>NC_081409.1:474745344-475056253 GCF_030272615.1 Cryptomeria japonica | reverse complement strand
AGATACAAGCAAAATGTGTATATTATTATGTTCTTTTCTTTAGGGTTTTGAATTAATTTTGATAATGTTACTAATATTCTTGTCACAAACGGATGTTCAGGGAAAGGCACCTGCAGTAGCTGAGAACATCAATACAGAGGTGGACTCACTATTATGCGATGATGACATCACATTTTCCACAAACCCTACTGAAATGATAAGAAAGATGCCAAAAAAAAATTAATAAAGAAATTCTTAAATTGTTATTCATAGTCTCTCAAACTTATGAGATACAAGATAGGGTGAAACAATTGACAGAGAGAGCACAAAATTTGCAAGTAAGCAGTCATGAAATCTTTAATTATACCATAAGTTCATTCACAGTTTATATTTTATACTATTTTATGTCATGAACTAAAATATGTATGTGTTGTTTTTACAGGAAGTTTTGTGTCCTCATGAAGCTGGTGGCCATGATCAGGGTACTCCAAGTAGTTCAGGTGATGACCATGTTCTGTGCATACACCAACTCATATTTTTACATGTTCTTGTCCTTCCGTTAATGTGTTATTTCTCTTATATTTAATGTATTGTATATTTAATATATTAATCTTTAGGTGTTGTCTATGTCCATGCATTCACCACCTCATTTGACCCCATCATCGACACCTATATTGTTGACTACAATGTCGGCAACACACAACATGTAGTCATTGAGTACTGCACTGACCTTTGCAATGGAACATGCACATGGGGATGCAAAGGCCACTAGTGGTGATATTTTAGCAGCATTTCTTGGATCTTCCCATATTATTAGTATGGAAACATTGTCGATCACATTTGTGGTGACTGATGATCTTGTTCCCATAAAGATAGAGAAGGTTCTAGGTACTTTAAAATAATCATTATATAGTCCAATTGTAATTTACTTATTGATCACTCATTTTGGACTAGTGATCCCATGATTTTTTTGCAGGAAATGATGTTTTTTATAAATATCTAAATGATATTACATTGGATATTTTTCAGGTCCACCATATGTACGTAGTGGAATGCCCAAAATCAACAATTTAAAGATGAACTCATAAACCGTTTGGCTATGTTGTTCGGAAATGACACATTCAACAAAACTAAGGTCCTTCAGAAAGCTGGAACATATCTAAAGTATGTGAGGGACCAATATAGGACACATTTAGAGAAGAATAGAAAGTACGAGCACCCCCCCATGATTCCAGAGAGGGATTGGAAGGACCTGGTTTCTAATGGAAAGGAGAAAGCTAAAAAGAGAAAAGGGCATACACCACCAAGCAAAGGAAGGTATGTTATACTATTAACAATGTAATTATGTACTAATTGCTCTTTATATTTACATAATCTAACATATTTCAAACTTTTCATAGGTTGCCTGACACATCAAAGGCAACTAAGGCAAGACTATAAAAGCACAAGCAACACAAACTTGGCTCTGGTGGTTATGTGAAAGATTCCGCATGAATTGTAAATATCAATAAATGAAATATCGCATCGAAATAATAAATTGCAAACAATTTTTTTTAATCAAACAATAGATGCCAAATTCATGATATTAAGCAAAAATGCAGGGCTCTAAATTCAATAGAGTGCCCATAGAAGATAAAATGAAAATTACCTTCCAGCAAGGCTATGGAGTCGTGGATAAATGCCTAAGAGAATTGAGTGGGCAAACACAAGATTCTGATGCATCTGTCGCACAGGTAAATAAGCTAAATGGAAATTATTTAAAATTGAATACTTGAGCAATAATCTATTCGATGTTAATTTCCAACATAAAGTGACTATATTTGTTTTAAATAAGCAAGCAATGATAACAATGCACATGGCATTGGAATGCGGCCTGCTAAGGGTGGAACACAACCTACACATGATGAAGGTTGTGGTGTGCATCCTGGTACTGGAGGTATTCATGTGTTATACAATTTTTTTTATGTAATTATTAATACAATTAAACATCTTTAATTGAAATTGGTGTAGTAATTAATGTAACCTTTTTAATTTTTATTTTAGAGCATGTAGAGCGGGGTGAACAAGTGGAGCATGATCAAGGTAGACAACATCAGGAACGTGATGTGTCCCCATCAGGTAAAGAGGACCACTATTATTCTTTTAAATAAATTTTAATTGCAATTGGTGTATTGATTAATGTAACCTTTCATGTGTGTTTCAACTCCAAAATATTTAGATGGTGTTCAACATGTTGAGGATGAGGCTAGACAAAATGATCAGGAAGATGATGTGGCCCCATCAGGTAAAGAGAACCCCTGTAATGTTCTTTTAATTAATGAAATACCTGTAACAATAATAAAAAATCTTATGAATTTAACCCATTTCTTTTTTATTGCAGTGGACCCCCTTTGCCTTGGCATCCTTGCCATGGGTACATGACTAGGCATACATTACGATCACAAGAAAAGGGCACAACAACTGAAGAGGGGAAACATGATGAAGAAAACGATGCTCCACTTAGTTTTTACTTAGCTTCAAAAATAAATAAATGATTGTAATCGTATTATTTGTTAATGAATGAATTTTATGTGTTAATAAATGTAATTATGTGTTAATGAATGTTAATGAATGATATGTAATAATGAATGTTGTGTATTAATGAATGTTATGTGTTAATGAATATTATGTGATAATGAATGAATGTTATAGTTTATTAATTGATGAAAGAATGAATGAATGCCATTTTTTATTAATTGACGAAAGAATGAATGAATGTTATATGTTAACAGGGAATTTAGAGTGATGTTAGGGGGGGGAGGGCCAAATGACCTTCCACCTTCACGTGATTGGCCCTATTAAGTAGAGAATATTAAACTATTCCTGAAATAAAGAGAAGCTCAATAAGGTAACACACTTTTGAATATTTCATTATGCTCCACTGTTAATCTTATTGAATAATATGTATTGAATCTTAATTGCAGGGTCCAACATGGCCAACACAAACAACAACACAAGAAGTTACTTAGTGGAGACCATCAAAGGTAAGGTCCTTGATTAAGATTTTGTTGTTTATATTCATATTGTTGATTATAGAAAATGGATTTTGTTGTTTATATTCATATTGTTGATTACATAGGCAAATATTCATTTAACTTTTTAAAAGGGAAGTCGCCAAATACACCAAATATTTGTCTAAGTCCGATCAAAGATTAGCAATTAGGAGCCACCAAATAGTTGCCTATACAAGGCCTAGAACCCACTATCAAATATAGTTTACACTTGTCCTTGAGCTGAGAACTTCAACATTTTAATGGACTACAAAGGGCACTGCCTTAAAAAATAAGCTGACTTCACATGAAATTGGTCTAAGGTAGAAATAATGGTAAAAGGAACATCTAATCTTTTAAATTCAACTTTAACTTAAGGGTGATGGAACCAATGATGGGACAAGTGAAACCATCATGCACCTTAATCAAGACTTTGGATTTATCATAATTGTCTTAATATAATGCATATGTGAAAAGATATTATTTTGTATTCATATTAACCATACGTAGTGGATCAATAAGCACCCTACATGTGGGTTTGTCATTAGTTATAGCAGTAATGTATATTGGTCCATCAGGTGTATGCTTTGAGTTACCACTTTGGGTTAAGGTGATATTAGGTTCAATCTTAGGTTTCAGTCTATCTTGTTTAGGAATTGGTTTCATCACATTCTCTAGATGTTCAACTCAGTTGGTAACTCCAAGGGTGACCTTTTCATCCTAGTGACTACTTTCAATCTTATGAATATCATTGTCCCTTAATAAGGCATTTTCTTCATTAACGTTGAAATTTGTCCCTAATGCCTTTCTCATATGACTGGATTCTATGATGCTATACATTGTCTTGTGTTTTTTCTTTCCTAACTACCATAGTTGCTCATACACCTCTTAATTACTTTAATGCTTATCTTGGTTCTATGTTGAGGCTTTCAACTATCAATGTAGCTTGATCTTTGACATTTTGTGACAATGGTTGCATTCTTTTGTGACTGATACTCTTGATAGTCTATATAACTATGAATTGTCCTTTTTTTAAATGATGTTACTATTTTGACTGTGTATTACAGGTCTATCAGACTTTGGGACTATCAAATATTTATTCATATTTCTTCTATGATACTATCATGTTCTCATTCATCTAAACATTATACCCATTTAACCCTAAATCTTTGTAACTGCCTTTGGCCCTTTTGGCATTGGATCAAATTCTTACTCGGGTAAAGTTGTTAACTGCTTCTACTCTCTGTCATTAACTTGCTACAATTTTTTTTTATCCAATCCTTATATATGAACATATTTTCTTATGGATTGTGAGAGGTCACTTTGTGGTTTGAGATATTTATAATCTTAGTGTATTTCTATGATTGTAATCTCTGCATCCTTTAATCCTTCATGACCTTGTACATCATCTCTAACCTATAACTAGTCATTGTACTATAGTAGAATGCATAATGGCTACCTATCTTCACCAGGGCTTTGCATGTTACTTATATCATTTTCCTCACTCTCATATCCATTCTTTATCAAGGTCTTCATTACCCAAATAGTCCCTCTTGGTTGAGTTTGTATATTGTTAGAATATATGGGATTGTTGATTTTGTATATTGCTAGAATATATAGTTTACCATAGTTAGTTAATCATTGAGGTAAGGAGTTATATAGGGGTAGTTCAATATTTGAGAAAGCTTATCAAATTATATTCCATATTTGCAATGCTCTATATTCCCTGATGGTAATTGTTTTTGTTTTTTTTTAAATATAGCTCGTTCGTCAGAATTCTGATGGACATGCCCAACATAGGCCCCAATGAGAGTGTTGTATCTGTGATGAAATATTTCATCGAAGACATAGCCCTCTTTTTAGAGCTTCCTTTCATTTTTTGTCATAATTCCAACAAAAAAGGACACTATGTTTTGACAAGAATGTTGTACCTACGACAAAAAATTTCGTTGTAGGTGCACCATTCCTGTTGAAGCTTCCTTGCATTTTTTGTAGTAATTCCGACAAAAAAGGGCACTATTCTCTAATGGGAATGTTGTACCTACGACAAAAAATATTGTTGCAGGTGCACCATTCTCATTGGAGCATAATGCCCTTTTTTGTTGGAATTCCGACGAAAAACCCAGTGCATGGTTCATTCGAAGATTGGCGAATTCATCAGAATTCTAACAAATTAGACCACCACATTATGTATCAACTTTTGAAAAAGAAGGCATCAAAATTCCGATGAACATCTGTTCATCGAATAAGCCAATGAAAAACTTTTCACCATTTCGTTGGATCTACGACAATAATATGTCAGAATTATGATGATAGTTCGTTGGAAAATGACCCCAAATGTGTTAGTGATCCCTCCAAACATACATACAATTATATGTGGTCAATCTTCTCTTTGGTATGAATATCATGATAGTTCTAATACTTAATCTAAGTACAGATCGAATAGCCAACAAGATGAGAGGGGGGGGGTGAATCATACAACCTTAATCTACCATAAAAACATCAAATTCAACCTCGGTAACATATACTTAAGTAATATAACCAAAACTACTAAACATGCAAATTCAAAAGCATATAAACATCATAAACCTCATAACAACAGATTTAACATGGAAACCCAAATAGGGAAAAACTATTGTGGGATTTTGGACCCACTAAGAAATATACTCTTCTAGAATATGCTCGGTTAAAAGAAAATCCTGTTAAAGATTACAAACACATTGCTAGATTTGACCCGGTTAAGGAATTTCCCTCAGATCTGTTAGGATCTTCACCTTGTTAGAAGTGACCTTGTTAAAGGATTTCAAACACTCAATTAGAATGTCACCTTGCTAGAGGGTTTTACAAATAAGATTGTTAAGTCCACTCGGTTAAGAGATTTTCTGTCACTTTCACAAAATAACAGTAATAAAAATCTATCTGCAACTTCACATCTAAAATGCTAAAGCAGATTCTTATTTTCTCAATACAATCTAGACATAGAACTAATCTTGTCCATCTGTTGGGCTTCTATACTCTGTTATTCAAATAGGTCTTCAAGCTTATGTGCTCGGTAATCACTATGTAGCATCCCTGTGCATAAATTTGCCCGCATACATTTTTTATCAATAGTTCCCTATTTATAAACAACTAGCTAACTGCTTAATCTCCTTGATCACATTTCCCATGATCAATCATAGCCATCAGATCTTCAAACTTTGACCAGGTTCAATGTATCCTTTGATCTGAAAATGTTTTACCCTGCCTTGGAACTTGCATACATTTCTTGGAACTTGGGCTAGGGTATTGTGGTTCAATCTAAGTTGTAGATCTTCATGCCGATTTTCCTTTGTCATAGATTCATTAACAAACTTCATGCACGGCATACCAATCATTTAATCAGTTCCATCTCATCAGCTTCCTTCATTAAATAACGCATGTAACTGTATGATAGGAATTTGGGAAAACATCAAAGCAAATAGATATTAGACTAGCTCAATCACGAAAACTAAATTGCAATGATAACAATCCTAAAAAATTCAATAGAGATATGAAAAGAAGACATTCGAATCAAATGCAAACCATTACAAACATGAATATCTCCTCCAGAATTCTCCATTGTCCTTCTTTCTCCTTCAAATTTGCTTTGTTTGTGGATCTCACCTACAAATGCCAAGGCATAGTATGAAAGCAAGATTGTTAAGATGGAATGGCAGTGTAAGGATACTAGAAACGTGATTGATTGATAGGATCCGAAAAATTTCATTAATTGATCCTTTGATTGAAGAAATTAATCCAATTTTATAGACAAATTGGAGAGATGACAAGATTAGCATGAAGAGATTTGAAAGGAAATTTCAAATCAAGAATGATAAATATGACAAATTATGACAAAATTGACACTTTCTATGCAAGATTGATTGATTGACAAATTATGACAAATTGACATGCAAGATTGATTGATTGATTGACAAATTATGACAAGATTGAAATGTCATTCCCATGAAATTAGGGGAAATATTAGAAAAATAGGAGAAAATAGAAAATTAGATGAATTGGAAATTAGGAAATTAGAAATTGATGAAAATTAGGTAAATTAATTAATAATTTTCCATTCATTAATTAATTTACAAAAAGAAAGAGGAATTAATTGGCCAATTAAATAAATATTTAATTGTGACAAGAAGACTTAGGATAAATAAATAAATTATTTAACCTAAAGGGAAAATGACAAACAAGATTAAATGAATAAATCATAAAACCTTAGAAGATGAATTAGAAATGCAAAGACGACAATTAGGTCTTGACAAAAGATAATTAATGTAGGGTCGATTTGATCATGGTTTTGATTGACAAAGGACCAATGCTGACAAATGATTGAGATTGATAAAGGGATCAAATTGATAGGCGCCAATTGACGAGGAACAATGACTAATTGATCCAAATTGACATGATTGAAAAAGAACAACGATCGATGACAAATCGATCGCAAAATTGATGAGATTGACAAGAGGACAAGGATCGATGACAAATGGATCGCAAAATGACAAGATTGACAAGAGGACAAAACCTTAATTCTATCATCGATTAGGATTGACGATGTCCAAAATGAAATCGAATTGACGATGTCAAAATATGCTAAATGAGCACACACATTGATGCGACAGGATAAGATCAACCAAAATCATGACTGAAAAATGAGGAATGTAGAAGAAGGACTTGATGCTCACAAATGATAAAGACCAAGTGCGCAACATAGAAGAAATTTTAATGTGACGCAAGAACCCTAAAATAAGGCAATGCGCAAATGTTAAAGTATGACTCTGCAAGCGTTGACCTTTTTTAGATGTCTACAGTAACCATTTAATGTATTCTGTTACAGCTCGGTTACAACTCGGTAAATACTAAACTTCACTCGGTAGACATTCTGCCTTAATTAACCAATAGCGATAACCTTAGGGTTAATCGACTAGGTTCTTTGCTCGATAACATAGTATAGTATCAGCCTTACAATTTACAACATATGTATGATGTTAAAACAATCTAAACATCATGATCTCATCATTGTCTGACTCGGTAATAGTTGCCCATTGAATACCTTATTCATCATATTCTTTTTGTGTCTTTTACCAACATCTTTATACTCTTCAAATCATACTTCTCAAGATATGGCAACATCATACTGAATTAGAAAATCAATTTCTTGACATCAATGACAAAATAATAATATCAAGACAATAAACATCCTTAATCAGTTATATCCATAATCATCAACAACCTTCTCAATATCCTTATTGAAATGCCAACAATCTCCCATTGTCTGTTATAATGTGAAATGCCAACATTCTCCCCCTTTGGCATTGATGGCAAAAGCAATTGATTTGACCTTAAAAAGATTCGGATTGCTGTGATTCTGAAATGCTAAAATTCTCTCTTGCTGTCATCAGAATTCTCCCCCATACATTAGACTTCTCCCTTTTTTCAGTCTTCTCTCCTTCAGTTTCAATCTTTTTAATCAATTTTCTCCCTCTTTGACAACAATGCCAAAAAGTAAAGAATTAAAGCATAATTTCTTCTTGTATGAAGTGAATTCCTGCTATAATGTGTATCAACTAAGTCTCGGTCAGAGCATTTTGTCTTCAATTCCTGTTCCCTATATTGTATCCTGTATTTTTTCCTGCACACCTTTAGAAAACATCCTAAAGTGTGTAAATCAAAATCAACTCTAAAAATATATTCGATAGAGTCATTGAATTGATGCTTTCACCGAACTCAGTCAGTGAGTAGAAGATAGGGGTAGAACCCCTAACTTACTTTTGAGATATTCAAAAGTGTCCCTTGGTAGTGGCTTAGTGAAGATATCTGCTATTTGTTCCTTTGTGCTAACATATTCCAACACCACTTTCTTCTCTTGAGCTTCTTCTCTAAGATAATGATATTTGATAGAGATGTGCTTTGTCTTAGAGTGCATAACAGGATTCTTTGAAATGTTAATGGCACTAGTATTTTCATAGAATATAGTTACTGGCTCGGTAACTTTCTCATTTATACCTTCCAACAATTGTTTGATCCATGCAATGTTGGTACAATTCAATGCTGCAACAACGTATTCATCTTTTGTTGTTGACTATGAAACACATCCTTGTTTCTTGCTAAGCCAACTCACTAGTCTTTCTCCTAAAAAGAAAGCTCCTCCACTTGTGCTTTTCCTGTCATCAATGTTGCCTGCCCAATCAACATCAGTATAAACTTTTAAATAAAAATCATTTCCTTTTTGATATACTAAGCCATAATCCTTTGTGCCTTTCAAGTATCTAAAAATTCTTTTGATTGCTCTCATGTGTGTTTCCTTAGGATCTGTAGAGAATCTTGCAACTATACCTACTACATGTGTTATGTCTGGTTTGCTGTGAACAACATATTGTAGTTTTCCAATCATGGATCGGTAAAGTGTCTTATCAACAGATGAAGATTCATCATTCTTTGATAGTTTATAGTTGGTAGTCATAGGAGTACTTACTGGTTTTGAATCCTCCATTCCAAATTTCTTCAAGATTTTCTTTATGTATTGGATTGAGTAATGAAAATCTCATTTTTCATTTGCAGTATCTGTAAACCTATAAAATACTTTATCTCACCGATTAATGACATCTCAAATTCTTTGCTCATTTCATTTCCAAAGTTCTTACAAAGAGAGTCATTTCCACAAAATATAATATCATCAACAAATATGGCTGAGATCGGTATTCCATTTTCATCATTCTTCATGTACATATTGTTGTTCTCACTTATCCTTATAAAACCAATCTTAATCAAATAAGAGTGCAATCTTTCATACCATGCTCTAGGTGCTTGTTTCAGACCATATAATGCTTTGTTCAATTTACATACTTGATCTTTATTATTGTCTTCAACAAATCCTTCAGGTTGTTCAATAAAAACTTCTTCTAATATTCCATTCAAAAATGCAGATTTGACATCCATTTGATATACCTTGAAGTTTTTGAAAGCAACATATGCCAACAATGTTCTTACTCCTTCAAGTCTAGCCACAGGTACAAAAGTTTCACCATAATCAATTCCTTCTTCTTGAGCATAACCTTTGCAAACTAGTCTTGCTTTATTTCGAATGACCTCTCCTTTTTCATTTAGCTTGTTTCTAAAAATCCACTTTGTACCGATTACATTTTTGTCCTTTGGTCTTGGGATTAGTGTCCATGTGTCATTCTTCTTGATTTGATCAATCTCTTCTATCATAGAATTTATCCAATCTTCACTGTTAAATGCCTCTTTCACTATTCTCGATTCAAATTCAGATATCAAACATGTGTTCTATATCAGTTTGTTCCTTGTCATCACTGGATCATCCTTATCTCCTATAATCTGACTTGGTGCATGATGTCTTCTGACATACTTGGCTAATACAGGCTTGGTAGGCTCTGTATGATCTTCTTCATTACTCGGTAACTGGATATTTTCTTCAACAGTTTTCTTGGTAAAACTTGTCGGTTGAACATAGACAAATTCATCATAATCTTCTGGTTCTTTGGAATTTTCTTCATCATTTCTTTCTGCAAATTCATCAATTTTCACATTTGCACTTTCTACTATTTTGTTAGATGATTTGATCAGACATTTAAATGCTTTGCTTCTAAAAGAATAACCTAGAAATGTTCCTTCTTCACTTTTCTAATCAAACTTGTCATTTCTATCATCTTTGTGTACATAGCATTTACTTCCAAAGATTTTAAAATAACTTACATTAGGTTTCTTGTCATACCAGATTTTATATGGTGTCTTCAAAGTACCTTTCTTCAGTTGTACTTGGTTCATGGTGTAAACTGCTGTGCTTATTGCTTCTCTCCAAAATGTTTGTGGCACTTTCTTTTCAATCATTGGTGTTCTGGCACAATCCACAATAGATCTGTTTCTTCTCTCAACTATTCCATTCTGTTGTGGAGTTCTCGATGCAGAGACTTGTCTTTTAATACCATGATCATTGCAGAATAAGTTGAACTCATCAGATGTGAATTCTCCTCCTCTATCTAATCTAAGACATTTCATTTGTCTTCTTGTTTCATTTTCAACTCTTGCCTTGTACCATTTAAACATTTGAAAAGCTTCTGATTTTTCTTTTAAA
The DNA here is from genome assembly GCF_030272615.1 of Cryptomeria japonica. Classification (NCBI taxonomy): domain Eukaryota; kingdom Viridiplantae; phylum Streptophyta; class Pinopsida; order Cupressales; family Cupressaceae; genus Cryptomeria; species Cryptomeria japonica. The sequence continues at coordinate 475,045,126 of NC_081409.1, read as the reverse complement.
AACATAACTGACATCATCCTTGAATAGTCATCCACAAATAATATGAAATATTTATCACCATAATAACTTTGAACTTTCATAGGACCACAAAGATCAGTGTGCACAAGATCTAAAATTCCCTTAGAAGTGTAAGACTTACTTGTAAAGCTTGATCTTGTCATCTTACCCATCTGGCATCCTCAGCACATAGCATTCTCAGGCTTTTCAAGACTTGGTAGACCTCTTACTCGGTGCTTCTTACTTATTTTGATCATATTATCAAAATTTACATGACAAAACCTTTTATGCCATAACCAGGTATCATCTATCTTTGCATACAAACACTTGTTCTAAGTTTTGTCAAGGTGAAATGTGTTACCTTTTGTTTGTGTCCCAGTAGCAGCTAACTTTCCATTCTTGTCATGAACTTTGACAATTCCCTTCTGAAATTCTATTTGGTAACCTGTATTGTTTAGCTGTGCTACACTCAACAAATTGTATTTCAAACCTTCAACCCAATAAACATCATTACATCTTGCATTGTCAAGAAGTGTTATAGATCCTTTACCTTTCACCGGATATGGTGCATCATTACCAAATCTTACATAGCCTCCATCATAATCTTCTAACATAACCAACTTGTGTTTATCTCCTGTCATATGATGTGAGCATCCACTATCTATGATCCAAGAATCATTAGTATTTACATGAGATATTAGGGCTTTTTCTTCATACCTTTCTTCATCTGATCCATCTTTGATAGCCACATAAACTACTTCCTCTGTATCAGTTTCATCTGATTTATCATCATTGGATTCCTCATCAGCTATTAAGCATGTCTTTCTATCTCTTCTTCTAAAGTCTCGGTATCCTCTGTAATGATTGTCTTTCTGTCTGTCATCTCGGTAATCTCTCTTTTCAGTAGATTCTTTGTCAAGACAGTTAGAAGCCATATGTCCTATCTTATCACAATTGAAACATTTCAAAGGTAGTTTTCCTTTATACTTACCTTTGCCTCTTGGTAACCTTCTGGCTAATAGTGTTTCAAACTCTTCCTGATTTCTGATTTCCTCATACAGTTTGTGTACTTCTTCCATGTTCTTGCGAAATCTTTCACTTGCTCCACTGTGATCTCCTTTAGAGTACTTATACTTTCTTTCATTGTAATCATTAGATTCATCAATATGAAAAGAACTAAATGTAGATTCAACTTTATTTACCGAAGATCCACTGTTATCAAAGTTAATTAACTCAAATGCATGTAGCTTACCAATAGTAGCATCTAAAGAAATTGGCATATTAGGTATAGACCTCAATTCATTGATTGCAGAGACTCTGATTGCATTAGCTGGTAGAAGGGTTCTTAACAACTTACTTGTTATATCCTTTTCTTCAATAGTTCCACCTGCTCCTTTGATTTGATTGACAATCTCCTTTAGTCTTGCACTGTACTGAGTTATGTTCTCACCTTCATTCATCCTCATAGATTCAAGTTGCCCTCTTAGACTATCTACTTTTGCTTTTTGAACATGTTCATCTCCTCCATATACTTATATGAGCTTATCCCACATAGCCTTTGCATCATTGCAGCCTTCTAGATCATTAAACTCTGAGTTGGTCAATGCAGATGTTATTTCAATCATTGCTTGGATATGTTCTTGCTTTGCCTTTATCTCTTCCATTGTCAATGGATAGGTGCTCAGTGTGATGAAATCATTCTCTAGATAATATACAACATATTCTCCAACTCCTGATAGGTGCAGCTTCATCCTTTTCTGCCATGTAGAGAAACTTGACTTGTTTAGCTTTGGTGCATCCCTCTTATACATCTTTGGGTCTTTGCTTCAAGTACCTTTAAACTTTTCTTCCGGAGTCCAAAGCTCTGATACCAATTGATAGTTCTGATACTTAATGTAAGTACAGATCCAATAGCCAACAAGATGAGAGGGGGGGGTGAATCATACAACCTTAATCTACCATAAAAACATCAGATTCAACCTTGGTAACATATACTTCAGTAATATAACCAAAACTGCTAAACATGCAAATTCAAAAGCATATAAACATCATAAACCTCATAACACCAGTTTTAACGTGGAAACCCCAATAGGGAAAAACCACTATGGGATTTCAGACCCTCTAAGAAATATACTCTTCTAGAGTATGCATGGTTAAAAGAAAATCATGTTAAAGATTACAAACACATTGCTAGATGTGACCCGGTTAAGGGATTTCCCTCAGATTTGTTAGGATCTTCACCTTGTTAGAAGTGACCTTGTTAAAGGATTTCAAACACTCAATCAGAATGTCACCTTGCTAGAGAGTTTTACAAATAAGACTGTTAAGTCCACTCAGTTAAGAGATTTTCTATCACTTTCACAAAATAGCAGTAATAAAAATCTATCTGCAACTTCACATCTAAAATGCTAAAGCAGATTCTTATTTGCTCAATACAATCTAGACATAGAACTAATCTTGTCCATATTCTAGGCTTTTATACTATGTTATTCAAACAGGTCTTCAAGCTTGTGTGCTTAGTAATCACTATGTAGCATCCCTGTGCATACATTTGCCCGCATACATTGTTTATCAATAGTTCCCTATTTATAAACAATTAGCTAACCGCTTAATCTCCTTGATCACATTTCCCATGATCAATCATAGCCATCAGATCTTCAAACTTTGACCAGGTTCAATGTATCCTTCGATCTAAAAACATTTTACCCTGCCTTGGAACTTGTATACATTTCTTGGAACTTGTGCTAGGGTATTGTGGTTCAATCTAAGCTGTAGATCTTCATGCCGATTTTCCTTTGCCATAGATTCATTAACAAACTTCATGCACGGCATACCAATCATTTAATCAGTTCCAGCTCATCAGCTTCCTTCATTAAATAATGCATGTAACCATTTAATGTATTTTGTTACAACTCGGTTACAACTCGGTAAATACTAAACTTCACTCGGTAGATATTCTGCCTTCATTAACTGATAGCGGTAACCTTAGGGTTTACCGACTAGGTTCCTTAGGGTTTACCGACTAGGTTCTTTGCTCGATAACATAGTATAGTATTAACCTTACAATTTACAACATATGTATGATGTTAAAACAATCTAAACATCATGATCTCATCATTGTCTGACTCGGTAATAGTTGCCCATTGAATACCTTATGCATCCCCTTATTCATCATATTCTTTTTGTGTCTTTTACCGACATTTTTATACTCTTCAAATCATACTTCTCAAGATATGGCAACATCATACTGAATTAGAAAATCAATTTCTTGACATCAATGACAAAATAATAATATCAAGACAGTAAACATCCTTAATCAGTTATATCCATAATCATCAACAACCTTCTCAATATCCTTATTGAAATGCCAACAATCTCCCATTGTCTGTTATAATGTCAAATGCCAACATATCATTCTAGGGATTTCCAAAAATCACAAGGTCATCTATGACAATTCTAAAGCACGATCAATATCGTTGATCTTGTCCAATCCATCCCATTCTCTAGCCTAATTTGAGATTTTGATGGTAGGTCTTTGATTGCATCCTTCATTATCTAGAACATTTGTTGCCATATTAAATTCCTAATACACATGTGTTATAAAGAAGTCTATAAATTTTCTTAGTAAAGTACATATCTATTTGACATTTTTTATAATTTCTAGTTCAACAAAAAAAATTTCAATTGATGACATCGATTAAAATCATGGACTCATCTTCAATATCAATTGACTATTTTTAAAGAGATGCATAGTTTTAATAGAGTTGTAAGGGAGCCACCTTAAAGATACTCAAATGACGATTCTCATTTCATTTGAGATGATATATTCTATTCTTGAGATCCTAAGATTACTTTGTAAGGCCTCATTAAAATTTTATTAATTCTTATTTAGAGATTTTATTATTCATTTTTCTAATGAATTTTAATCCTTTTACAAGTATTTTCTTTTCTATTGTTATTTGCCTTTTTTTTTCAAAAAGACCAAATAAAATAAAAATAAAAATTGTCAATCACTTTAAAGATCTTATAACCCCCTTTTCCTTCAAATTATATATAATAATTAAATTGAAATTGAGCTAAGTCCAAAATTTCGAAGGACCCTTTACACATACTTAAGCATTTTCAACATAGTCCTACCAAACCATTATTGAATATATTAGCTTTAATATTTTTCAAATTTATTTTTAACATATTAGTTATTTATTATGTATTTTCATATATTGACAAATTCTGATATTGATATATTTTACTCTATAATGTCCACATTTAACTTTTATTTTGGACTTGTTCCACTATAGGCCTCAAATTGTATTTGTTGGATTTATTGTTTATATTTCATTTAGTTTTCTTTTTGATGTGAAGGAATCAACATTAGTTGGGGCCATATATGTAAGACACTAACTATTCAATCCTTATAGCCTTTGGTCACATGAGATACCTCTACTCCTACAACAATTGGGGTTCGAGGATATGAATCAATGACCACTATCCATGTCCTGCAATGACTTAATTATCTAGTTATTCCCTACGAACTTCAAAATTGCATTTTAAATCCTTTGTAGGCATGGAAATACCCCCTAACTAATTTTAGACAACTCATCTTGTAACACCCCAAAATACCCAAGTTTTCTTTGGACCAATGCCTAACAAATTTTTTAGTGTTAAGAGCAACCCACTCACTCCAATGAATTTAGTCTTAACCCTTAATTCACATAGCCATAACTCAAAGACCATTTCTAACTTCTATCAAATTGAAATTTTTGATCAATTACTTAGATGACACATCCACAATTACTAATGAGATATTGATCCATTGCTACACCCACCACAACACTTACGCATGGAATGGATAAATTGAGTTGGGGTTATGGATTCTCACAATAATCATCTTACAATGGTGGTTCATAGTAGTGTTGCAATACTATTCTACTTTTGTAGAAGGCTAAATAAATATGTGACATGACTACACACAATCATGGCATCCCCAATTTCCAATAAGCTGTTGATCCATTACTACACCAATAACAACACTCACATATGGAATGCAAAAATAGAGTTAAGGTGATGGACTCTCACAATAATAATCTTAAAAGGGATTATGCACAATAGTGTTGTAATACAATTCTACTTTTGTAAAAGGATAAAAAAAGATGTCAGACGACTACACGCAATCATGAAAGACATTCAAAAATTCACCACATATAACAAAGAAGGGCATATACCTCTAATCAGCATAAAGGTGAAACAAAATGAAATGGAATCATATATGAGGAAAGTCTTAGTGTGTGTAACAAGGTCTCATAGTCGATCTCCTTTGTATAGAATTAATTGTCATTATGCAAACACAACTTAATTGCCAAGCTAATAGGTTGTACCAAGTCTATAAGCCCCCTAATAGAAATATGCAACTCCACTAGCTATGAGTGGTACTATGTATGATATTTCTCCTAAGGTGTCATGATACACATATCACAAGTCTTGCATTTTGTGCCATCGTGGCAACACAAGAAAAGTGAACGGTAGCATTGACACCCATCACTAAACCATGAAGTGCCACAAATGAAGAATAAGTCTAATTTGACTTCGAAAGCCTAAAGTGATCGAAGGAAAAATATTCATTTAGTGATGGGACCTCACTAAAAAAAAGGACAAATTTGGGATGAGTTTGGGGTCAGTGACACAACCATGTTAAAAATATTGCCCTCAAGTACTCTTTATATAAACATATTAGTGTCAAGTGTACAAGTCATGTCAAGCCAATTTAGAAGCTCGAACACAAACCAAGAGTAAAACTTATGTTAAGAAAATAATTCATGTCAATTTAGAATCTTGAAGCACAAGCTAAAGTAAAAAATCATGTCAAAAGTACAAGACATGCTAAGTCAAGTAAGAAAATTATAGTGAAAGTCACATATTGCACATAATATATATACATACACATTAGATGGCAATAAAGAGAATTTTTTTAAAAAGAGCCTTTGTGTTGCATCACTTTTATTAAATAATTTTGTTTTTTGTGCAAAGTATTTTTTGTGTGCTTTATTATCTATATAAAATAATATTAAAACTTTCACTAATATTCTTTCACACTCTTAGGCCTTTACTTGTTCCACTTGTTGGTTCCCAAATCAACAAATTGAAAAACCCTAAGAATGTATCAGGTTCACTTGGCCAATGAACAAGAATCTTGTAAAAGAAGATGTCTCCTATTCTTTAAGCTTTGTAAAACCTTGGCAGGTGTATCTTTAATGAATAAAGTAGATTAATAGTTTTATGTTGAAATTCTAGTTCAAATCCACATAGTATGGCACATATACTTGGAATAGATATCTTATACCTTATTACTCCTACTTCTACCTAATCTTATAAAATAAATAAATAAAATTGAATCTCCAAAAAAAAGTATTTTATATGATTATGATCAATGCCTTCTTTCAGGGCTACAGAGTTATATACATTTGGTTCCTAATGATAATTCAAGTTACTTGTCATTCAAATGTGTTTATACTTTATATAAACATGCAAAAATGTAATATTATTTGGTTCTTCTTGTTAATCCAATTATTCTCTTCCAAATTATTGTAATTTAGTTAAATGAATTTAATTTTGCCTTACAGAAGCTAATTAACCAAATCACATAGAGAAGAGAAAGCTTCTTTGATAAATCAGAAATACCTTTGATATCCTAAATTAAACAAATAAGAAAGAAATAAATTGGAGACAACCACACAATATTTATCATTCACCATCAACAAATAACTGAGCACAAGAAACTTGGATTCTTCTATTATAATTAGCCACAGTAAAGAGGTGCAAAATTTGCTATTGTTATTGCTTCTATTTCTCTATATTCTATATATCGTCCCCTTTAATTGGTCTTGATTTATACCTTATATAATAACATTGGGAGAAGCAACAAGATTTAGACAGTTGCATCGCAACCCTTCACAACTAATTATATAAATGCATAGTTAAAATAAAACTTGATTAAAACATTACAAAGTTTTGAAACAAGTCTGAAATAGAAAACAATAATAAAATATGAGAATAGCCAGTGAATGTGAGTAAGCCCATTATCATTACAGTATGAGTAGCAACCTACGACCCTTGGGTCTAGAAAGGTTCTACTTTATGTTGGGCATGCTCCACATCCACCAGTTGTTCTTTTGAGCACTTGATCTCCTAAGGCTTTCAAGTATGTCACCTCTCATTGGTATACCTTGTAGTCACTAGGCCATTTGAAGCTCTGGATGGTAGGCATGTTCACAAGGTGGTCTCTCCATTTCTTGTCTATTGTTGCCCTCACTTCTATAACAAAATTTGAATAACCAACATCCAATGTTATGATACTATCTTGAAAAAAATTGAAACTTTGAATGCTCATATCCCCTTCCTCCTTCATATGTGTGATAATTCTTGGCACCATTTGATGGAAATCAATTTTCCAATCACTGAAATCCTTCGTGTGCTTATCCTTATTAGTGATATGTGGTATAGTCCAGTGTTGAAATGTATGAAAAGAGTCAATTTCGGCTCTCACCTTTTGTTCTTCACTGGGAACATACCTAAGTACTTCAATGATTGTACTTACTATTTTCTTAGTATCTTTTATTGTGATGCAAGAGCATCCCTAGCTCTTGGCAAACTTGTGTCAACCAAAAATATTTTCTTTCAGTTTGCTTTTGTTTTGCATTTCATCCTACATTTCTTTTCATTTTCTCACCAGAGCTTGTGGAGCTGGATTTTGATTATGGAAATATTCATTTGATTTATCCTAAGTCCATGGGACGTTTGGATCTTTTCCTGTCAAGTTATCACTTTTAGAATTCGAGACAGTTTCTGGCTTAGAACATCAAAACCGCTTGGACCTATTTTGCTATTGACAAATTTTGTGGTTCATTTCCATAGCTTGCAAAGTTTCAATTAGTTGTTTCCAACATTCCTTGGCGTGTGGATGACCTTCCCTTCGGTTCTCACTTCATCTTATGGATTTTCCGAATGGATCTCTTTCGCGAAGGTTGACCTTGTTGTTTTACATGCTTCATCTTGTTCATCGAAGATTGTTTCACCTTGGGCCGACGCGGATCACCCTTGATCATATAAATCAATGTAACTAAGCATTTAGATCAAGTTTGGAGAAGATAGGACATAGATTTCTAGGTTAGGAGGTCCAGAGTTGGCTCACATTCTTGTTGGAGCTCAATCTTGCATAACACCCATGTTTTGTATTCAAGCCTATGAGCCGAATCTTGGAGCCCGCATGTTGCCAACATTTGGAATTGATTTTCATGATTTAATTTAGTTTGTTTTGGTATTTCCTCAATCACTTTGAGTTGTTTTTTTTGTGTAACTCTTGCTGCACAATCCAAACTGTTCTCTTTGAGGACCCTCCCTCTGTGACTGCACCAAGTGGTATCAAAGCGAGATTTCATTCCAAAGATTGTGTTGTCTTGTAAGATTTTGTTGTAGGGTGGCAGATTGTGAATCTGACCTACAACTGCAGAGGACTTGCGTGAAGATGATGCAAAGAGGAAATAGAAATGGTGGTGTGCGTGGAAATGCAGATCCTATTGTGATCAAAATGCAACCCGATTGGAAGTTGTTGAAACGACCCAAAGAAGAGGTTGACATGTTGAAGATGTGAGCGAAGATGAAGAAGAAGAAGTGGCAGTTGGAGAACAAGGAGAAAATCCACCAATGAACGATCCAGATGAAGAAAGGTTTATAAGGGCATTGTCTAAAGCAGATACGAGACCACATTTTACCCCACTAGATTATGATGGGAAGTTGGATTTGGATGAATTTCTAGATTGGATCACATAAATGGAAAAGTATTTTAATTTTGAAGGCACTGCTGAAGATAGGAAGGTAAGATATGCTTGCACTAAGTTGAAAGGTCATGCATCTCTTTGGTGGGAACATTTGTAGGTTGATAGACAGAGGAGAGGTAAAGAGAAGATCTTGGGAGCGGATGGTTTGTAAGTTGAAATGAAAGTTTACGCCCATTTATTATCAAGTGAATTTGTTCTAGAAGTTGCAAAACATGAAGGAGAAGGAATCTAGTGTGAAGGAGTATACCAAAACATTTTACAAGTTGAATATGAGATTCAAACATGTTGATGATAAGATTGAACAAGTTGCTAGATATTTGAATGGGTTACGGATGTCTATACAAGATGAACTTAGTTTGATCAAGTTGGAGAGTGTTGATGAAGCCTATCAATATGCCTTGAAGGCCAAAGAAAATTTGAACAAAAGACATGAGAAAAAGAAAAGAGGAAGAGGTGGAAAGTATTCTGGAGGAAGATTTCAAGGAGGAAGAAGCTATTTCGGAGGAAGAGGATCCTACATAGATCAGAACAAGGACAAGGAAGTTGGCAGAGATAGTAGTTCATACCGAAAGGATGATAGAAATTTTTACCAAAGAAGAGAGCCTGATGGATACCAGAATGTAAGTTACAACAAAGATGATAGAAAACAAGATAAAAGAGTGTTTAGAGGAATGTGCTTTAAGTGCAGAGGAGAAGGACATCGAGATTTTGAATGTAGGGAGACCAAGAACACTGGAAGAACAACATTGGTGGAAGAATACCATACCGGATCAGCTAATAAACAAGAAGATGGAGAATTACTGGTAATGAGGAGAGCTTTGTGTCAAGTCGAAGATGATGAAGAGCCCTTGTAGAGAAGGAATTTGTTCAGAATGAGATGCAAGGTCTCTGGTAAGTGTTGTAAAGTTATAATTGATAGTGGCAGTTCAAATAATCTTGTTTCGAAGGAGATGGTGAATAAGTTGAATTTGGAAAGGTTGAAACATCCTAAGCCTTATCAGATAGCACAGATCCAAGATGATCATAAGATACTAGTGAATGAACAATGTTTGTTGAAATTGAAAATTGGAAATTATCATGATGAAGTTTTGTGTGATATTATGCCCATGTATATTTATCATATCTTGTTGGGTAGACCTTGGCAGTATGATAGAAAAGAAATACATGATGGAAGGAAGAACATATACACTATTGTTGCAAATGGGATGAAGAAGACCTTGTTACCCTTGGAGGAGATTCTGAAAGCTAAAGTTTGTACCAATGCTAGAATCTGTTTGGTGGATGGAAGGAAATTCCTGGATGGGATGAGACATGAGAATGTATTTTTTGCTTTAGTTCCTAAGAAAAATGACAATCCAGAGGATGAAGAGGAACAATCGAAGGAGATAAAGGAGTTGTTGATAGAGTATGCAAACATCATTTTAAAAAATGTACCTGATGGATTGCCCCTTGTGAGAAGTATCTGTCATTGCATGAACCTAATTTCCAGAGCTAGTTTGCCTAACAAAGCAACATGCCAAATGCCACTGGCAAAAAATGAAGAGTTGAATAGACAAGTATAGGAGTTATTGAGGAAAGGTTTGATCAGAGAGAGTTTGAGTCCTTATGCAATTCCAGAAGTGTTAACACCTAAGAAGAATGGAGAATGGAGGATGTGTACCGACTCTAGAGCAATAAACAAGATCATAGTGAATTACAGATTTCCTTTGCCTAGGATGGATGACATAATAGATTGTTCGAGTGAAGCTAGATACTACACAAATATAGACTTGAAGAGTGGATACCATCATATCAGAGTTAGAGAAGGAGATGAGTGGAAGACAATGTTCAAGATAAATGAAGGATTGTATGAATGGTTGGTGATGCCTTTTGGATTGACTAATGCACCACGTAATTTCATGAGGTTGATGAATGAAGTGTTGGCATTATGTGAACCGATATGAGGACATGATGACATTGTATATTGTCATTGATGTCAATATGCTGAAGAAGAGAGAACCGGTATGTTACCAAGAACTGGTATATGTGAGAACCGGTATAACATTGTGAACCGGTATATGTGCCAAAGTGAAGCGGTGTGTTTGTTCAAGGTGAACTAGCATGTTGATATGGAAACCAGTACATAGAAGCTTTGTATGACTACCGGTTGGTAGTCTTAACTTCAGGGTTTCTGGTTGAAGTGCTTCAAACTTGTGTGACTCAATCGGTGACTTTGTGTGATGAGTTAGCATCGTAATGAAGAATAGATTGTGTTGCCACGTCAGCCTTGTGTGCGTGAAGGATCTTGCATGAAGGAGATTGTTCCTATCTACCTCGGGAATGTGTGAAGTCTGTAAATGGTGAAAATGCGTGATGGGTTATCAGGCGCCATGAAAGCGGTGGAAAATGAATGATGGAGAATGTCTTGAGATCAGTTCAAGACTATTGCATTTAATGCAATGTGCTCAATGGTCAGGATTGAACCATTTGAATTGCTTAACCTAACAGGTTTAGGGTTTAGGGTTTATGCTACCGACCTATCTATTTCCTATAAGGTCGATGTTGTGTTTCCTATAAGATCAAGGCAGTTAGATGGTTGCGGTACAGAGCAAATCGGAAAATACCTTGTGCAGAGAGTGCCAACTGGGGAAAATGTCTTCCTCAACCTTTAAAGGTAAACCTTTCACTGCTGACAATTTACTTGATCTTGTGCATACTGATTTATGTGGTCCTATGAAAACTAGGAGTGTGCAGGGAGATAAGTATTTTATGATTCTTATAGATGATTGCTCAAGAATAATGTGGGTCACATTCTTGAAACACAAGTCTGAAGTCTTTGGAAAGTTAAAAGCTTTCAGAGCATTAGTGGAGAAGGAAAGCGGTAAAAGGATCAAGTGCCTTAGAACTGATCAAGGAGGGGAATTCACTTCTGGTGAATTCAACAAGTACTATGAAGAACATGGCATCAAGAGGCCATTGTCTGCCCCCCAGACTCCACAGCAGAATGGCCTAGCAGAGAGGAATAATTAGACTACGGTTGAAGCAGCAAGAACAATGCTGATTCAAGGAAAGGTTGCTCACACCTTTTGGAGAGAAGCGGTGAGCACTGCAGTCTACACAATGAATTGGGTACTCATCAAGAAAGGTAAGGATAAAACTCCTTATGAGTATTGGACTGGTAAGACACCTGTGGTTATCTACTTTAGAGTGTTTGGTAGCAAATGTTACATCAAGAGGAGCGAACACTGGAGCAAATTTGATGCGAAATGTGATGAGGGAATATTCCTAGGGTATTCCACCAAGAGCAAAGCTCTCAAGTGTTTCAATAATGGGACTCAGAGAATTATGGATAGTATCAATGTGAGAATTGATGAAACCTCTGAGAAAACTGAGGAAACCGGCAGTGAGCAAGCGGTAAATGAACCGATTGTAACCTTCTGGGAATTGGTTGCCAGTCAACCAAGTACTAGTAAAAGTGTTCCTAAATCGGTGGATGTAGATGCTAATACTGATGGAGATGAGGATGAAGAAGAAAAGCAAGAGGAATCTATTAAGACCATTCCTCGGTATGTCAAGTTGAATCATGATCCTAAGCAGATCATAGGAGATAAGGATTCAGGAATCCTTACAAGAAGAAAGGTCAGAGAAAACTCATGTATGATCTCTGAATTTGAGCCTAAATCATTCAAAGAGGCACACAAAGATGAAGACTAGATCAAGGCAATGGAAGAGGAACTTGACCAGATAGAGAGAAATGGTACATGGTCTTTGGTACCCAGACCGGAGCATAAAAATGTCATCGGTACCAAATGGGTTTTTAGAAATAAGCTGAATGAGGATGGCATAGTGATTAGAAACAAAGCCAGACTGGTGTGTAAAGGATATGCCCAAGAAGAAGGAGAAGACTATGGAGAAACCTTTGCTCCTGTAGCCAGATTGGAAGGAGTTAGTATGCTTCTTGCATATGCAGCTTTTAAAGGATTCAAAGTATATCAAATGGATGTAAAATCTGCATTCTTAAATGGTGTACTTGAAGAGGAGGTGTATATAGAGCAACCAGATGGGTTTGCCCTATCTAAAGATAGTGACATGGTGTGTAGGCTACATAAAGACTTATATAGTATGAACGCCTGCACTCCCATCTTGTGAAGATTGGATTTGAGAGAACAAGTGAAGATAGCAATATCAACTTGAAGTCTGAAGGAGATCAGATCCTGATCTGTGAGGTATTTGTTGATGACATTATCTTTGGTGGAGATGACAAGATGAGTCATGAGTTTGCAGATGAGATGAAGAAAGAGTTTGAGATGTCACTCATAGGGGGGATTAAGTTCTTCATTGGACTGCAGATTCAGCATATGAAAGATGGAATCTTTATCACTCAGTCCAAGTATGTCAAAGAGGTGTTGAAGACCTTTGGCATGGAAGATAGAAAACCGGTTGGTACACCGATGGTGACTGGTTGTAAACTATCCAAAGAGGATGACTCAGTATTGGTTAATGAGAAGGAATACCGATCAATGATTGGTAAGTTGCATAATGTAGTGCATAGCAGACCAGATATTGCACATGCAATTGGCATTACTGTAAGGTTCCAGAAAAGTCCAAGAGAATCCCACTTGGTTGTAGTCAAGCGGATTCTTAGGTATCTGAAGGGAACTATTGATTATGGATTGTGGTATTCATATAGAAAGGATTTCAACTTGAAAGTATTCACAGATGTTGATTGGGTAGGTAATGTGGATGACCGAAAGAACACAACCGGTGGTGCATTCTTTCTTGGTGGTAGACTAGTCTCATGGATGAGTAAGAAGTAGAGTTGTATCTCTCAGTCTATAGTGGAAGCAAAGTATGTTGCAACTTCCATGAATTGCACTCAAACAATTTGGATGAAGAATGTATTAAATGGCTTCAAAGTTCCTGTATCTGAACCAGTAAGTATATTTTGTGACAATACTAGTGCAATTAACATCTCCAAGAATCCGGTTTTACATTCTAGAACCAAGCACTTTGAGCTTAAGTATCATTTCTTGAGGGAAAAGGTTCAAAACAAAGAGATTGCACTGGAACATGTTTCTAGTAAGGAGCAGTTAGCAGACATATTCACCAAGCCTCTCCCAAAGGCTACATTTATGTACTTAAGAGGTGAATTAGGGGTGCTGCCCCTTCAGGAGGTGAACTAAAGGTATATGCTCCACATTAGTCAGGTATTGCATAGTCAATTTTTTTTTGGATTGATGTGTTGAAGGATGCTACTCCTCAGGGGGAGCAGCATAATGGAACAGGGAAGCTTGTGCCTCCACTTTGGCATTGTTGTCAAAGGGGGAGAAGAAGTAAAGCGGAGAAGATATCTATAGAAATTGGGGGAGAAGATGTGAAGCAGAGAGATATCTTTGTATATTGTCATCAATGCCAAAGGGGGAGATTGCTAGCATTATGTGAACCGATATGAGGACATGATGACATTGTATGTTGTCATTGATGTCAATATGCTGAAGAAGAGAGAACCGGTATGTTACCAAGAATCGGTATATGTGAGAACCGGTATAACATTGTGAACCGGTATATGTGCCAAAGTGAAGCGGTGTGTTTGTTCAAGGTGAACCGACATGTGGTTATGGGAACCGGTACATGGAAGCTTTGTATGACTACCGGGTGGTAGTCTCAACTTCAAGGTTTCCGGTTGAAGTGCTTCAAGCCTGTGTGACTCAACTGGTGACTTTGTGTGATGAGTTAGCATTGTAACGAAGAACAGATTGTGTTGCCATGTCAGCCTTGTGCGCGTGAAGGATCTTGCATGAAGGAGATTGTTCCTATCTACCTCGGGAATGTGCGAATTTTGTAGATGGTGAAAATGCATGATGAGTTATCAGCCGCCATGAAAGCGGTGGAAAATGAACGATGGAGAACGTCTTGAGATTGGTTCAAGACTGTTGTATTTAATGCAATGTGCTCAACGGTCAGGATTGAACCATTTGAATTGCCTAACCTAACAGGTTTAGGGTTTAGGGTTTATGCTACCGACCTATCTGTTTCCTATAAGGTCAATGTTGTGTTTCTTTCTGAGGTTGTTGTCAAAAGTTGTGTGTGTGTATCCAAGTGAAGGGATACGTGATTCTTGCCAGACCAGAGGAGAAAAGTGATACCTGCAAAGTGTAAGTGCAGAAGGTGAAGAGGAGCTAAAGCAAATCTGCATTGGCATTGAGTGTTGTTACCAGATCATTGTAATACCTGTTGATCTCTAACCACTTCAACAGTTGGGAAATCCCTTAATAGGGTAGCTTTAACCGGCTTACTGTAAATCCTTTAACAGGGTGACTCAAAACCATTGAGTTCTTGAAATCCTCTAACAAGATAACCTTTAACAGGGTTTAACCCTTAACCGGGTATTCTAGCCATCCCTTAACTGGGTGATCCCTAACAGGATCATTTCCTAATAGAACCCATTGTATCAGTCTTTAACTGAACAAGGCTCCTAACTGAGCGGACTTCTAAAGAGTTCAAAAACAGCTTGTGGGTATTCATCCCCACCGTGGTTTTTCCCAGTTGGGTTTCCACATGAAAAATTGTGTGTCATGTGTGTTGTTATTCATGTGATGGTTTAAGTGATTTGTGTCTGAAGGTAAATCATGTTGATCTAGCTGTTTATATATCTTTGATGATAGATTACATGTTCATGCACTAGGGTGAAATGGAAATGAAGTATTAGATTGTATGAAAAGATAAGTGTCAACCAGTTTATGCTTGTCTCAGTTATTCTAAGTTTTATCGGTTGTACTCTATTTAAGACCGGTGTTATTGTTTGTCTACCAAAGCACATTGTCTGCTGACAAATCGGTTTAGGATTGTGTTTTTGTCTGTACTGATTCACCCCCCCCTCTCAGTACCGGTTTGGTACTATCCATTCATCATTGAGTTATCATGAAGTATTGAAGAAATCTTTGGGTAAGTTTGTTATTGTTTATTTGGATGACATTTTGATTTTCAGTAAGACAAAGGAGGAACATATGTTTCATTTGAGACAAGTTTTACAGAGGTTGAGAGAAGAAAAGTTGTTGATAAACATTAAGAAATGTAGTTTCACGAAGGAAGAGTTAGTCTATTTGGGATTTTTGATATTTGTGGATGGATTGAAGATGAACCTTGAGAAAGTAAGAGAAATTGTTGAATGGCCTACACTAGAAAGCATTGGGGAGGTAAGATCATTTCATGGATTGGCTAGTTTCTACTAAAAGTTTATCAAAAATTTCAGTTCAGTTTGTAGCCCTATGACAGAAACAACGAGAGGAGATAGAAAGGATTTCAAGTGGAAAATCGTAGCAAATAGGAGCTTTAAAATGTTGAAGCAAAAGGTGACAGAGAAAACTATGTTAGATTTACAAGATTTTAGCAAAGTATTTCAAGTAGGAATGCAATTGGAGTAGTGTTGAGTCAGGAAGAAAGATTGATAGCTTATTTCAGTGAGAGGTTGAATGATGCAAGGAGGAGATATTCTATGTATGAGCGGGAATTTTATGCCATAATTCAAGCATTGAAGAAGTGGAGACATTACTTGTTGCCTAAGGAGTTTGTGTTGTATATAGATCATTAAGCTTTGCAGTATTTGAACAGTCAGATTAAACTAAATCAGAGACATATGAGATGGGTGGAGTTATTGTAGAGTTATACCTTTGTGTTGAAGCATAAAAGTGGAAAGTCAAATACAGTTGCTGATGCATTGAGTAGAAGAAGGAACTTGCTAGTAGAGATGAGAGTGGAGGTATTAGGTTTTGAGGAATTGAAGAGCTTGTATGGGGATGACCCAGATTTTGCAGAACCTTGGAAAGCTTGTAAAGAACCAGTTATGGTAGATAGAAGTAAGTGGTTAGATTATTTAATTCAAGATGTTGTTTAGAGGAGTTCAGTTGTGTATACTTAGAAGTTCTATGAGGAAAATTCTGATTAAGGAGAAGCACAATGGAGGATTAGCCAGACACTTTGGAGTAGATAAGATAGTAGCATTGGTGAGTGAGAATTACTTTTGGTCTCAAATTCATAAGGATGCTAGGATATTTGTGCAGAGCTATAGAATTTGTCAACTTGCAAAAGGTAGTAGTCAGAATGTGGGATTGTATAAGCCTTTGACAGTTTCAAAGAGACCTTGGGAGGACATAAGCATGGATTTTACACTTGGATTGCCTAAGACAAAGAGGGAATGATTTCATATTTGTGGTGGTGGATAGATTCTCAAAGATGGTGCATTCTATACATTGTAAAAAGACAATAGATGCAATACATGTTGCAGACCTATTTTTCAAGGAAGTAGTGAGATTGCATGGATTACCTAAGAGCATAGTTTCAGACAGAGACACTAAATTTGTTGGATATTTTTGGAGAACACTTTAGAAGAAGATGAAGATGAATTTGAAGTTCAATTATACTTTTCTCCCATAGAATGATGGACAAAAGTGGTAAATAGGAGTTTGGGAAATTTGTTGAGATGCTTAGTTGGAGAGAAGACCGAAAGTTGGGATTTGATTCTTGCATGAGCAGAATTTGCCTACTATAATTCAGTGAACATGAGTACCAGAAGAACACCTTTTGAGATTGTTACCATAGTACACCCTAGAGGTATATCAGAATTGAGAGACATCAGTAATGAAGACAAGAGAAGTGCAGAAGCTGAAGAATTTGCAAATCATATGAAGGTATTGCATACTCAGGTTAAACAACATCTGGAGGACATGAATAACAAGTACAAGGAGAAGGAGGAGACAAGAAATTTGAAGTGGGAGATGAAGTGATGATGTATTTGAGAAAAGAAAGATTTCCAATTAGAACTTATAACAAGTTGAAGATGAGAAAGTTTGGAAGATTGATGGACAGACAGAAGTGGTAAATAGGAGTTTGGAAAATTTGTTGAGATGCTTAGTTGGAGAGAAGACCAAAAGTTGGGATTTGATTCTTGCATGAGCAGAATTTGCCTACAATAATTCAGTGAACATGAGTACCAGAAGAACACCTTTTGAGATTGTTACCAGAGTACACCCTAGAGGTATATCAGAATTGAGAGACATCGGTAATGAAGACAAGAGAAGTGCAGAAGCTGAAGAATTTGCAAATCATATGAAGGTACTACATACTCAGGTTAAACAACATCTGGAGGACATGAAAAATAAGTACAAGGAGAAGGCATATGAGAAGAGGAGACAAGGAATTTGAAGTGGGAGATGAAGTGATGGTGTATCTGAGAAAAGAAAGATTTCCAGTTAGAACTTATAACAAGTTGAAGATGACAAAGTTTGGACCTTGTAAGATCTTGAGGAAATTCAGTTCCGGAAATGCATATGAAGTGGAGTTACCAGATAGTTTTGGTATTTCACCTATATTCAACATTGCAGATCTACATCAGTATAATGAGACAAAATTCAGTGAGGACATTATAGCAGACTTGGAGAAGCAGATACCTCAGCAAAAACTAGATCAGATTGAAGATATTTTAGACAGTAGGATTGGGCATAACACTCAGAGCAACCAATACAGAGAGTATCTTGTGAAGTAGAAGGATAGATCAGTTGAAGATACATCATGGATTTCTTAGGTAGAGGTAGACCGCCTTGGTTTTCCTCTGACCCTAGCAAAGTGAGGGACTCATTTTTGCATCAACCTTAGATGTTTGATGTAGGAGCAACCTTGGTTCTTGGCAATCTTGCATCAACCAAAAATATTTTCTTTCAGTTTGTTCCTATTTTGTATTTCATTCTGCATTTCTTTGCATTTTCTCACTAAATCTTGCAGAGCTGGATTTTGATTGTGGATGTATTCATTTAATTTATCCTAAGTCCGTAGGATATTTGGATCTTTTCCTGGCAATTTATCACTTCCGAAATCCGAAACATTTTTTGGCTTAGAACATTGGAACCGCTTGGAACTATTTTGCTATTGGTGGATCTTGCAGATCATTTATGTAGCTTGTGGAGCCTCAATTCATTGATTCCAACATTCCTTGGCATGTGGCTGACCTTCCCTTAGGTCCGTACTTCATGTTATGGATTTTTTGGATGGGTCTCTTTGACGAAGGTCGACCTTGCTGTTTTACAAATTTCATCTTGTTCGTCGGGGATTGTTTCACATTGGGCCAACTCGAATCACCCTTGATCATATAAATCAATGTAACTAAGCATTTAGAATCAAGTTTGGAGAAGATAGGAAATAGATCTCTAGGTTAGGAGGTTCAGAGTTGGATCGCATTCTTGTTGGAGCTGAATGTTGCATAACACGCATGTTTTGTATTCAGGCCCGCGAGTCAAATCTTGGAGCCCACATGTTGCTGACAATTTATAACTGATTTTCATGATTTAATTTAGTTTGTTTCTGCATTGCCTCCATCACTTTGAGTTGTTTATGTTGTGTAACTCTTGCTGCATAGTCCAGACTTTTCTCTTTGAGGACCCTCCCTCCGTGACTGCACCATATTGCAGGGGGAGCATCAAGATCCCTTTGTGTTGATTTGCACAAGGTGAATAAAGTGTGATATGTTGGTTTCCATCTTGTTGCCAAAGATTCCAAATTAGGTTTTTTTTTCTTTAAACATATCCAACATCCTCAACAGGGACTCATAGCCCTTATACACCTCATCCAATATGTCAATAATGAGTTTTACCCTATGGGCCAATATCTGCTCGAAATTACCAAGGATTTGTTATGGCATTCTTTGCAAGGCTTCTTCATTAGTTGCTCTTAAGTATGGAATCTCATATTTTTCTTTTCTTCACCCCATCCTTGGCTATCTTCAGTACTATCTATTGGCTAGGGGGACCATGCTTATGTAGGATAATGGCTTTACCCTGATTGTCAAACTATCCTTTGATTTATCCTTCCACATGGTATTTTCAATATACAATCTATTATTTTCATCATTCATTTCCTTGTGTCCGTTTTCAAGATCAAGTATTTTTTGTGGCATGTATCTTACTGCATCTCTTGTAAACATGGCAGAGTGCATGGTCAAAGTGGTCGCCTCCAATGGGGAGGTATCTTTCATGGTCTTCAATATTGTTGTTCCTTTTGTTTCTTTAACCATATCTATTAGCCTTGGTTTCCTAGTGCTCTTAAAATTCACCTAGACAACTAGTATTTTAGTCTTTCGGTATTACCCCATGCCACTTACCCCTTCTTCAAAGTCAAACTCTTCTACTAGCATGGGGTCCTCTTGCTACCTCACTTGGTCTATTAGAAACATTTGCTTCAGTGTCATTCTTGGAACAATGACCATGTTACTCTTCATAACCATCTCTCTTGCTTCCATAGGAGTAACATGTATCTCATCAAATAGTATTTCTTTAAAAGTCTAGGCAACCACTTTCTCACGTTTGGATTCATCTATGCCCATTAGGTTCATCTGTTTTCTTTCTTGAAACTCCTTCATCTTTATTTTCCTCCAAAAATATTTAAACTCTACATTATGGATGAATTCATCATCCTATATAAACCTCATCGACATAGTCACTCTCTCATCCAAAACATTCATAGGCTCTATCCCTTCTTCCATCAGAGCTTCATAACCATGCATCTCCTCTTCATATCTAGGTGGAGCCATTTGTGATTGTTCCACCCCTTCATCACCCTTTAAAGCCCTTAATTCATTGATGGCCTCATTAGTGTCACCTTCTCCTTCAAATTCTCCATAAGGCACAAGGGGATCTAGGTTCTCTATCTTTTTTGTTTTTAAGATGGTGGTGAAGTAGGAGAAGTCTCTTGGACAGATTCATCATCAGATACATTATGAACAACAATCCCATGGGGTTTGTTTGGTGGATCTAGGGCCTTCTTTGGTGGGGATCCACCGCATGTTGGTTTTCTATAAATCCTTTCAATATCATCTAAACACAAATCAATTCTCTTCAACTCATCACTTCCTTGATTAAAAAATCCATGAAAACTAGGGTCCCTTTTCTTCTTTGCTAAAATAGTTTCACATGAGGTGCTAATGCACGAGGATTTCATTATAATAATCCAATGTCTTGTACTACTTCAGATCAGCATCCGTTATGCCAGATTCAGTACTGTTTTTAGCTTTGCTACATACATAAACCCTTATCCAATAATTCGCATAATAGGTCTGCTACCTTCTATCTTTCGCATCATACCCTTACATCTTCAAAATGATCTACAATGATCTCATACATATATGAGTCATATTACAATCCTCCATGTCAGCTTACAAAATATTTTACACTTAAGTACAAAATGCATTAATACAAAATTGTTGTCGGCTAGGGTGCCAATAATCTTCCTTTTCGGTGCCGGTTTTCTGTATGTCGGTGTAGAGTCTGTCGGTGTCGGTGCTTGTTTCTGCCTACTGGTATGACATGATTGTATGGTTGCCATCAATGAAAATACCTTCAATCACCTACAATACCTCATTGGAGTGTGCATTTGCCAACAATCTCCCTCTTTGGCATTGATGGCAACACTCATGAGAAACATTCAAGAATGTATCAAAAATTGAAGTCCAAAAATCTTGCCAAAAATTGTACCAGATGTGTGCTCCCCCTGAGCTAATGATTTCTATTTTTGATTTTTCTCATCTCTACTACTCCCCCTTTGACATCAATGACAAAGGTTGTCATTCGCTATCAGTGGAGTTCTGCCTAGATTCTTGTAACCGGTGGGTTACAATCTGAAAAATATCTGTCAAAATCAAATTTAAACCATTACTGAATGATTTGTTGTCTTTTAGTGCCTCTTGAGTTCTTTGCACTGTACCAGTGAGTATATGCATTTTCTCTTCCGGTGTCTTAAGTCCGGGAACCAGAGCCTCAGAAATTTCTTTTCTCAAAGAAATGAGGTAGTCTAGTTTGGGACTAAGTCTACATTTTAAGTCCTTTGCTTTATCCTTTATTCTTTCTTTGTCCTTCTCTAACTGCTTGATTTTCTCTTCTTGCTCTGCAATCTTCTTCTCTATCTCCAAAAATGAATCCGATGTACCTATCAGATTGTCAGCAATAGTGTTAATCTTATCTTGTGCTTTGCTGATTTCCTTGTCTAGATCTTCTGTTAAAATATTTGTTTTACAAGAATCTCTATACAGTTTCTTGAAGTCAAGAATTTTCTCTCCAAGTTCCAGTAATAATGTTTCCATTTTCTCCTTATTCTTCTTCACAATTTCCTCAAGGAATTTCTCTTTTTCTTTAATCATTCTTTCCTAGAATGTGTCCACATTTATTTGATCAATGGTCAATATGTTGTTGGTGATGAACTTAGACAATGTGTCTAGTTGACCTAAGGAATCTTTGCTATCTACAATACACTTTGGTGCTATTAGTTTAAGAATGGGAATTGTGTCATCAATAGCCTTATAGGCTTGTGCATTGCACTCTGTGATCTTCTTTATTGAATCCAATAAGACCTCTGTTACATTCGTAGGTCTAAATTCTGCCATAGAAGTACCAGATGTTTGTCCAACTATCTTCACAATAGCCATACTACTGGTTGTAGTAATCACCTTGCTTGGTTCAACCTCTAGTAGGTCAGTCTGTGTTTGCATTTCTATAAACAAAGGTTTAGGCTTTTCAGTTTTGGCCGAAGGTACTGTCTCTGTCTGAACTTGTGTCTCAATATGTACTTGTTCCTGTTTTTCCATCTGTACCTCAGAAGATTTCTCTAAGCTCTTAACAACCGATTTCTCAATTTGTGTCTCTGTATACACTTTCGGTTTCTTTGTTTGTACCTCTGTACTGTCCATTTTTGGCTCTCCTGACTGTTTATCAGTTGTATCTACTAGTTTCTCTAATGGTTTGCTAATGGTATCCTCTGTCGGTTGCTCTGTCTGAGTAGGTTTTTCTGTGTTTATATTTCCAGTTTCATTTACCTCAACCTCAGCATCTGCAGCCGGTGACTCAATAGTCACATCTATCTTCTTGTCCTTAGTGGTTTCTCTGTCAACCACAACATTTACTTCTTGAGTATCAATATTTACAATGTACAAAACGTCAGACTCGGGATTTGTATCCTCTAATGGAGTCTCCATACTCTTAGTAGTCGGTTGATTGTCTGTAGTATCTACCGGTGGAGTATCCGAAGGAGGTGGGGTTAAGTTATTAGTTATTTTCAGGCTTGGAGGTCCAACTACCTTACCTTTCCCCTTATCTTTGTCCTTTTGATATACTTTAATAGTCTTTGGTCTGAGTAATTCTTCCTGTTTTTCTTTTTCCACAAAGAATATATCCCATGCATCTGTTGTTTCCTTGGAGACTTTATTTACTCTACCTGCCATTAGTGCTACGTGTCGGTGAGTAGTGGAGAATACTATCTAGTTTGCTTCACTGATTAATTTGTCTATTTCATCAGGTGAGTTGACTAGATGTACTGCAAGTAATTTCTCAATCTTGATTTTCTTGTCCAACTCAACGATGGCTAACCTTCTAGCTTCTAATCTCCTATACAGATCATTTGGTATTTCATCAACAACTTCCATCAGCAATTTCTTATATATATCCAAGTGTAAGATTATTTCATCAACAACTTCATTTGGTATCTCCTACACTATTCTCTATGTTTTCCTTGTCATCTGTAGATAGTGTGTTGTATATTTTGCTGATGTTTTTCAATTTTCCATCTTCATTTATTTCACTCAAGAGTTTATCCAGTGGAGCAATATCTTGTTTTACCTTTATTTTCTTCTTAGGAATTAACTTCTTTTTCACTGGAGGCCTCACTGCCTGTTGTTTTTGCCTTGTTTTCCTCGATGTAGGTGAGGGTACCGATGAGGGTTTTCTTTTCCTTTCTACCCTTTTAAATACCGCTAGCATATCACTCTCAGAGGAGGTTCCAACTGGTGAAAGATGAGCTTCTAGTTGAAGTCCTTCCAACTCACTTTCCTTTATACCAGTTTGCTTCAAAACATCTTCCTTAATTGCTTTGGCCTGTCGAGTTCCCTTTCTTATTGTTTCTTCGACCTTCTTAACCCTTTTTCTAGACTGAATTCCACTCTCAATTGTTTCAGCATTTCCAAAAACTTTCTCAGTGGGTTCCTTTGGTGCTTCAAGGAGGGCTTTTGCATAAGTTTCAATAATATTGTCATCTGTTTCATAGCCCATTTCAGATACCCAGATAGTTCTAGGGACAACTGCCTCCATCCAGATTTCATCCTTTCTTATTACAAAACAAATTTCTTTCTGATACTTGTCCACAATAGCTTGTGACAATCTTATTATGGTTTTCATTCGATCCTTTAATGCTTGAAAGTATTCATTTAAGTTTTTCTCCCGGTTTTCTCCCATGTTGTTTAGTAGATCCAATAGTTGCTTTCCTACCGGAATGTCAAAGCCAAAATCTCTTGCACCAATACCGGGTACTCGTTTAGTTATATACAACATTAGACAAACAAGAAAACTTCCAAATCTGAATGTTTGTTTCTTATCTCCTTTAATCTTCCCCAGATTGTCTATCAATTCATCTTTGAGCCATTCACATACATCTATTCTTGCATTATCATTAACCATGTCATAAGCACTTTTAATACATAGGCTAGAAACTAAGATCAACCTATTTGCATGTGTAGCTTTGTAGCCTAAGATCATACTGATAAATCTCACATTTATGTCCTTTACATCATTTACCCTTAGAAACCTTTTGTTGAATGTTGGACCGGTTAGGTTTATCACTATGTCATTTGAGACCTTCTTTGTTCTGTCAGGTATGCTACCAGTGGAAGCTAACCCTGTTACTGCCTTAATGACTTCCTTTGTGATTTTATGAATTGTATCCAACCAAAAGAATTCACCATGAACTCTGCTTAGCACAATCCTTATAATATCCTTGGGAAAATTCGGGACACTAAGGATTTCAGTAAAACCTAGGGTTTCCACTATCTTATGTTTCGGCTTGATATTTCCAGATTTATCACAAATCACAGTGCTATACATGTTTTTGATCTCATCATCACCCAATTCCTCTATATGACAATGTATATACATCCTAGGGTCTTCAGTATATACTACTCCCTTAGGAATTTGAGAAAATGCACCTATGCTATCATCTTTCTTCACTATTTCAAGAACCAATTTGAATACGGGTCTAGGGCGCTTAATTACTTCAACAACAGTAGGGTTTGCAATAAATTTAGGAGTGGATGAAGAAGCCATGATTATAAATACCTCAATCTGCCTTTAGGATGAATGCTTTGATAACTGCTTCACTTTTTCGCTAAGGATGCATTCACTCGAGAATTTTCGCGCTCTCGAAGGTTTGAATGCTCGGTGAATGAAAAAGGAGCCAAAACACTTGCTTTATAATGTTATTTTCTCCAACTACCACATTTAATGCTCATCAGTTAAGTCACAACTTAACACATCTGTCGGTATGGAAGTAATTTCAACTTCTCACCATCAACCGAGGGAATAATAGCATGTTTTTCATTTTGTTGTTAAACCCTCAAAGGATTTTCCTTCAGTTAGATGAAGAGTCTCTTGTTGGTGGAGTGATACTCTGTTCTACCGGTGGAGGGGTATTCCCTTCAACATTCTAATCTGACTTTCTGATCCATTGTTTTGAGAATTCTTGCTTTACCTCTTCAACCTTTTCTTTACCTTTCAAACTAGGACCTTTGTTATTTGCCGGTGGGGACTTGCCTCTACAAAATTTTGCAATATGTCCAATTTTGTTACAAGCATAACAAGTCACATTGTTTTTCTGAATAGCTTTCCCATATCCTATGCCGATATGTGTTCTGCATTTATTAGATAAGTGTCCAAATCTTCCACAAACATAACATCTTACATTCATTCTGCAATTTTATGAGTTATGACCAACTTTGTTGCATTTAGAACATTGACCGGTGGGTGTATTAGTGTTCTGATAATTTCTAGATTTACATTGATTTACTCTATGACCATACTTGTTATAGTTAAAGCATTTCCCATTGAATTTGTAAGCATTAGGTTGTCTTATCGGTTTGCTATGATCATGATTGTTTGCAATACCAGAGCTTTCACCAGTTTCAAAGCCAAGGCCATTTGTATCACCATTAGGTTTCTGATTCTTCAGCATGTCAACAAGTTCTTCTGAACTTTTCTTGAATTTCTCCTTGTGTTGATTTGCAGCAGTCAGTTCATTCTCCAAGATTTCTTTCTGTCTTATGAGTTCAGTTCTGTCATTTTGTGTGTGCATCAAATCTGTCTTCAACATATCATTTTCATGACTGAGTCTTGTGTTTTCATTTCCAGCATCAGTTAGTCTTCTAACCAAGTCTTCTTCATTCTTCTTTTTGTCTTCAATTTCTTTACAAAATCTCATAGTCATATCTTGCATCTCATTCTTTGTTGTATTGATTTCTTGTCTTAGCTTATTTACCAAATCATTAAGAGTATCCTTTTCATCTTCCTCTTTCTGCATCTTCTCACAAAGTTCTCTTATTTTATTCCTTTCTATAGTGTAATTTTCTTGAAGTGCTTGAATGATATCCTAAGCAGCCTTCAGATCATCCTCAAGTTTGATATTCTTCACTTTTTCTGCATCATAGTCTGAAAGAGTTGTTTCTAATTGCTTTCTCAAGTTTTCCATCTCTACCGGTGACAATATCTTCCTCAAGCTGTTAGGCTTCTGAAAATAGAGGACCAAGCTCTGATACCAATTGTTAGGATTCCCAAAGATACTAAGGGGGGGGGGGGGGGTGAATCAGTATCTGACCGGTAATAATATTTTCTTAACTTATAACATGAAAAGCATATTAAAACTGTGTACTAGTAAACCAGAAATAATGCAGCAAGTAAAAATAACAACCACAACATGAAAAGCACACCATAACACAATATTTTAACGAGGAAACCTGGTGTGGGAAAAACCTCGGTGGGATTTGTGACCCACAATATTCACTTACTGGCCAATGAGAGAATATTACTACTACAACAGGGGCCTGCACATGCAGGAAGGCCAAGTTCCTAGAGCTCACTGCTCAATTACAAAAGAAGTCACACTAACTTACAAAAATGGATTATACTAATCCAATGTCTTGTACTGCTTCAGATCAGCATCTGGTATGCCAGATTTAGTACTCGTTTAAGCTCTGCTACATACATAAACCCTTATCCAATAATTCGCATAATAGGTCTGCTACCTTCTATCTTTCGCATCATACCCTTACATCTTCAAAATGATCTACAATGATCTCATAAATATATGAGTCATATTACAATCTACCATGTCCTCTTACAAAATATTTTACACTTAATTACAAAATACATTAATACAAAATTGTTGTCGGCTAGGGTGTCGGTAATCTTCCTTTTCAATGCCGATGTTCTGTATGTTGGTGCCAATGCTTGTGTTTGCCTACAGGTATCACATGATTGTAAGGTTTCCATCAATGACAATACCTTCAATCACCTACAATACCTCATTGGAGTGTGCATTTTCCAACACAAATAGGGGTAACAAGTGAGGAGTCTGAGGGCACCCATATACTCGGATAATGGTATGCTCTCCCATATAGAGCCAGTCAACAAAATTATGAGCATGACCCTTTTTAGGATCAAGAGCAAGTGGTCTCAACACCCTTCTCAAATCTAGTGACAATATTTCAACCTGATGGTTGAGGGAACCAAAAATCACAATGACAAATGAATCATGAAAGATATTATAGTCACAATCCCTGCATGTTTTGTCCCATAAATAACACCATAGTTGCATTGACATCTTATTTCCCTACTCATCCACCATCCCTAGATTTAGCTACTAGCTAAAACCCTATATGTTCTGGTACAAAATTAAGTAACACAATAGATAATAGTGGTGAAAGTCACAACTCTTCTCTTTACATGCCACAAGCTAATCATGAATTTTCCTCTCTGTTTTAGATGCAAAATCAAACTCGAGGTTTTCTTCAGAATTTTATATTTTCATGGCCATGTATATTAGTGATACTGGAATTTTGGCCTAGACATCCTCTCCCAACACCTGACACAAAGCATAGTACGTCTTTTGGAAGTACACAAAGAAATCCTCTACAGGAAAGGGTTTATTGCCCAAAATCGCCACAAGTTTATTGCCCCTCCTTTGATAGTATGGAAGCTCATCCTTCGTGAAAGTTTTCTTGAGTCTGGTATAATCTATGTCAACCTGCTCCAGGTCAACCCTAGTCAGGGCTTGTTTGTTAAGCATAAAACAATCCATGATGGCAGATTTGGTGATTACTAACAAAGGATTCGCATTAAGCATTTTGACCGTTCTAGTTACAAGCTGATTATTATCTGCTAACAATAGAATCAATTCAACATCTACGAAGATATTAGGCACTATTAACTTTGCAACATCAAGGGTCCAAGGATTCGACACAGGGATCTTTTCATCTATGTTTTTGTAAAAGTACCAAAACAAGTCCCCCCCAGGTATTGGAATTGCAGCATCCCAACAACCCTCTAGCCTATCTTTGAACACATTTTTATCTCCAGTATTTGCTGACCCGAGTAATGCATCTAATAATGATTTTTGCATTAGCCTCTTAGCTGGGTTTGATGTCCTATTTTTTCTTTCAAAGCTTTCACCCCCTTTTGAACTTTCCCCCTCTTTAGACTCTTCCTTCTTCCTAGGCATCTTATCTTTATGCTTCTTACTGGAATTTCAACTGAATTTTATAAATTTTGCAGGTTCGAGAGTAATGGAGTACTTACTTGTAAGCTGTCGCAAGTGATTCTAGCCTATTCCTCTTCGTCGCAAATCTCACTCTGTGCAATTCATTAACTTAGAATGAAAATTTCAAGAAAAAATCAACTATTAATGGTGACTCTAGGGGGTCATTTTTGTATTTAATTCATGCGTGTTATTAACAATTTTGCCACCCCTTTGAAATTTTGATTTATGACATCCTAATGTCACTCCCAACTTGCCTCATCTTACTCTTTTCGCAGTATTGCAACCCTCCTTTTTAATTTTCTTCATCATTGCAAAATAGCAGCAATAATTATTGTTGTATCACAACACTTATTTCCCCTTTATTCTAGATCCCTGTGATATAACAACATGTGATTTAGCTATTGCTATATTACCATTTCATATTTCATTAATTGTCTCCATCCTGCGATGTGGTGATAGTTTCTTGAGATGTCGCCATATCACAACATTATAATTCCTTTATTAAGCCTTTCTAGTAGTACTACAATAATTACTTTGGGTTATATCACTATATCGCAATGTCTCCACTTTGTATTGTCCCTGCTTGTGATATGACAATGCTTTTACTATCTTGGCTCCATTTATCGTTGTCTCGCAGATCGCTCAATGTGATGGAACCTGGGTCTCATGAAATAGTGATAACCTTGTGAACTTTATTTCTTCTATCGTCATTTCGCGATTGCCCAATATAATAGGATATGGGTTTTGCGTAGTGGCGATATCTTGATAATCTTTGTCTCGTTTGTCGCTATTTCATTGACCGCTTAGTATAGTGATATATATGTTTTGTGAAATAGCGATAACTATAGTTTTCATTTTCTTTGTCACTACTTCGCAAGCTACTTGATATAACAAAATTATAACCTTGTGAAATAGCGATACTCAACGATATTTCTTTATGATTGTCCACATAAGATGATAAATGGGGTATATAGGTATTTTTAGGGAAACAGTGCATGATATGAAATTATTAATTGACAAATAGGATTTTCAAAAAGGATGTGATTTTTTTATGGGGTCTATTTATGGCTCAATAATTGATTTGTTATCAAGGCTAGTGTTAATTGTTGGGATTTTTAGGCTAGAAAACACATTGAATTATGACAAATGGGAAACTCAACTTGTGTACACACATAACTCAAGTATACTTGATTGAGCTATTGATATGGACAATAGTGGGAAAATTATTTAAGGACACTATAACTATGTAAAGGATGCAAAATTATTTAAGGACACTATATCAAATTGTAGGATTTATTGAAGGAAACTTGAAAGAAGGACAAACATGCCCTATTCTTGATAACACTGATAATTCATGCATATATTTTTCAAGGAATACATCAACTAATTCAAAGCAAGCATAAGAAATCTTATAAAATTCCTATTAGTACTAGCAAAGTGAAGCTAGTGAAATTGCAAATGTTAAGAAGGAACTTTGAACATTTAAAAATGAGAAAGTCAATGAGTGATCTGTTTACCCATTTAATGAATGTTATCAATCAAATTAGAATGAATATAGAAAATATTGATGATCAAAGAATAGTAGAGAATATTTTGACTCTACTAGCAAGGTTTGACCCCATTGTTCATGTGCTTCATGATTACCTTTTCAACCACATCAACCTTCTAATACAAGTGATGTCTATCATTTTGGTTGTCATGTTGAAAGTGTTATATGCTATTTGTGCCTCTTTTTTCTCCATTATTCCATTGACCTCTACCTCTTCCTTGACCACTATGACCACCTCTAGAAGAAAAGTCCTTATTAAAAGGATTGCGTCTTTGTTGAGGAAGATAATATTTTCACAAGTACTATCCATTTTTCTCCCCAAATTCTTTTCATGTTTTAACAACTTTTCAGGTGCCAATTGTTCAAAAGCGATGTTCTTCAACTAAAAAGTTGCCTAAAGAGACTCCAAAAAAGTAGAATGAGTTGGAACAAATGACTGTGAATAAGTAGAATGAGTTGGAACAAGTGACTTTGTAAATGTAAAATTTTTATGAATTAATATTATCTTGTTTTCTGCGTCAAATTTTAAAATCCAAACTCATGACATCACCATTCTTCCATTCAAGATTAAATATCTTCATTTGCAACTAAATGAAATTCAGCTATGAATAATAATTTTATGATCTTGCAAATTTTAAAGTGTCCCAAGAAAATTTAGCCCAATTGTATGTGTCAAAACACATCCTCAATGACAAGCCCTTAAAAATTTTAGAGCTTTAAGAAATTTATTTTGCTATAATTCCTTTTCTTTAACAACTGTTGTAGATGAAAACATATTCAAAATGAAGGCTCCTACTCCAATGATTCCCACTCCTCTAATGACAACATTGAACCAATCTCTGACTACTTTAGCTCCTATTGCCCCTACCTCTACGTCTATGGGGTGTGTTGTGTCTGCCTTAGCCTCCCATGAGGGTTCTTTGCTAGGGTGTGGGTCTGATCTAGCCATGGGTGTGCCTCCCTTGTCTCATCCTTTTGTTGTTGCCATTTGATCTGCCCCTATGGTGGTGCTCTAGACATGCGGAGGTTCCCCTATTGCTGTCACTAGTGTTGTTGATTTGGGTGTCCCCCCTCCAAGGCCTTTTTCTACTACTAGTTGACGAAGCATTGCTTGTATTGTCAGATCTGTTGATGTCCTTCCTCCCAAGGGGAAATCTTGTCCTCTTTCTTATGCCAAGAACTCCCTTGATGGTCAATATGTGGTGGATAATGTGGAATTCTACCAATGCTAGAGGTTGGTGTGTAGGTTTGTTGGTCTTGGCCTTCTCTCTTAGATCTTCATTGATGGGTGATGGATTCTTGGAAGTCCTTAGTTACTAGTAACATTGAGTATTTTCTTGTGCCAAGGGTTTTTTTTACTGCTTCTTTTGTTTTTGTTGCTAATCATGATTTGGTTTTGAGTAAGATGTGGGCTTTCGGTGTTCACTCTCTCTCGATCAGACCATGGATAACCTCCTTTAGCCTTCTTATTGAACCACTCAGTGTGCATCTAGTGTGGGTTTGTCTTGTCAATCTTACCCTTCATTTTTGGGTGAGTTCATGTTTTAAAACCATTGGCAACTCTACTGGCACTTGGCCACAAATTATTCTCTCTCATGATGTAAAGGCACAACCACTTGGTGAAAGAACGCTAATGGTGATCACTTGACTATCCTGGCTTTCGATTCTTCCTTTGTTGACTCTTCACAGACTGTTGATGACTCCTCCTTGGATGATGGTTTGCCTCTTGCTACTAGTGTGGCCTCCTCGGGCCCCATGGATCCTCTTCCACATCTTTCTATTAGTTTAGCCCCATTTGGACCCGTGGATCCTTCTTTGCCTATTGCTCTTGTTCTTTTCTAGCCTTTGGTAGACGATTTATTGCCTTGCCAACTTTCTACTCCTGGTGCTTATAGTCTCACTAAGGGTCTTCTTTCTCTTGTGTTAGTGTTCTAAATGATAGTATTGCACAGACTATTGTTTGTTGATGGAGAAAAGATTGTTCTTCCCTCTCTCCCCAAACTCTTCCTCAAGTTGGTGGTTTTTCTACCTACTTTTTATGTGGGTAACTAGCTATTTTGCTAGTGCTATAAGTGGTCTATTTTGTCCTTTGTTGTCATAGGTCTGTTCTTGACTGATTTTAAGTGGCCTTTTTGGCTTGTCTTTGCATAGGGTCAACACCCTTGTTTTGTTGCTTAATTTATCAAAAAAAACTATAGTATTAGGTGGCTCCATAGAAAATATTACACCACAAATCATTGAAGATTGTTTTCAAATTTTTTGTACCATTCTATCCATGTATATTTTCTAGTTAGGGTTTCACCAACCACTGCCACAAAAGATTGCATTGCAAATTGTTACAAATATTTATATTCAAATTTATTTCTTTATTTTTTATTAAAATACCAAGAGGTAAAAGAAATGCTTGTGAATGCATTTTATTTGTAGCAAGAAGGAAATAGAAAACATATGATGAAATTAAATCAATATTCAATCTTCTACCTCTTTTACTACAGTTGTTTGTATTAAGAAGGAAATTTAAACTCATGATAAAACGACAATAATATTTAATCCTATGATGGATGATGATCTTTCACCACTTCGCATGAATTGAATGCAAGAGAACAACGTGACATTATTAGAGCAAGTGGTCTAATGTGCCGCCTCTCATGATTTTGTTGCTCAATCTAATGTTGTTTATAGATTTAGAGGCAAACCAATGCTTCAAAATTAGGATTCCTCGCCCATTGAAAAATGATCAACTACCATGATCGTGACCCTTGGATTGGCTCTTGCTTGACCCATGCAAAAATTGGTCTACATATATTCAAAGTACTCTTGGTCATGATGCAAAAAAAACAAATGAAAATGCTCATTATTTACTTGGAAGCTCAAAATTACATTGTTGTATGAAAACCATCATTAGAAATCACATGCCATTGTTTTCAATAAAAATTGGTGTTTGTTTTTAAATTTTCCTTGTAATTTTTTCTTCACATATTTTAGTGCTTTCCTTTGCTTACGACTATAAACATGCTTGGGTGTTTTGTGACCACAAATTTCAAAGACTATATTTCTTGTGCTTTGATGCCAATGCCAAGCCATAATTGATGAACAAGATAGAGAGGTGTAATCCTATTGATTTGAAAATGAAGATTACATCCTTATATTATAGGTAGTAATGGTACAATTGAACGACCAAAAGCGAACAAAATAATAAAACTACCAAAAAATTGAAAACAAAATAAAAATGTGTCGACCCAAAAGATTAACATGCTAACATAAGTTGCTAAAGGAAGGGGAATGCATGAAAATATGTCCACTAATGTGAGACATTATGGAAGACCAACAAGGTCTTTATATCAAAATTGAGTGCAAGTAAATTTTCCACCATAATATTTGATTGGGTCCACACGTATTATTGTAAATGTAATGCAACTCCACTGATACTAAAGTATTAGAAATACAATATTCTTTCATCAAAAACTTCAATATATTTTAATGTTTGAGGGCTAGAACGTTGGTACATTGAAAGAGATGAAGCAAGAGTGTTTAAGACGGTCAATTATACAATATGAGGTTTAATACCTTTCTCTCAACGTTGTCTTATTAATGATACATAATGCATCATGCCTAATGGTTCATAAGGGGCTTGTTGGTGCCATATCAAAGGTCCCTAACTCAAAGATCTATATGGACCCACAATGGGCACTCAAAGGTACAATGCACAAGGAAGACATGTTAATTTTTCACACTAGTTCATTCCTTAATTCCCAAATTGTGAGTATATTGATGTAAATACATGTCATTAGCTACTACTACTACTTAGGTTAAAAAATTCGAATTGCGGTATGTAGTGCAAACATGATTGCCATTTAATAATATCTACCCAAGAAGGAAAATCCTGGTTGTGCTACATAGATGTGAGATCTACTATGCAAATTGTGAAATAGAGGTCTTTGCATTGTTACAAAATTTAAACCAGATTAAATTATAAATGTGTTGTAAGGTCTATAATTAACTTCCACATACTAGATGAAATGTACAAGGCTTAATAGATAGCCTTAGGAAAACTTCTATATTACAAGGGTATAATTTGAATGCATAAAATACAACAATACACATTTTTTCTACAATTGTGTGCACAATTATGGATTCACGGTATTCTTATAATGGTTGAAATTATAGTGGATGTAGATAGGCTACAATAGTAGGCCCTTTGCATGAGGTGGTGGAGATCTTAAAGTCAATATCTAAAATCTTGTTTTAAATGTTGCTCACTACACAACATTTAACAAAATTTATTTAAGTTCTCTCAATGTTGTGTTGCAATAATGTAAAATGTACATGTAAAAGCTATGTGGACTATAATGTTAATGTCAAACTACACATTAAAATTTCTTTAAGTTCTCTCAATGTTGTGTTGCAACAATGTGCAATGTACATGTAAAAGCTATGTTAACTATAATGTTAATGTCAAACTACATATCAATATCATAAGGAGTGGGATAACCACCCAGCTACATAAATTGGCTAGAGAATATAAAGCCCTAGATATTGCTTTAATGAATTATCTAGAGGGTCTAGCACAAAAGAGTATTTTGCAACAAGATAGTAATATGAGAACTAACATAAGTTTGACATGCTAAGGATTTAGAAGCAATGAGAAGCACAAACAAGTTATGAAGAATGGTAAAAGTTGAAGGAGCTTTCCAAGATTTTGAGACTTGCCTTTGTTCAAGAATTAGTTGAGGCAAAACCTTTTGGAAGGATTAGATAAAAGTGATTGAGCAACTAAAGGACTTGAGATGTGCATTTAGGACTACATGATCATGAATTATTGATTGATACAAATAGTTTGTATGTGACATCCATATTTACCATGCAATTACAAAACTAAAAAATACTCATTACTTATGCACAAGCGAAATGGTTGACATGACAAAAAGGTAGGAAGTGCAAAAATTGTTATAATATTCAATATGAGAAAATGTGATGCAGGTAAAAGCAATATTGCATCACCCAAAAATATTGTTTAAATTTTCAATAAGGTCTATTTTTGGTAGACTTACTATTTTTTGTAGGGTTAGTATTTTATTAATTTTGCATTTGTGCATGTATGGACCTGAAAACTGACCCCAAGAAGTAGAATGGGAAAATATAATTACAAGGGAAAGAATAATCTCAATATCATGTATTGTTTGGGAGATAATATTTTTTCAATGTTAAAAAAGTTATAAAAAATATTCAAGCTGCACTTTGGACCCTTAAACGATTGAATTGGACCTCGATGAAAGTTTGACCAATGCTTGAATTGGGAAAAGCATAGTGTAGATCTATTTGAGATCTTCAGCTTAAAAAAAACGGGGGCCCAATCAAGTTCCAAATCAAAATATATGGCCTCCAAAAGTTGTACTACTTTAGGAGAAAATAAAAATTCTCAAAATATTCCAATGAACACCCAAACCCATTTTGGGCATTTTCTTGGCATATTCCAATATAAGGAAATGAGATTCAAAAGTAGTCGACCCCAAAACGGGGAGTTACACTTTTCAAAATATTCTAGGGTGGTTAAACTTCCCAATATAAAGAAGACAAATGGGGGTTACAGAGGATAGTTCTAGTAGTGCGGATTGTGGCTACGACTTGCAAATTATTGTAATGAGAAAGCCCATGTGGCAATAGTATGTTATTTTTTAAATGTTGTAGCTTCATTTCATTGAGAAAATAGAAAGAAAGTGTTTTCTTTCTTGCAATTTATGTTTATTTCTTTGTTGTTGTTGTTGTTGTGTGTTTGGGTTTGTAAGGGGAGTACCCTTCATCAAGTGGTATTAGAGAAAATGTTCCTGAGTGTGTAAACGGATTGCCGAACGTGAGACAATTTACTAGGAAAAGTCACAAAAATGCCTCCACGAAGGACCCATGGTGGAAGAAATACTGGTGTGATTTTAGAGACCTCTAGAGATAAGTTTAGGCATTACAAAAGGAGTTGCATTGAGGAGTTTATACTAGGGCAAGGGATGAAAGTGATAATGAATTTGAAGAAGACTAGTTTGAAGGAGAACAATAAGTAGTTGGAGATCCTGATGAGGCAAGGTATTTTAGGGTGATTTCCAAGATTGGAAAAAGGCCAAAGATTAAAGTTTCCACATATTTTGAAAATCTTAATTTAGAAGAGTTGATTGACTGAATCAAATATGGAAGACTATTTTGAGTATAAAGAAGTGGGTGAGACCCTAAAAGGGTGAAGTTTGTGAAGACCAAGCTAAAAGGCCATATGAGTATTTGGTGGAAAGAAGTTCATTTAGAGAAAAATAGATGAGGAAAAAAGAAAATAACAACACAAGATCAGATGGTAGACAAATTGAAACAACAATTAATTCCTATTGACTATGAGCTTGATTTGTTGAAAGAGATACAAGGGTTGAAGCAAGCGGGAAAATTTGTCAAAGAGATACACACAAAAGTTCTATCGAATCCTGATTAGTACAAGCCATTCTAAGGCAAACAAGGAGAAAGTTGTCTATTACATAAATGGGTTGAAGCCGAGTATTCAAGAAGAGTTGAGTTTGGTAAGAATGTCTACCATTGAAGATGAATATCAATTTGCTTTGAAGGTAGAAGAGAAGCTAAATTGAATATTTGAGAGCAAGCAAAATGGACGAGGTCGTGGTGGAAAGACTGGTGGACGGTCTTATGGAGGCTGAAATGAAGACTTGAAGAATAATAAAGAATCTAGTAGTCACTACGATCAAAATAATGGAGATCAAATAGGAAGAGGAAGAGGAGGCTTTCGTGGAACATGTTTTCAATGCGGAGAAGGACATAAAACCTATGAGTTCCCCCAACATCAAGGGAGGACAAATAGAAGACCCAAGGGTAATGCACGAGTTGCCCATGTAGATAAAGATGTCGAGTCTTCACATTCTAAAAAAGTGGAGAGAGGATTTGAGGTCCTTGTTACTAGAAGAGCCTTGTTGAATGACAAAAAATAACTAGCCCAAAGGAAGAATTTGTTTCACACAAGATGTAAGTGTAATGGTAAAGTTTGCAATGTTATTATAGATGGTGGTAGTACTGATAACCTTGTTTCAGAGGAAATGGTTAGTAAATTGAAGTTAGAAAGAAGAAGGCAATTGACTCCCTATTGAATCGCTTGGTTGTAGAAGGACCATAAGGCTTTGATCAATGAACAATGCATGGTAAAGTTCACGATTGGAAACTATCATGATAAGGTATTATGTGATATGGGAGACCATGGTAGATTGATCGTCATGCAATACATAATGGGTATGAAAATACCTATTCTTTGACAAAGGATGGAGTTTGACACAAGCTAAAGCCATTGAAGGAGACAAAGGAAAAGGTATGTAGTAATGCAATAATATGTTTAGTTGATGGAAGAAAATTCTTAGATGGCATGAAGCATGAACATATGTGCTTTTCTTTAATTCCTAAAGCTAACAAAGAAGTAGAAGATATACATGTGGAAGTTGCAGATTTGTTGAATGAGTTTTAGGATATTGTATCTGATAATGTACCTAATGACTTAGCACTAATGAGAAAGATTAGTCGTCAAATGGATTAGTCATCAAATGGACCTGATCCCTAGAGCTAGTTTGTCGAATAAGGCAACCCATAAAATGACTCTAGCCAAAAGTGAAGAGTTGAACAAACAAGTGCAAGAGTTGTTGCAAAAAGGGTTGAATCAAGAGAGTTTGAGTCCATGTGTGGTACCTGCAGTACAAGCACCGAAGAAAAATTAAGAATGGAGGATGTGTACAAACTCTCAAGCTATCAATAAGATTAATATCAAGTGTAGATTTCCCTTACCGAGGATGGATGACATTATGGATTGTTTGAGTGGAGTTGAGTACTTCACAAAGATCGATCTGAAGAGTGAATATCACCAAATCTGGAGTAGAGGAGATGATTGGAAAACAACCTTCAAAACAAAGGAGGGCTTGTATGAGTGGTTAGTCATACCTTTTGAGCTAAACAATGCATCGAGCACATTCATCTAGTTCATGAACAGGATATTAAAAGATTTTTTGGGTAAGTTTATTATAGTTTTGCTTAGATGATATTTTGATTTTTAGTAAAAAAATTGGAGCATATAATGCATATTTGTAGGGTCTTTGAGAAGTTAATAGAAGAAAGGTTATTGACTAACTCGAAGAAGTGCAATTTTGTGAAAGAGAGTATACCTGAGGTTTGTTGTCTCAATAGATGGTCTTAAAATGGACCCAGTGAAAGTAAAACCTATCCTTAAATGACCTACCCCAAGGAGTGCTACTGAGGTGAGATCTTTTCATTGTTTGGCTATTTTTTATAGAAAGTAGTTTATCAGGATTTTCAATTGTATTTGTGGACTCCTCATTGAAACAATGAGAGGGGATATAATAGAGATTAAGTGGACTACATGAGCAACTAAGAGTTTTGATTTACTGAAAAGCAAAATTACAAAACAACCCTTTTGGCACTTCCAAATTTTAATAAGGTATTTTACGTAGATTGTGATGCTAGTGGCAATGCCATTGGAGTTGTTTTGAGTCAAGAGGGTAAGACCATTGCTTATTTTAGTGAAAAATTGAAAGATGCCAATAGAAAATATTTTGTTTATGATCAAGAGTTTTATGCTATAGTTCAAGCATTGAAGAGCTGGAGACATTATCTTTTGCCAAAAGAGTTTGTTTTAATTACTGATAATCAAGCTTTACAGTATTTGAGTAGTCAAGAAAAGATGAGTCAAAGACATTGAAAATGGGTTGAATTTTTGCAAAGTTAAACCTTTGTTTTAAAACATAGGAGTGGAAAGTTTAACAGAGTTGCAAATGCCTTGAGTAGAAGGCAAAATTTATTGACAGAGATGCATATGAAAGTTTTTGGTTTCCATGAACTCAAGAGCTTGTATCTAGAGGATCTTGATTTTGAAGGCTTGCAGAGCTTGCATGAAGCCTATTACTTTAAACATGACTAGGTGGTTGGATTAAAACCTAATTAAGGAGAAGCATAGTGGAGGGTTGGCTAGACACTTTGGTTGGGATAAGACCGTTGCTCTTGTTAGTGACCATTATTATTAGCCACAATTGTAGCAAGATGTTAAGAAGTTTGTGCAGAGTTGTAGAGTATGTCGAATGGCAAAAGGATCTAGGCAGGATATCAGGATATATCAGCCATTACCTATACCAGAGAGGTCATGGGAGGATATTAGTATGGATTTTGTTCTTAGTTTATTGAGGACTCATAGAGGACATGATTCCATTTTTATTCTTTGTAAGAAGACTAAAGATGTTGTTCATGTGGCAGAGTTATTTTTCAAAGAGGTGGTGAGACTACATGGTCTACCAAAAAGTATAGTTTCAGATTGAGACACCAAGTTTGTTGGGTACTTTTAGAGGACATTGTGGAAACATTTGAAGACAAATTTAAAATTTAGCTTAGCACACCATCCACAGATCAATGGGCAGAGCGAAGTGGTGAATGGGCACAATGGAATATTCTAGCCCCTATTTCAAATAAGGGGGAGATAGAATACATCTTCAATAGTCGTGTGCGTAGAAGCCTAAGGAATATGCAATATGAAGAGTACCTCGTTAAATGGAAAAGAAGACATGTTGAAGATTCATCACGACTATCTAAGGCAGAGGTTGACCATCATGGTTTTTCTCAAAACACCTGAGATGTCTAATGCAAGAGCATCCAAGGTGTAAAAGCAATCTTGCATCACCTAAAAATATTGTTTAAATTTGCAATAAGGGCTATTTTCCATAGGGTTAATATTTTTAAAAAATTTGCATTTGTGCACGTATGGACTTGAAACCTAACCCCAAGAAACAAAATGGGAAAATATATTACTAAGAAAAGAATCATTTGAATATCATGTATCGTTTCAAATATATTAATGTTTCAATTTTGAAAAATTCTATAAAATATATTCAACTTGAATTTTGGACCCTTAAATGATTGAATTGGACCTCGACGAAAGTCAAATCAATTCTTGATCTAGGGACAACATGGCGTAGATCTCTTCAAGATCTTCAGTTTTGAAAAAAAAAAAAAAAAACAGAGTCCAAATCAAGTTCCCAAATCAAAAGATATGGCCACCGAAAGTTGTGCTACATTAGGAGAAAAAAATTTCTCAATCAATGAATGCCAAAAGCCATTTTGGGCATATTCATGGCATATTCCAATATAAGGAAATGAGATACAAAAGTGGTCAACCTCAAAAGGGGGAGTTACACTTTCCAAAACATTTTAGGACGGTTAAACTTCCCAATATAAAGAAGACAAACAAGGGTTACATAGAACAATTCCAGTAGTGCAGATTGTCGCTCTGGCTTGTAGATTATTGTAATGAGAAAACTCATGTGGCTATAATATGTTATTTTCTGAATGTTGTAATCTTATTTCATTGGGATAATAAAAAGAAAGTGTTTCCTTTCTTGCATTTTCTGTTCATTTTTCTAATGTTGTGTGTTTGGGCTTGTAAGGGGAGTACCCTTCATCAAAATGGTTGACATGACAAAAAGGTGGGAAGTGTAAAAATTGTCATTGCCTTTAATATAAGTAATGCACAAGGACCCCATCTATTTGAGGGACTCAAAGGGGGGAGTATCATGTCATTTGCTTCACTCATGCCTCAAGCTTCCTAATTTCTCTGGCTTTATAAAAGGTGTGAATAATAGTCCAAAAGTAAAAAGGTGACAAAAATAAGAGATTAACCCCAAGCATTAAAAGGGAAGAAATATGTCTTGGTGATTTTGCCAACATCAAGAAAGAAAGTCTAAATTGTACTTGAATGGAGTTAGCTAATAAGAAGGAATATTTAGAGCATGAATTGTGTTAATGTCCAAGGCCACTATCTTAGAACAAAAATCAATGCCAATCATGAATGAAGAGTTAAGACATTTAGTTTGTTGTGGGCATGTTTTATGCATGTCGAGTATGTAGGTGTTTATCAATTTGGCATAGCCATGAGGAAACCAACATTGCATTAAATCCAATTACATAATTTGTTGAAATTGACCTACCTAATTTATAGATTGAGTTGACATTGATTTCTTTCTAATAAGTTTCTTAATTTGAGCATTTAGGCCTAATTTATTTTTTAAAATGGGGTTTTAGATTGATACCTTTGATATCAAAATGCTTAGCATATTGCACTTAGTTTGCAGTTGTGATATTAGATGATAAAGGTTTGTTGCTAGCTTCTTCTAAGAGGTCATTTTAAAGACAACTTTAAATTTATCATTTATATTCTTGGGTTAGTATCTACAATGATGCTTATCCATCGATGATGCTATGATTTGCATGTCAAGCTGTTATTCAAGTTTTGGGAAACATTTTTGAAACTGAACCTTTTAAATAATTTTTTTAAGTATTATTTTCAGAATTAGTTATTTATTCAAGTTTTGGGAAACATTTTTGAAACTGAACCTTTTAAATAATTTTTTTAAGTATTATTTTCAGAATTAGTTATTTATTCAAGTTTTGGGAAACATTTTTGAAACTGAACCTTTTAAATAATTTTTTTAAGTATTATTTTCAGAATTAGTTATTTTGTTTACAAATGTGCGTAATGATGGTTGCATTTTTACTAATTTTGTACAGATTTGATACGTGTAAATCTACACATATACATCGCAATGGCAAGGCTACTTTGCACCTAGAAGCCATAAGGAGAGCATCCGCATGGCAACGTAAAAGCATCATCTTGTATACAATTTATTATGCTGGATTTAAAGTGGGAAGATAAGCTCGTATAAGATATTCAAAGCGTAAGAGAAAAATGTTGCTGAGTTGAACCAAAGCCCCATTAGAGACAAAGTCCGAGTAGTGCAAAGCTCAAGTTTAATAACTTGGTTTTTATCTGCAAGTACAAATACGGTTAACCTAGTAGAGAAACAGTGCCGATGAACAGATGGAAAAAGCTTGAACTTCTAATCTTAAAATATTACAACATAGAATTAACTTTTAACTTTTGGGTGATAATTCAAGCTATGATGCATTGAGATGAAGTCCGTACAATAATAGTACTTAGTGGATTCTTTCTTCATTCAACTATGTACGATTCTTTATAATCCAGTTGTTTCTGGAGACTAATACAATAGGGCAAGTCCTTAAGCTCAAAATGAACAAGAATGCAAATATGCTTTTATAAATGAATGATAATCACAAATTTTGCATGCTTATCCACGTCTTGCATATGAACTCAAATTACTAATTGACAAATTAAATATTAAGCACGTGCTCCATGTTTCTATCAAGCCGATCCCAAGGCTTGGACATAAACTGAAGCATGCTGGTCTGGCAGGCCAGGGAACTTTCTTGAAGGCAAGAATAACTAAATAGAATTCACCGAAGTGAAATTACCTTAGAATATTCAAGTAAATAATCCACTTTTACGACTCACCAAAAGTTGGTTCTAAAAATCATCAACTAAATATTTACTCTTAGTTGAAATTTTTTATCTTGATGCATGGTCTTCTTTGCGGATTAAATTCTGACATATGTTGTAGAAAGGAGTAATTTATGGGCTTGGATTTCCTATGTTCCTTTAAATTTTATAAAAACTTAAAGAATGTTTTGCAGGTGTAAACATGGATTGCTCAAGACAGACATAAAGCATGATTTCAAACGAACAACTGAAGATATTAAAATGCTCCTACTTTTTTCACGGGGATATGGATATACAGAATGAAGAATATTATGTGAGAATATTTTTTTCCATAGGACAGGCTTACACCAGAACTATCGCACCTTGATGATAACATCTGGAACTTCTACATCTAAATCATCAGCATCGGTACATGTTAATGAAAGGATAAGTTTATTCTCAGTTGTCGGAATTGTGACTTTTCCAACATTAAGCACAAGTTCAAGAAGAGTCAAGGACATTCTCTCCTGTAACTTCTTCTTGTTTAGAAATTCTGCATATAGAAGGCTCTTTCCATACATTATCATATTAACCTGAAACACAAAAAAACATGATTCTGATCAGATGTCTTGTCATTACATAGACATCATTCTAAAATGATTATCATAGAAACTGTTTATCTATACCAATAAATAATACAGCTGGGCTCTCAAAAAACATTCACCATTCAGAAAAAGGCAGGGGTCTTAAAACCTAAGCTAGAGGGAGCATGACTTAAATCTGGCTTCAACTTCTATGTGATAGAATAATGATGACATAAAAGATCATCAAACATTATAAGATACTCAACTGGTAGTATATTATCTTAGATTAAAGTAGAATACTCTCACATTAAATTTTAATTTTTTTATAAAATCATAATAACATTGAAATTCATATAATGACAAGACTCGTGTATTTTCAAGAGCGATACTAATAATTACATGAGCAAGAGGTTTTTCCATACTCCAGCAAACCACCAATTATCTAGTTAGAAGTCGGGTCTATATCTATCATTTTCTACTAAAGACTCATAAATAACCTGATATATTGATTCATATAATGATCAAACTAAAGCGAAACGGGTCATCTACACCATGCATGTGGGTCTAAGATGCCATTTCGATCATCTTTCCTATTTTCTAAGCATGCTCAACAATTTTGTTGACATTTCAATTTCATATCAACATCAAAAAGAATTTTGCATCAATGGCAGTAAGTGGTATAATGTCAAAAGCTTGTAAAGAAGTTAGCAGAATATCATCTGTGAACATGTACATAAAAAAGTAGGTGGCTAAGTGGACCATTAATGCTCATGAGACATGGGTTCTTGTGAACCACTGCTCATGAAATATGGGTCTATGGGTCAGTGAGATTTACTCAAAAACTATCCAGTTGAAACCTCATAAAATATCAGGTGTACATACAGAACCCACCTCTTCATAAGACTAGTAAGCAACAATTCAAGTTATGGGGTAGAAATCCTCTTCCAAATCTTTTTCTTCAACAGCATATTTGCTGGAGACCAAGACAGATTGTCTTAATTGGCTATTGGCAATTTCAGCGAAAAAAAATCTGGCCTATGCATAGGGGATATCAATTCCCA
This sequence comes from Cryptomeria japonica, assembly GCF_030272615.1. Lineage (NCBI taxonomy): Eukaryota > Viridiplantae > Streptophyta > Pinopsida > Cupressales > Cupressaceae > Cryptomeria > Cryptomeria japonica. The sequence goes on along the minus strand of NC_081409.1, from coordinate 475,001,156 downwards.
TGACTCTCATTGTAGTATCGAATTCTTCCTACTTAATAAATGTTATTCTGGAAAGAAATTTTGGCAGCGTAAACAACAGGAGCTTATCTGCTTTTTTCAATTGTCTGTAGCTATTATAAACTTGCTGTAGTTGGAGTAGTATGAATAGAAAAGAGAAGCAAGGTGTTGGAATTATATTTGGAGCGAAGGAGATGCATGGCAGTGGTTTTAACTAGTAAAGTGACCCATATAGACTCTTAAAATACGACATCAAATTTTTATTTATGAAGTTTTACAGTGGTCAATAAGGTTCTAAAAAAGAGGTTTAAACTTTTAAACCATGATACCCTCTGTTAACCTAGATTGAATTTATTTCTTTAAAATTTTATGTCAGAAGAGGTATGAATCCATGTTAGAAAGGACACATGGTTTCTCATGCCATGTAAAACAATTAGAATCATATCTTATGCAATTAATTACTATGAACAAGAACCAAATGTTCTGAATTTCAATTCAAAAACAAAAAATTGCCTGATAACAATACACTAGTAAGTTCTTCACATAAACTCTTGAATTAGCTTCTCTCACATTCTTTTCTTTCCATTCTCCTTATTCCTCTTCTCATATGGGGAAGGAAGCTCTAATTATAGAATTCTAAGCTAACCTAAAATAATCATATTCGCCATATTATATGATCCTTGATTCTGATTGGACAAATTACACAGTTAAGTCTTATTGGATGGCTTGAACAGCAGTTTCTTTTTATAATTTCCTAATCACTTAAAAGACGATAAAATACTAATATTTTTTATCAAAAAATCAAATTAGCAGAACAATGTGCAAATAAGGCAGGTCTTAAAAACTGAGTGAAATAAGATCATAACACATAAAACTTGATTATTAAGCCATGTCACTTTGAGGGGGCAACCTCCAAAAGCCTCACAACAAGAACATAATTACACAGTTAAGTCTTATTGGATGGCTTGAACAGCAGTTTCTTTTTATAATTTCCTAATCACTTAAAAGACGATAAAATACTAATATGTTTTATCAAAAACTTAAATTAGCAGAATAATGTGCAAATAAGGCAGGCAGGTCTTAAAAACTGAGTGAAATAAGATCATAACACATAAAACTTGATTATTAAGCCATGTCACTTTGAGAGGGCAACCTCCAAAAGCCTCACAACAAGAACATAATTAGCAATATGATGATCAATAACTACTCACTACTTGCTATATGTAGCATCATTGGCAATGTAGATCTCTTGATACCAGTAAGGTCGTTTACCCCATAGTTGAAAAACTCGGACTCGCCACGGACTAGGCAAACCAAAAATTTGGACTCGGACTCGGACTCGTGAAAGACTTGTGAAAGACTCGGCAAGGACTCGGCAAAAAAAAAAACCGTAGTTTTACAAAAAAACATAAAGAAATTAATGCATTTAGAGAACATAAGAGCCATAATTGTAACATTACACGTCACATACTCATAGTTTCAAACTTCCAACTCTAAAATGTATAATACCAAGATTTCTTCAATGCTAATTATGCTTTTATATGGAGCCTAATCAGACTCAGAGGTTAAATTTTCCCTTCTTCCATCTGCGCAATTTCCCCCTATATTTTTCGACGGGGGTTTGGGGGCAGCACCCCCAAGTTGGGGTCAAGGGGCATCGCCGAAGGATCCTGAAATTTGACTAAGTCTGGAAAATTGAAGAATCCTCCAAAAACTAGATTTTGCATTATAACTCATGGAGGTCCGAAACCACTCTCAAACATCCTGACAGTATATATGGAATATAACTTAAAGTACTTATACTTAAATGTTATATTCCATACATGAATCTTGACGGAGAGACCAAATTTTTTCACATGTTAAACTCAATTTTAAAGCTTGCATGGCTTTTTTTCTGGGTTGCGCGAGTCCATCTGAAAGACTCGCGAGTCCATGCAAAAGACTCGCGCGAGTCCTTGCAAAAAACTCGCGAGTCCTTCATATGGACTCGCCTGGACTCGCCTCGCGAGTCCTTGGCGAGTCGACTCGTGGCTCCCATGGACTCGCGAGTCCGTGGCGAGTTTTAAAACTATGGTTTACCCGATAACTATATATCTAGAAACAAAACACCTTATCAAGATAAAGGGCAATGTGTCCCCTACTCAGCCATCACATATCCCTATAAATCCAATCAGTTCTTCAAAGTAGTGTTGTCCTCAACCATCCACATGCATAATTTTTAAGAATCCTTCCTCTTCCCAAATACACTCTTCTTGCAACAAATTCTTCTACTTGATCAGATATTTTGTAATCATCCTACCCTACAGTTGTTTGTTCTCTATATAAATGATAACCTTTGGCTCCAAAATGTTTGTTCTTCATTCAAATCTAGTGATATTGTTTGAATTTGGATTTCACTGTTAAATTTAATGATCAGATTATTCAGATAGAAAATTCACACAAAATACACAGAGTATACCCTGGGAAAACCTTCCTCTTGAAGGTGAAAAACCCAGCAAAGAAGTTCCTTATTATTTTATTAATACACAAGATCTCTTTACAATGAATTTGATTCACCCCTTTGAGCTAGTATCAACTCAGTTCAACATACAATCTGAAGAAGTAAATTCAATCCGCAATAAAAATAATCTACTTGCTGTCTATGATGTCACTGCTGTGTGTCTTCGGAGATCTGCAGAAGATAGAGATATCACAGCTCAGAGAAGACCACGATCTGTATGCTGAAGATAATAGATAATTTTCTGAGCAAAGAATACGATCTGCAGTATACGAACTGCTTAATGGATCACCACAATTAGCTGAAGTTTGATCTGCTTATATAATCCGAACTACTGAGAGATAGTTGTCTTAATTCAATTACCTTGGAAGTGAAAGAGAACACGAACTATATACCCACGCATTGGTGATGCCAAACAACACGATCCTTCAAGAGTCGGCTTCTAATTAACAATTATGCCTCTTCATTAGTGATCGGATATATCTTAACCAACACGTCTTTTGTTAATGAAAGATTACATTATAATTACATGTCTTCCAAGGTGGCGGATCCAACGGTTTCAATATGGAAATCGAAAACATATATAAATCGAACACATTAAATGTGTAAGGCCGAAAAGGCCCTTCACACATTTGATGGTATAGTCGGCTCAAAGGATCCGACCGAATCTATCCATCAACACTCCCTCTTAGCTAGGGAAGAATCCTTCTCGATAACTGAGTCACATAGTGACATCCACCATGGCTACTCCTAGAGGGTGAATACACACAAGTGCAAAGTCATGGAGTTTGTCATAACCGCTCCTTGGACATTGGATTAAATAAATACGATAATTAAAACATTTATTAATTAACAATTAATAATATTGGAAAATCGTCTCATTAATGAGACTTCACGATTTTTCTCTAATATATAATTATTAATGTTTATTATTATTTGTTATGATTATTATTTATTATTATTGTTATATATGATTATTATTTATTATTATTTATATAATAACTACCAAACAATTATAATGCAATAAGGCAGTGGTCATCAAAGATATGTTAAGGAGGAAATAATCATTAATGATATTAATTAAGATTAATAAATTAGTAATTCGAATAAAGCAACACTAAATTAATATTATATGGTTGACTTATAATATTGATGGTCAACTTCATCAGAATATTAATATCGTAGTGATAATAGAGGTGGCAAACAAATAAGGAAAAAGAGTCTAAATTTCATTGATAACCAAATACGTAAAGACCAATATTTTCCACTGACGACCTTAGCAAATCTAGATTAATATTTGACACATAATGTATTGAAAGTTCATTAATGGAAGTAAGCAACGATCTCAAAAAGAATATTTCAACGATAATGACAAAGAATGGCGAGGTTATGATAAACAATGAGTATCATAAATATGGTTATATTGATCTTAGACAATGATCAATAAATGAAAGCAATAATATTATTAAAGGGAGCAAACATAAAAGAGTCGATTATAGAGTTGAAGCTGATATGGAAGACCCACCATTAGTTCGTGAACATGTGCGGGCACTCAGAGTTTAATGATAAACAAATTAAGGATATTATATACCATTGTTGACTATATCAATAAGGTTGATAAATGAATAGGCACGCAGACAATAAGAAGATATTAGATATGATGGAACTCGACACATGTTCCCAATGTATGATGACTTATACAAATAGACGGAGATGACAATCAAAGCACCAATCTATAGCGACAAAGAACATTAGTGTACAGTGATAATATAATCATCGTGGATACGTTACTAATGGCAAAGTAACAATGCAACATTGTCTCTTTATCAGCATAGTCCGCATATCTTCTCCCGTCACAGAGCCTTTCTCCGTAGTCACGCCTCACAACATTAATTTGACAATATTGTAACTTGGCAAATATAGGCCCTTTGATTAGAGAGTGAACCTTGCGTGGGGAATGAAGACAGCTCAATATGGTTCGCGGTGATGCCTTCTCTGTTTATTATTAGCGATTCTTCTCCAGACACGGCATATGCAAAACAGAACTGATCGGACTTTCAATAAAAATGGCATCAATCATACATGGAGACACAAGTAATCAGTAAGACACTACGTCAAAACAAGATATATTATTGACGCATGATTAGGATGGCCAGAGACTAATGGATAACGATTAGTCTAAGAAGATATTTAATAAACCATCAAGTATGATACGATGTGTGATTAGTCTTGACGAACAACTTGAATGACAACAACAATTAAGTGATAACTATCAAAGCATATCAACTAAGCCCAGATAGCATATGCGATTGGAGTCATTAATGGAAGTTATTAGTTAAGACTTAATATAAAGTCCTTAATCCGGAAGAGACACAATTTGTGTATTAAATCAATGTATTTATGTTATGAGGATATGTAAATTAATCATCAGGAGAAGAGACTTGTCCCTCAAAATGCACCGTTCCCATCGTGCAAGGTATAAGATGGAGATCGAATTCATCCAATTGGGGGAGGGGGAGGAAGATCCATGGAAAAAGCAGATCAGAACTGTTCTTAAGTTCCAGGCAATATCATCGTTGTTCTTGATGATATGAATGAGAATGATATTGAACATGCTAAGCACTCAGATGGGGGAAGTTCTCATTCCAGTTTAGGAGAGCTCAGGTTGAGCAAGGCCGTGGGTCCATAATCATATCTGAGTTGGTCCCATCAGCATTCACCAAGCAGAATCATATCTGAGTTGTTCCCATCAGTATTGCACCATAATAATCATTGTTGCAAGCAAATACACTCATGTCAGAGACAGCAACATATCACTGTGAGTGATATGAACATACACCCTTGCAGATAAATAGACAAAGCTTTACATCAAGTGCATTCAGACAGACGATAAAGATCTACTGAGCGTATTCATCAATTTTCCATTTTTAAGATAGCAAGATAAGTCTCATCTCTCGAACTGATTCTTAGAATTTTAAATCCAATATTAATGAAATGTCCTCGTCATTGATAAAATTATATTCATAAATGTATTTCAACTCCCACATTAAATTTAAATTGTTGTCTCAGGACTAAATAAAGGCTAATCCTGAACGGGGACATTACAGAGTTGTTCACATGACATCCACCATACCTACTCGCAGAGGGTGGAACAAGGGCTAGAACCTCAGACTTCTCTCACAGAGAAGAATGCACAATAAGGGTTGATGCCTCAAACTTCTTTCACAGAGAAGAATGCTCAACAAGGGCTGATATCTCAAACTTCTCTCACAGAGAAGAATGCACAACAAGGGCTGATACCTCAAACTTCTCTCATAGAGAAGAATGCACAACAAGGCATATCAAGTAATTACTGATGCTGAGACTCCCTCTCAGCAAGGGCTTCATTCTCCACAACTCCAAGCTTGTCTCGAAAATGCACAAATTTCACTTTCGCAAGAGGCTTGGTGAAAATGTCAGCCGTATGTTCCTCAGTACAAATGTATCTCAACTGAACAGCATTCCTCTGTACCATATCTCTGATATAGTGGTACTGAATCTCAACATGCTTTGTTCTGTCATGGAATACTGGATTGACTGAAAGCTTCACACAGCTTTGGTTGTCACAATGAATAGTAGTAGGCTCCAATGATTGTCCACACAATCCTGCAAGGAGCTTACGAACCCACACTGCTTCGCGAGTTGCCACACATGCTGCAATGTATTATGCCTCTGCAGTGCTCAGAGCTACTGAAGACTGCTTCCTGCTACACCAGGAAATCATAGCAGATCCCAAGCTAAAACAACAACCAGAGGTGCTCTTCCGATCAGTAACACTCCATGCCCAATCAGAATCAGAATATCCTTTAAGAATCAGGTCCACACTGGAAGAGTATTTAAAGCCATATCCAACTGTGCCATGCAAGTATCTCAAGATATGCTTGGCTGCAACTAGATGTATCTGTCTAGGTTTACTCATGAGTTGGCTAAGTGCACTCACTGCATAGCAAATATCAAGTCTAGTGTTAAATAGATACGTCAAGGACCCAATCAATTGCCTGTACATAGTACGATCCACAAGATCTGAACTAGCTGCAGCTTCCCTCAATTTCTTCAAGTTAGTTTCCATTGGTGTGGACATAGATTTACAATCTGTCATTCCAAATCTCTTCAAGATATCGATGGTCTATTTTCCTTGACTTAAGATAATCTCATTGGGCCTCTGCCAAACTTCCAACCCTAGAAAGAAGTGCATGAGTCCTAAGTCCTTCATCTCGAATTCAGAAGTCAACTCCTTACATCTATTAATGAGATGATCTTCTCTGGTAACAAATAGATCATCAACATAAAGTACCAAGATCAACATATCACCATTGAATACCTTGAAGTAAAGGTTTGGAAACCTACTAAGTATCTATCAGTTCTTTCATACCAAGCCGGAGGAGCCTGTTTAAGACCATATAGGGCTTTCTTCAATCTACACACATGAGACTCTTTCCCATGAATCACGAACCCCTCATGTTGCTTGATGTAGACTTCTTCTTCAATCACTCCATTGAGAAAGGTAGTCTTCACATCCATCCGATGTACCTTCCATCCCTTAGCCACTACAATGGCAATGATGGTTCTAATGGAAGTATAGCGAGCAACAGGAGCAAATGTTTCTTTGTAGTCTTTTCCCTCTTGTTGAGAGAAGCCACAAGCCACAAATCTAGCCTTGTACTTTTCAATCCTACCATCAGCTGCATGCTTTATCTTGTACAACCACTTGGAAGATACAACAGACTTCCCTTTTGGTCTAGGCACAATATCCCACACATTATTCTTGAGAATAGATTGATACTCCTCATCCATTGCATCTTTCCAAACTTGTTGTTTTGAGGCTTCATCTACGCTAGAAGGTTCAGACTCAATAAGATTACACATTAATGCAACATAACTAGAAAATCCCTGTGGTCTTTTGCTCTCTCTGAACGTGCCTCTAGGAGCGGCAAACTATTCTGCTTCCTACATAGTGTTTTGCACCCAAAGAGGTCTCTTTCGAGACACAACAATATCTCTGGGCCCATAAATGAGATCCAAAGGTTCAATTGGGTCATTACCCATATCAGGTTTTGTAGTTTCCCTCTGGATCTCAGGAGCATGATCAACATCCATGTCTTGAGGAGTTTCATCATCTATCTCCATGCATGAGCCCTTTGATTTCCTGAATGCAACATCTTCCTCAAATGTGAGATCTCTACTAACTTCTATTTGCTTCTGACCCGGAATGTAAATACAGTAGGCTTTGGAGGTTTCACTATAGCCCACAAATATTCCTCTCTTGCCAGAGGGTTCCAACTTGGTTCTCGTCTTTTGGAATATGAACATACATAGGACAACCAAATATTCTCAGGTGGCTGATATCAGGCTTGATGCCTGAAAAGGCTTCTTCAGGAGTCATATTTTGTAATATCCGATGAGGACATCTATTCTGAACATACACTGTTGTTCTAGAGGCCTCTGCCCATAGAAAAATCTGAAGGTCTTGATCATGAATCATAGCTTTTGCAGCTTCAACAATAGATTTGTTCTTCCTTTCAGCAACCCCATTTTGTTGAGGGTTGTAAGGAACACAAAACTCCCTCTTGATCCCTGCCTCAATACAGAAATCACGAAAGCTACCCGAGGTGTAGTCACCTCCATTATCAGACCTTAAAATTTTAATTTTCTTTCTAGATAGATTTTCTACAAGAGCTTTAAACTCTTTAAACCTACCTAGGACTTCATCAGACTCTTTAGACCTTAAGAAATAAATCCAAGTCTTCCTAGAGTAGTCATCTATAAAAGTTCCATAATACAAACATCCACTTAGGGATGGAATTGACATTGGACCACATAAATCTGAATGTACAAGATCTAGTATTTCTTTAGACCACCTTTCACTGCTATGAAAAGGATTTTTAATATTTTTGCCCATAGCACAACCTTTACAAGTACCATCATGTACATGAATAAGTTTAGGAATACCTTTTACCATCTTCTCCAATGATGGAAGAGCCTTGAAGTGGAGATGTCCAAGTTGTGACAGAGTTCGTTGGAACTGGAAGAATCGTGAATAAGAGCTTGAACAGGGAGAGTGGAGAGTTTGTATAAACTCTCATGTCGATTTCCGATCACACGAGCAGTCTTGATGCTGGAGTTCTTAGGCCAAGCAAGAACTCTTCCTTCGGAGAATGCAATTTGATAGCCCTTATCCTCCAAGGCTGAAATAGACACAAGGTTTCTCTTGATCCCTGGCACGAACAATACATCACTTAGGTGTAGAGAAACTCCAGATTCAAGGTTTAGAGATGTAGCACCAACTCCTCTTGCAGCATAGCGTGCATCATCCCCAATAATAACTTGGAGATGTGACTTTTTCTCCACTAGATCAGAAAGGTGCTCCCGATAACCAGTGATATGTCGAAAGGCTCCACTGTCAATTAGCCAGGTATCACTGTCCGTAGGAACATTGCTTGATAATGCTGATATGAAAAGAAAACCATTGGAGTTATCTTCAACCTCCTTCTGAGATGAGACTTCATTGATGATTAGGTCTTGTCAAACAATCGTTTGCAAAGTGACCAAACTTGTCACACCTAAAACACTGGATGCAAGAGAGATCTTTATTCCTCTTCCTAGAATCAGGTGAAAAATCTGATTTGAAATCTCTATTCTTTTTGAAGTTGCCCTTCTTCCAATACTTACGGTTCTTGGTAGATTGAGTGGCAAGAACATGTGTATCTTCATTTTGAGAACTCTTGATAATTCCTCTAGCGGTCAATCTTGATTCTTCTTGAATACAATCTACACGTAATCGATCAAACTTAGGTAATTTGGATCTTCCACTAATGCTTTGGATAAATGGCTCCCACGAATGAGGCAAACCATTCAAGGCTAGCATGACAAGGTCTTTATCAATCACTTGATCCCCAATTGCACTTAGTTGATCTCTCAACTCTGAAATTTTCATGAAGTAGGTGATGACTGAATCTCCTTTTGTCATCTTCACTTGGTGGAGTTGCTGCCTCAAGGCAAGAGCCCTACTTACGTTGTTAATCTCATATAAATCTTCCAAGGTTTTGAACATATCTCTTGCAGTTGTCATCTTGGAGATGAGTGGCACCAAGTGATCCCTCACGGAGTCTATTAATATCTTCTTTGCTTTGATGGCATTTTTCTTGAATTGAAGTTTCTCCTAATGATCTTCAGGTTCGGATAAATCCTTTTCCTCAACGAATTGAAGAAGATCATTTTCTTTAAGTGCAATGAGCACTCTAAACTTCCATGAGGTGAAGTTAGATGCACCTTCAAGCCTATCTTCGTCTTTCAGACCGTTCACCATTTTCGAGACTTAGAGATACTGCTCGACAGAGAGAGAGAGAGGAGAGAATACTTAGAAATTGTATAGAATCTAATCACGATCTTCTTTCACCGTCGCTTTGATACCATGTTAAATTTAATGATCAGATTATTCAGATAGAAAATTCACACAAAATACACAGAGTATACCCTGGGAAAACCTTCCTCTTGAAGGTGAAAAACCCAGCAAAGAAGTTCCTTATTATTTTATTAATACACAAGATGTCTTTACAATGAATTTGATTCACCCCTTTAAGCTAGTATCAACTCAGTTCAACATACAATCTGAAGGAAGTAAATTCAATTTGCAATAAGAACAATCTACTTGCTGTCTATGATGTCACTGCTGTGTGTCTTCAGAGATCTGCAGAAGATAGAGATATCACAACTCAGAGAAGACCACGATTTGTATGCTGAAGATAATAGATAATTTTCTGAGCAAAGAATATGATCTGCAGTATACGAACTGCTTAATGGATCACCACAATTCGCTGAAGTTCGATCTGCTTATATAATCCGAACGCTGAAGATAATAGATAATTTTCTGAGCAAAGAATATGATCTGCAGTATACGAACTGCTTAATGGATCACCACAATTCGCTGAAGTTCGATCTGCTTATATAATCCGAACTACTGAGAGATAGTTGTCTTAATTCAATTACCTTGGAAGTGAAAGAGAACACAAACTATATACCCACGCATTGGTGATGCCAAACAACACGATCCTTCAAGGGTCAGCTTCTAATTAACAATTATGCCTCTTCATTAGTGATCGGATATATCTTAACCAACACGTCTTTTTGTTAATGAAAGATTACATTATAATTACACATCTTCCAAGGTGGTGGATCCAATGGTTTCAATATGGAAATCGGAAACATATATAAATCGAACGCATTAAATGTGTAAGGTCGAAAAGGCCCTTCACACATTTGATGGTATAGTCGGCTCAGAGGATCGGACCGAAGCTATCCATCAACATTCACCTCCGATGATATTCACAAAACATGGAACACTGGGTGGCTTTGTGAGGCTGTGGAAGCCTCCAATTTACACATTACATTATTGATGCACTACAATACGTTCTAAGGACCATAATACTTGGATGCTACTTGATCCAAACGTCCAAGTGGCTTACTAAAAATAGTGTATCAAAGAGCCTTGAATGATCTCATGAAGGCATACCACAAATAAACTAGGACGTTGAGCTGAAGAACATTGAGATAAGCACCAAAATGTCAGCTTAAGAGCCATAGAATACCCTTAGAAGAAACTTGTTGTGATGTTCTCACACATCGCTCCCTTGCAAATGGGAACCCCCACATTTTTGCTTGGTAGCGTAGTTGTTTTAGCTTAGTCGTCTAGCTTGGCAATAATTTTGGTATCTTTAACCTCTTGGTTGTGAGGAAATGCAATGCCTTGTCGTTAGGATGTGATCAAGTCAATCAATCTAGCAATAGTCAGGTCTCCCTTTGGATTGATTTGGAGCCTTTGTAGCTCTAAGTGCTCAAGTGATAAGTGAGAGTCAATTGATATGTTAGAGTGAAGGTAGTCATTGGGTGATGCTTCACAGTGCAACTTTCAAGTCAGGTCAAGGTGAGTCTTAGGCGTAGGCAAGTGGACACCCTTAGGTTAGAGCATAGAAGCGAGGAATGATCAAGAAGTAATGATCAATCTGAGATGAAATGCTTGATGAAGATGATTTGAGGTCTAAGTGATGATGGAAGAGAACAAATACACCAAGTCAACCCCATGAACAAGTTACTCAACACTTGGTGAAACAAGCAGAGGTGGTTGAGGTGAGTTATCCATGACTCACCAGAATCCACGATCTTAAGGGACTTAGTGAGGATGCTAAATGGAAGTGATAATGAGTGAGTTTACCCCTAAGTTACTAGTTCGGGTTTGGGAGCAGGTTCGAGGACGAAAACCCAATTCATGGGTTTGGGCAAAACAAATTTTGCCTTTTGGGTTTGTGGGTTGGGTTCATTCGTACATGTGTGTGTGAGTGTGTGTGTGTATTATATGCCAAAATTTAAAGAAATATACAAATGAAGTTGTTTTAGGTCTCAAATGTATTTAGCAAGGGGCAGATTAGGTTTTAATACTTTTAAAAGGCAAAAGAACTTAATTTTTTAATGTTTAAAAGTCACTTTGATGTGACTTAACCCAGCTGGTTGCCTAGGTTCGCTCGGGTCTGGCCATGGTTTACCCCAGGGGTCCTGGGTTCCAGGGGTGAACCCTAGTCGAACCAAGCATGGACCCAACACGAACCAAGACCCACGCAAACCCAATCCGTGTTAGGGGCCTCAAACAGGTGAACCCAACAACTTAGGTTTACCCCCTCGAGTCCTTAAAGTTTGAAAGCAAAGACAGTAAAATGATTAGCTTAGTCAAATGATGTAGTCAACTTGGAGTGAAGGTCAATGAGTTTATCCTTGGGGCATGAAAATCCACGACTTGTAAAAATTCACGACCTACCAAAATCCATGACTTTGGGGTCATAATTGTTAATGATGAAAAAAAGAGGCGCTATCCAAATGTCTTGATAGGCAATGAAGGATTACCTTGGATTGAATTGAGTGAGGAAATCAACACGATGAAAGTGAGGTGTAATGAAGATTAAATCAAGGTCGAGGTCTCACTTGCAGTGTTTATCCTTGGGTTGCTTAAATCCATGACCTTGGAGGCATTTTTCCTTGAGTTGCTCAAATCCACGACCATGGTGACATTTTTCCTTGACTTGCTCAAATCCATGACCTAGGTAGTGAGTGATGACCTTTTTCCTTGAGTTGCCAAAATCCATGCCTCAATTATGGAGATGGCAAGATTGATCCTTGAAGTAGAGATGAAATGTTGAACTTGCTCAATCCTTGACTTGGAGTGAATTGAATGAGGATCAAATATCATATTGAACGCGAAATAATATATTGTGTTATAGTTGGCAAGAATGAATAATGATGAAATTTGTCCTTCACTTGCCAAAATCCACAACCAAGGGAGAGGTTATCCTTAGGTTGCTAAAATCCATGACCACGGGAGAGGTTATCCTTGGGTTGATAAAATCCACAACTTGGCAATGGTAAGTGCAACATTGTGATATTTGATCAAGCAAATGGCTAAGTTTGATGAATAATGAAGGTGATTAATGCGGTCAACAACTTGGAGAGGTAAGTAAATTTATCCTTGGGTCTCCAAAATCCACGAGCTAGGAGACTTTTATCCTTGGGTCTCCAAAATCCATGTACACTTGATGAAGTGCGGCAATTTGTCCACCACTTGCCAAAATCCACGATCAGACTTCAAAATGTTAAAAATCTCAGACTTAAACCCCAATCAGAACATAGACGATGCAAAATTAAACATTTGAACATAATCAAAACACCATTTCCCCCCATTAGGAATGCATATCAGATTAGTAAGTTTGAAAAATGCGTGAAATCAGTATATATCAGGTATATTTGATGGTATCTTGTTTGTTTTTGCAGGTGACTAAGGAAGATAGTGAAGGAGCCGGCTGCGAGAAACATCAAGGTAGGGATGCACTTCGAGGGAAAGACTTCACCAAAGCTCTCTCTACAGCTATTCATCAAGAGAGAATGCATCTCAAAATCAGGCCACATAAAAACTCAACACCAACCTAAAGGTGGATATGAAGAAGATAACAAGGCAGAGGTGGATTACATTTATCCTTCAAAGAAGAAAGATCTGCCCATCATCGAGGCATTCAAGAATGTCAACATATACAAGAGGTGGTTGCAAGAATCAAGTCATACAAAGAGGATGAGGCATTCACGATGAGGAGGAAGTTGGACAATCTTGAATTTCCTCTAGAAATCCAAGAATTGTTGCTAGTACAACAAGAGAGTAATCCAAGACGAAGGCATTGTAATGTCCCTTCCTTAGGCACCTCAGACTTTAGCTGAGATTGGCCTACTATTAGGGTCCCGTAAGTTAGCAGTGTCATTTGGGAACCCAACCGAGGGTCATGGAACTCAGCAGGGAGCTTTACGAGCCTTTCAGATTGGAGTCTGGGGTTGAATCCATGATTAAAATTAAAGTATTTAAGTTGGCCTTAAGGGATTATTAAAAAGTCAATAGTAACAGAGAAACATAAGAGGAATAGTGAAATGTTCCCCCCATCCTAGTACCTTAGGTTGTTTTTTAAAGGGGGCCAAGTTCACAATGAGAAATTAGACCCTCAATGTTAATTTATGATTTTTAGGGCAAATAGTAACCCCAAAATGGATCAAACTTTCTTGGAGAGGATAAACAGACATTTTGTCTATCATTTGGATTCTTTCTTATGAATTCATTTTGGAGAGCAACAACAAACTTGAGGGTTTGAACAGCTTGGAGCTTCCAGGAACACAAATTTTTGGGAGAATTTGAAGGTTTGGACGAAGACCCATCTCGCTTGGTGACAGGTTTCAGCATTATCCAGCTTCAGTGTGTAGTTGGCAGCATTATTTAAGGTTCTACTTGCAGCTTTATCAGCTTGAGGGCAGATCCTCTTCAACTAATTGCAGATCAGACCTTCTAGAGGCCATTACAACTCATTTCCAACATTATCCCAGCCAACCATTCCATCTTGGAAATAAGGGCATCAAACCCTAGGTTGTATTTGGGGTTTTTAGCTAATATTGGAGCTGATCTTCATATTCAATCAGCTGAAAATTTGTATCAGACCTATATGCTCAGCTAATGGTATGTACATCAGCCATTTATGTACATGGACCGTGGGTTTGAGCATGTGATAGAGCTAGAGGGCGCCAAACCCGTGATTACTGTCCCTTATTGTCATCCTAAGGCATTTAAGGATGAGATAGAGAAGACCATCCAGGAGTTATTGGACATGGGATTCATCAGGCCTAGTTCTAGCCCCTTTGCTTCTTCTGTGGTGTTGGTGAAAAAGAAGGATGACACTATGCGCATGTGCATTGACTACCATGCACTCAATAAGAAAACAATTAAGAAGAGGTATCCGTTTCTGCGTATAGATGAGTTACTAGATGAGCTCCATGGGGCAGTGTATTCGTGATGAGGACATCCATAAGAACGCATTCAGATGCCACTACGGACACTATGAGTTTTTAGTGATGCCATTCGGTCTCACTAACGCACCTGCCACGTTTCAGTCATGCATGAATAATGTGTTCAATAAGAAGCTGTGTAAGTCTTGTATTCTTTGATGGCATTTTGATATACAGTAGACCCTAGGAGGAGCACGAGGCATTTGGATGAGGTTCTTGGTATTATGCAAGCTCAGTATCTGTTTGCCAAGATGTCCAAATGTGAATTTGGACTTATAGAGATATTATACTTGGGACATGTGATTTGTGCAGATAGAGTAAAGGTTCACCAGGAGAAGATACAGGCAATGCTAGATTGGCCGCCAACTAGGAATGTTTCAAAGTTGCATGGTTTCCTAGGATTATGTGCATATTACAGGAGGTTTGTGAAGAGGTATTTACAGCTAGCAACCTCTTTGACAAATCTTACACGGAAGGGTGCTTTTAGCTGGACAGATGAGGCATAGAGTGTATTTGACAGGCTCAAGCAAGTTATGAGCACGTGTCTTGTCCTAGCTCTTCTAGACTTCTCTCAGCCCTTTGTTCTAGAGTGTGATGCATCAAGAGGTGGCATAGGAGCAGTACTTATGCAGAATCGGCATCCCATTGCATATGAGAGTAGGAAATTGCGGGACAATGAGAGATTGTACTCCACCTACGATAAGGAGATGCTCGCCATCATGCATGCCTTGGCGAAGTTTCGGTAGTACTTAATGGGTGGGAAGTTTGTGGTGAGAATGACCACAATAGTTTGAAATACTTCTTGGAACAGAAAGAGAAAAATGTTGTTGCTGATGCACTTTCCAAGAGGCCTTCAGTTGCTGCCCTTTGTTCCATAAGGGAGATTTCAGCTGATTGGAAGTCTCAACTTTTAGTTGAGTATTCCAAAAATCTGTTCGCATGTGAGGTTATGGATGGATAGGTCCAGGATGACAGATACGCTATGATTGATGATATGATATACTACAAGGATAGAATCTATCTAATTCCTGGATCAAAGCTGAAGGAAAAGATTCTATGTGCCATTCATGACACACCACTACAGGACATCTTGGGTACTTCAAGACATACAGGCAGGTTCGCAAGAGATTCTCATGGAAGGGTCTCAAGTATGAGGTCCTACCCTACGTTCTCGAGTGTGTGACTTGTCAGTAGAACAAGTCAGAGCATACTTTCCCAGCTGGACTTCTGCAACCATTGCCTATTATAGAGCAAAAGTGGGAAGGTATATCGATGGATTTCATTACGGGTCTTCCGAGAGTTCAAGGGAAGGACTGCATATATGTGGTTGTTGATAGACTGACAAAGTATGCACACTTCTTTCCTATTGCAGCTGATTTCACAGCCAGCCTCATAGGTGGCAGAGTTATTCTTTCGTGAGGTATTTCGTCTCCATGGTCTTCCTAGCACCATTGTCAGCGATCGGGATAGTAGATTCATGAGTATATTTTGGCAGGAACTATTCCAACTTACAGGTACAGAGTTGACCCCCAGCACCAGTTACCACCCTCAAACTGATGGGCAGACCGAGATTATCAACAAGTGGGTTGAGGGATTTTGCGTAACTATGTTTCGAGTCAGCAAAGAGCGTGGGTGTGTTGGTTATACTTGTTTGAGTATTGCTATAATACTACGCATCATATGTCTAATGGGATGACTCCCTTCCGAGCTTTATACATTTATGATGCTTTGTCATTTGTGGATTTGGCGCTAGGTGATAGTAGAACGCCTAGAAATCGAGAGTGGCTTCAGGATAGTCATGATATCCTTAAGGCACTTAAGGATAACATTCAGCATGCACAATCAACAGAAGCTTTATGCTGATTGGCACAGGATAGAGAGGACCTTTGAGGTTGGTGATATGGTTTTATTGCATCTACAGCCTTGCAGGCAAAGTACACTCAAGAGAAGTGGGGCTGAAAAGCTCAAGCCTAGATTTTATGGACCATACAAAGTTCTTCGAAGGGTTGGAGAGGTTGCTTACAAGATCGAGTTACCTTCAGAGAGCAAGATACATAATGTTTTTCATGTGTCTTGTTCGAAGAAGGCTTTGGGGCAGCACATTACTTCATCACCAGATTTGCCTCCATTGGATGAAGGAGGTCGGTTGATACTAATTCCTGCAAAGATTCTTGATATGAGGGAGACGAGGCTGAGGAGCAGAGTTATCAAGGAGTATTTGGTACGATGGAAGCACTTGCCATTGGAGGATGCCACGTGGGAAGGTGGGAGGATACTTGTTAGTAGCCTAAGTGGTTCAGGTTGTAGCATACAAAACATCAATATACAATTTATAACACCAGAGCATAGTAAAACATTAGCATGGAACCAATAACACACAACACAGTATACCAAGATAAATTCATGTAACACAAATGTATATCATATTCCTCTCCAATCCAATATGTCCAAAATGTGCTACGAGTTTACAATATAAAGAGTTAGCGGTTGGTTAGGCCACCAACCGTCAGGCAACTAACTACCCGTAGATATAACTTAATACTATTGTTTTCTTTTAAAGCATTATAAAAGCCTTATTTACTAATTAACTGGCTTACATCATCCCCCCCCAAAACTTGTTCGTCTTCCAGACGAACACCACAGCAAAATAACAAGAAATATCTACTTAGAGGGACAAGAGGACGTCCCTGTTCCCGTAGTGGTCCGTTCTCGGAGTATCTTCAAGTCCCTTTCAGCAAGGAGTTGCTTCTCTCGAGTGGCTTTCAGAAGCCTGAGTGCATCCATTCGGTCCTTCTCAGAGGCAGCCAACTTCCGTTCTGTTTCCCGTTGCGTGGTTCTCTCTTGAACCATTTCTTGCTCTATAGCCTGGATCCTTTCTTTTAGCTCACTCTCTCGCTGTAGGGCTAAGGTGTGGACTCCTTCCATTCTGCTCGCTTTCCAGGTCATCCTTTGGAGCTGTAAGAATGTAGTACGAAAAGTCCGTTCTATGGAAGTGAGAGCTCTCATTACTTCCTGATTACCTCCTGTATGCCCACTAAGGATCTGTGGTACTCCCCATTCTGCTACTATCTCTGGAGTTTCCGTGTCGGGCCAACCTTGGTTCCTAATTTTCTCTGAGAACTCCCTCTCGCAGCCTTCTGTCATAAATGCCAGTAGTGCTTCCGTTGCTCTTACTATAGCAAGCATATCAGATCCTCGAGAATGATCTATCATCCTCTCTGTGGCTGCCCTCATTACTTCCAACTCGGAAAGAAAATGTTGCGCAACCGGTTCCCACTCTCGGATCCCCTCTGCTAGTGAGGACGTACTGTGCCCTTTCCCGATTTCTTCAATCCTCAGGCTCTCCTCCTGTTGATCAGGCCCCAGTGATGGTGAAGGAGGTGGAACCTCTATGTCCATCTGGAATCTCGCTAGTAGGCTATTTGCTTCTGTCTCCATGTCCGTTTCCTCGGTCCCCTTTCCTTTGTCTCCCTCTGGCCCTTCACAGTGTATTCCCCCTTCGGTATTTCCTACCTCCATGGTTGCAAGTGGATCAGTTATTGGTGCCACTACCAATGCGACAGCTCTAGCCGCTTCCACGCCCCTGGGTGTGTTTATATAGAGGGTGTGGGCCCCAGCACTATGTCCCCTCAAGTCTACTAACTGAGATGGGGTCCCTATGACCCTAGTTACCAATTGTGCCGTGATGGGAATCTGTGCTAGTTCGAAAAGTACCTTTTTTCTTACTCCCCATCCTGGTACGGCTGGTATGCCCCCCATACGACTTTCTGTCCCTACCTGCCGCAAACCTCCTACGTGTCCTCCTTCCTGTTCCATGCCCATTGGCTCCATCTGGAATTCTCCTTCGTCTTCCTCTGAAGATGATATGTATGTTTCTTCTTCCCCTGTCTCTACGTCTTCCTCAGAGTTGTTGTCTTCTTCTCCTCCATCTTCTATGCTCCCTGCCAGTTCTTGCCTTGCTTTTTTCCTCGGTGTTGTCTCTGTGGTTACTGTAAAAGTGTCCAGGTGTAGCCAATAATGCATGGCTGGCTTGTAGGGCTCTACCCGGCTTGAGGCCACAAAACCTCCTCTATTTTCCAACGCCACTTGAGTTCTCAATGCTTCCAAGAAGAGGGCAATGATGTGATGGGGCACGTATAGAGTCTCGTGTTTGAGTAGCATGGCTTCCTTCACCTGGTTGGAAAGGACGCGGCCCCAGTTGTAAATTTTGCCATTACTCAATCCGTGCATGAGGTGTAGCATCCATATTGCAACATCGGATGCTCGGCTTGCTGCTGTTAGCTTACTCTTCAGGATATCCAGGACACATCTCCACTCTGGTGAGGTGAGATAAGATTTCTTCAGGCCCCTTCTATTGCTATTCTGCCATAAACTGCTCCATTGCTCTTCTGTGAGTGCGTCGCCGCAAATGTGTTCCAGTAGCCACTTCTTTTCTTCTGTAGGCATTCTTGCTGACGGTTTCATAGCTGAATCGCTGCTACTAGGAATGCTGAAAACCTTGCTGAATTCCTTGGGTGCATAAGAAATGACCATTGTCTGTCCCAAATAGTCAATTACTGATCTATGCCTATCCTGCTCATACCCATGGACCATGGCACGCAATATAGGCTCAAATTCTTTTAGGTTGAAAATAGGCATAAAAATGATTTTATCAACTTCTGCTTTCTTCAATGAACTCTTTAGGGGGTGGTCCTCCTCATTGTTTTCCCACCACTTCCTGCACTCGCTTCCAAGCACTCCTTCAAACGTGACATTCTCTACATTCACCTGTTCCGATGCCCTCTCCTGGCTTTTCTTGCTGGTTCCTGGCATGGCCATTGCTTGCTTGTTTGAGGTACTGGCTTTGTAATTTATATCGTAAATTCCTGTTCTAGGGTTGCCGTGACTCTCTTTCACCATCTCGTGCGTGTATGGTGTTGTACCCAAGGGCTGTGGGCGTATACTTTGTGGCTGAGGTGTTGCGTTTTTTAGGTGCCACGTAATCCGTAGCCTATTTCCCTGGGGCTGCGTACGCTGTAGCCGAATTCTGCCACCCCTTCGTCTGATGATTGCGTACGTTTCTCCCTACGTGCCACCTTCTCCCCCTTCGCGTCGTTGCTCTGTGTGCCGCCGATGTTGTGTCCTCGTTCCACGTCACAGCTCCCTTCCGCGCTGCGTACGCTCACCTCCACGCTGCATACGCCCTCCTCCCCGCTGCGTACACTCACCTCCACACTACGTACACTCACTTCCACGCTGCATACGCCCTCCTCCCCGCTGCGTACACTCACCTCCACACTATGTACGCTTTCCTCCCCGCTGCGTACACTCACCCCGCGTACACCCACTGTGCGTGCAATGTGTCTCTTTCCCTCGGTTGTGCATACGGTGGTATGAGTGATGTGCCGCCTTTTCTCCTTGCTTTCCTTCACTTTTCGGGTTTTAGCGTATCCTACGCGTTTCTTATATTTTTCCCTTGCTATCATTTTTAATGTTTTGGCTTTATTTTTTGATATTTTGCCTTGGTCTTTTATTTTTAAATATTTTTGCCTTGTGTTTTTTCTTATTCTTTTTCTCTCTCCGTCCTCTTCTCTCTTCATTTTTTCTTTGTTCCACTTTACTCTACCTTCCCATATTTCTGTTTGGACTTCGTGGAAATTGGCTATTTTATTTTTTCCTATCACCATCATTTTGTCCTTGTGGCCACCTATGGGTAAATAAAATAGCCAATTTCCATTGTACTTGAGTACCAGCTGCCCTGGCGAGAACTTCATTCCGACCATTGAAGTCGAAATTTACCTGGTCGGAGTTCATTCCGACCATTGTACTTGAGTACCAGCTGCCCTGGCAAGAACTTCATCCGCCTTAGATGTTTATCATGCCAAGCTTTTCTTCTGTTCTGAGCCACTTCTATGGCCCATTGTGCCATTAGGCGGCGCTCATCTAATTTTTGTAAGGTCATGAGTCGTTCCTTTAGGCTTTCCTCATCCCCCCATCTGTTCTGCACTGCTATCCGCAAGGTTGGCATAGTGTATTCTACTGGCATCACTACCTCTTGTCCATACATAAGCTAAAAGGGAGTGTGTGTCGTTGTCGCCTTGTACGTTGTCTGGTAGGCCCACAATACTGTTGGCAATCGCTCTTCCCAATCCCCTTGCTCTACTCCACACGTCTTGTAGAGAATAGATACAAGTACTTTGTTGGTGGACTCCGCTTGGCCATTCGCCCTGGGATAGTACGGACTAGACAATGTGTGGAAAATCTTGAATTCTGTTGTCATATTGCGTATCACTTGATTGACAAAGTGTACCCCCCTATCACTCGTGATTTGCAGGGGTATCCCGAACCGGTTCACAATGTGTTCATAGAGAAACTTGGCGGTGCTCAAGGCTGTGTTGTTGGGTAAAGCTCTGGCTTTGGCCCACTTAGTGAGGTATTCTGTAGCCACCACAATGTAGTGGCATCTATGCACCTTGCTCGTCCTCAAAGGTCCTACGAAATCCAGTCCCCATCTTTCGAACAATTCCTATGGTTGGGACGGGAACAAGAGCATGAAGTCTCGTTTAAGTGGCTTACCTGCCCTTTGGCATGTGTCGCAGCTGGTCACCCATTCCCTCGCATCTGCATAGAGTGTAGGCCACCAGAGCCTTGCTAGCAAAATTTTCCGTGCCGTGCTATCCGGCCCCATATGTCCTCCCGCTAGTCCTTCGTGAGATTCTCTTAGGACTCCAGGAATTTCATCCTCCAGGACACATCTTCGCAGGATACCGTCCGGCCCTAGTTTATATAGGAGCCCTTGGATCAATTGAAACGTGGTGCTTTTTAGTGCGAGCTTCCTTCTCTCGCTTGGGGCCAAGTCGCCTAGAAATGTTGCTGTAGAAAGATACTGCCCGAGTTTCTCGTACCAGGAAGGTAACACGGCTATCTTGAATAAATGGCCATCAGGGAGATCTTTGCTCACTCCTCCTTCCCCTGGCTCCCCGGATTTTATTCTAGATAGGTGATCAGCCATTACGTGACTTTTCCCTAGTCGCACCACGACATTGAAAGTGAATTCCTGAAGCAAGATCAACCATCGGCTTACCCGTCCTTGAATAACTGGTTTGTTCACCAGGTACATGAGTGCTTGGTGATCCACGAAGAATGTGAATGGTGTGGCTAAAAGATAATGGTGGAACTTTTGTACTGCATATACCATTCCCAAGGCTTCTCTTTTTGTGGTGCTATAATTTCTTTCTGCCTTTGACAGTAACCTACTAGCAAAATATACTGGGTGGTCTAAGCCTGAGGATCAAGGTTGCGTTAAGATGGCTCCAATTGCAAAGTTAGAAGCGTCCACATGTACATGAAATTTATTCTCCCAATTTGGGTATGCCAAAATAGGTGCACTTACCAATCTGGTTTTGAGTTCTTGGAAGGCTTCGTTCTGCTCCTTGTCCCATACAAATGGTTCCCCTTTCCTTGTTAGGCGTTCAAGTGGAAGGGACACTTCTGCAAATCCTTTAATGAACCGTCAGTAGTACCCAACATGGCCAAGGAAGGATTTTATCCCTGTAACATCTGTTGGGCTATCCATGTCGAGAATAACTCTGATCTTATCTGGGTCTGTTTTTAACCCTGCCTTACAGACTATGTGGCCGAGTAATCTCCCCTGTGGCACCAGGAACCGACATTTCTTGGGATTGAGTGCAAGTCTTGCTCGTCGACACCGGTCCATGCATTCCCCCAGTATCCTCAAATGGTTTTCCTTATTACTATATACTGACCAGTCGTCCAAAAAGGCCTTGAAGTTCGCAGTGGCCATTTTGTCAAAAATGTGGAGTATGATCCTCTGGAAAGTGGCTGGGGCATTGCATAGCCCAAATGGCATACGGTTGTACGCAAAAACTCCATCTTCTACAATAAATGTGGTTTTGAGTTTGTCCTCCTCTACGATGCTGATCTGGTTATAGCCGGAAAAGCCGTCCATGAAGGAGTAAATCTCATGCCCTGCTACCTCTTTGAGGATACTATCAGTAAATGGTATCGGAAACGGGTCCTTAATGGTTATAGCATTTAAGCTTCTGAAGTCCACGCAAATGCGGATCTGGTTTCCTTCCTTTTTCAGGGAAATAACAATGGGGGAAACCCATTCACTAGTTTGCACTCGAAAAATGATCCCAATGTCTAGCATTTTTTCTATTTCTTCTTGCACCTTGGCAACATAGTTCTTATTCATGCGATAGGGGCGTTTCCGCATAGGCCTTGCCCCCTCCATCAAAGGTATTCGATGTACGCATAGTTCTCGGGGTACTCCCTTCAGATCTTTATAAGTCCAGGCGACACATCTTTATACTCCAAGAATATCTTAAATGTCGTCGTCTTTAGTACAGGGTCCCAATCATCTCCAACCATTATTACTCTTGAGTCCTTTTCATCTCCCAGGTTGGTGTTCTGAACCTTTGGTTCCTCGTATTGTACCACTTCTTTCTCAAATTGGTGTGTCGGGGTGCTGTCTACCTTTGCCCCTCCTTCCTTTTACTCAGCAAATTGTGGCGGGTAGGTGTCATCGTTTCCCAACTTAAGGATTTCCAACACATTGCACTCTGGCTGGAGGATCTCATAGTCTTCCATCTGCCAGTGGAATAGTCCACTGAGAGAACTCGTCTCATCTTCTGAGCAATTACCGAGGCGAAGCACCCCTTCTTCATTCGGCTCTATCTCGCCTTTTTCCCTTGCGGCATCCTCCTCCGAGCCAGAATCTGAGGCCATTTCTTGACTCACCTGCTGGTTCCGTAGGTCAATGACATATTTGTTCCCCACACTTTCAATGGAAAGGGTATTTTTCTTCTAGTTGTGGTCTTCTTTGGCCATGACAAGCCATCCTCTTCCCAAAAGTGCATCATATCCCTTCCGCTCCAACGATATGACCATGAAATCTAGAAAGAAGTGTTGTGTCCCGATAGTTACCTTTTGGCCCATAAGCGTGCCCAATGGTTTGATGCCATGCTGATCGGCTACTACGAGGTGGAAGGCAGGTGACCAGAGCGTCAGCTTCCCCAAGGTTTTCCATGTCTCCTCAGGTAGCACGTTTACAGGAGACCCACCGTCTACGATGGTGTTAGTAAGCCTGAACCTGAGAATGTCCATTTCTACTACAGCTGGTGTCCTGCCTACCCCTACTGTCATCAACATAGGGTCATTGGTCTCCTTTGAGTGGTTCCTTTCTTCCATTTCCTCCCTGTGGTTCGGCGTCTTCCCCTCCTTCCTGGTCTCCTCCACTTGGTTTATAGCTATCTGCAGTTGTAGTAGTGTCCGCAACAGATCCACTACGCGGACCGGCACGGTGGTTTGTAGTAGCTGTTTCATTATGGTTGTTTCGAAGTCGGTTCGTATGGTGTTGGTGGTTTTGTGGGATACTGGCTTTCTCCATTCCTCACTCATTTCCCTTTCTACTTCCCTCTGTGCCTCTTTTAGTCTTCCCTTTTCTGTACCTGGGTCAGGGTATATTAGTTTCCTTGTATGGGATCGGGTAATGGCTAGTACTTCTGGTTCTGGTTGTACTACCTCCAACATGTTCACGCCTTTCTACCTTGGACATTCCGTATCTTCGTGATTGCCCGACCCACACCATAAGAGGAATAGTGAAAAGTTCCCCCCATCCGAGTAACTTAAATTGTTTTTGAGAGCGGGCCAAGTTCACAATGAGGAATTAGACCCCTAATGTTATTTTCTGATTTTTAGGCCAAATAGTAACCCCAAAATGGATCGAATTTTCTTGAAGAGGATAAAAAGGCATTTTGTCTATCATTTGGATTGTTTCTTATGACTTTATTTTGGAGAGAAGCAACAAACTTGAGGGTTTGAACAGCTTGGAGCTTCCAGGAACGCAAACTTCTGGGAGAATTTGGAGTTTTGGACGAAGACCCATATCTCCTGGTGACAGGTTTTAACATTATCCAGCTTCAGTGTGTAGTTGGCAGCATTATTTGGGGTTCTAATTGCAGATTTATCAGCTTGAGGGCAGATCAGACCTTCTAGAGGACACTACAACTCATTTCCAACATTATCCCAGCCAACCGTTCCATCTTGGAAATAAGGGCATCAAACCCTAGGTTGTATTTGGGGCTTTTAACTAATATTGGAGCTGATCTTCATATTCAATCAACTGGAAATTTGTATCAGACCTATATGCTCAACTAATGGTATGTACATCGGCCATTTAAGTGAAAGAAAGTCGTCTTATTTGTTCTTCTTTGTGTGTTAAGCAGTATTCTATTTTGTATCAGCACTTTCTTTCATTTAGCATTCAAAAATCATTCAAAAACCAAACAAAAACAAGAAAATCAGTCAAAACCCTTTCACTGGCCAAAGATTTTATCAGCAAACAAACAATTGCAAAAAAAAAAAAAACATTAGAGTTTGGATCAGATTTGGTAAAGATTAGGTTGGGGATCTTTCACTTCAGGTGAAGGGATTGAGGATCTGTGATGGCCCTTGATTAAATCAAGTTCACATCATTATGCATCCCATACTGCAGGGCATCCCAAGGATAGCCATCAATTGTAGCAAGAATATACCAGAGATGAACCATCGAAATGATGTAGATCAATCCATACGCTTATCCACTTTGCAACTATTAATGACATACTATCATGAGAAGATTGATTTTTCGCAGGCATCCTCAATGAAATATCACAGAAACCCACTGGTCATCAGGAAGATCTATAGCGATCTTCCTTAACCACTTGCATGATATTCATCATGGAAAGACTAGGATCGAGAGGAATGGCAGCAATATTGGCTATGGACAAGAAGAATAGACAGATAAGGTGGAAAAAGGCTGAACGTAGATGTGCATCATCAGATTGACAGCAATATAAGATTATCATGTACTCGTTAATAACTGATCATTGTAAGAATGATTAAAGAGTGTTAATTATCAAGTAGCATATCTAATTAATCATCCATGTAGTGTCATTGATTTCAATTTAATCGAACTTAAAATTGTTAACAATCAGCAAACAAAAACTAATGAAAAGGTCGTACCTCGTGAGATAAGATCGGCGGTTAATATTTGTTATGAAAGGTGCCAAAATGAAGAGGCATGAGGTCTATCTTTTCCATATGACTTATCCCGGCAAATATAAATGGACATTCTCAATTAGGAAAGAAAATGGTTGGTTATCTAGGCATCCATAACGGAACAACAATTAAAGTATTCAGACATCAAACCATTTTGATCAGCAAAATATCAAAGAGTAAGCAGCCATTCTTAATTGGAATATTGTAATTCCTTGCACGAAATTAAGGTAGAGATTAGACATCTCTGAAGATCAGTATATACTGTTAGTAATAAATGACATATGCATATTTGAGGATGGATACACCAAAGTATAGGGTGTCCGTAAGGCCTGGGAAGAGATGAATCTCTCCCCTAGGATTACAAGGGGAAGGATGGATACACCGAAGTATAAGGTACCCAATAAGGCCTTAGGAAGAGATAAGGCGTAATAAGATGGTGAGGTAGCTTTATGGACCGTTCTAGGATGACCATTAAGGAGACTAGAGCCCTAGGTGGTACTTACTCAAAGAGCTAAGTGTAATGTCCCTACTAGTTAGAGATCACTGTCCTGCAAAACAAACTGTTAGAATGCAACAAATATATATATAACTAATCTAATTTGCAATTAAACTTCAATTGCTTAGTTAAAACTAATCTCAATTCTTATTTAATAAAAAGGATACGAGTGCAGTACTGGGACATGTCCTTAGATGGTTGTAATGCTCGCCTTCTTGGAACCCATCTTGGTTCCAAGCCATACTAGGAAATCGAAGGTTAATTCGATTCCTGTCTTGGATGTAATTTCTTACACTCAAGCCATACCAGGAAATCGAAGTCGAAGGTTAATTCGATTCCTGTCTTGGATGTAATTTCTTACACCAAAGCCATACCAGGAAATCGAAGGTTAATTCGATTCATGTCTTGGATGTAATTTCTTACACCCAAGCCATACCAGGAAATCGAAGGTTAATTCGATTCCTGTCTTGGATGTAATGTCTTACACCCAAGCCATACCAAGGAAGACCATCATATATGATCAATTCCTTGCCTTGGATGATGCATCTCATCATCCAAGTCTACCAGAGAGGACCAGCCAGATCCGTCTCTTCTTGGATGAACTTAGTCAACCAAGCCATAACATATATGCATATAGATATTCAGTATATACTGCCTACCAGGGATTATCATAATCCCTGAATTAGGCTAAGGGAATTTCCTCCCAATAGCCTCCATCATATAACCGCATTATTCATATAACATTCTACAATTCATTATCATTTTTCAATCCATTATTTATGCCTACATTTACATGATCCTACATACCTATATTCATTGCTACATACACATGAGATAATATCACTATCCTACTATAGCTCTGTTAAAGGAATTGGTATATATTTATGTATGATAGAATATTCAGTAATATATGTGTGTGTGTGTGGCACACACGTCCACACACATATATACCCCTGTGGCCAGTAAATACCGCTTACCTGTTCGCAGTCCGCAGCCAGCAGTTGCAGTTCGCAGTCCGCAGTTGCAGTTTTCCGTCCTCATGTCTTCATCACTTCCCTTTTATATCCCCCAATATGAGGGAGAGGTCACACCTCTTCATCATGTATGCCCTTTGGCAAGAGATACACTCTTTCACCATTAGCACCCTTTGAAGGAGTGCAACTCTTCATTAATTCTGCCCTTTGAAGGGATACAAACTTTCACAAACAGATCTGCATCTCCATCCCCCCATGTTCCCCCCCTCAAATGAGGTTCTCTTCTCCCTTTTATATCTCATGTTTGAGGGAGTCACAACTTTTCATTTCATGCCTTTTAACTATTCATTAAACTTAACTAAATTATAATTATTTTATTTTAATTTTATTATTAGTATTTATTATTAAATCTTGCTTCAAAATGGGGACATTGCATATATACAAACATATATAAATTATGTTTGTTATATAATATTAATTTACTCTCATTTGAATATTTCAAGAATATTATTAGTAATAAATATTATTAAATAATAATATTTAATAAATAAATAAATTTCAAATAATTATTTGTTGGTAATTATATTAATGAATAATAATAATTGCTTCATTTCATATGTATATATAACAATTAAGGAGGGGACATGGCACTAAGTAACCTAATTATGGTCTCTTCCCAAGGAGTAGGATGGGAAATAGATACTCTTTATATTCTTTTATGATTATATATATATGTTTGTACATAATCTTCTAACTCATGTGCAGGTTCATTCATCAAGGCGGTTGTAAATAAGGTAATACTGTGCAAGAGAGAAGGGGGGACATTATAGGATCAAGGATAGGTGAAGGTTATCAAATTGAATAAGATGATACAGTTTGACAATATCTCCCACCATCTTCACCTGAAGCGCTTGGAATTGTTGAGTATCAAGAGATATTTCACAAACATTTGTGATGATCTACAAGATGAGCAGGCTGAGGTGGTGACAACTCACTTTTCATTCATCAATCAAGGTCAACACGTCCAGACACATTGAACCTGATGCATCCAAGACTGGAGCAAGTGACACATGTCACTTTATCAAATATTATTTATCCTAGCTAACCTCTTCTCTCATTGGTTCAAATTCAAGAAGGCACATGTCCTAAAAATGTAATTTTATCATATTGGTCAAGCATTATATATTATGTAATGGGTGTAACAGACCCTAATTAGGGTTTCTATCTTTCAATCTTGGCATTGATGTGGATTGGTTCCTGGCCATTCAATTGTATTGAGAGCACTATATAAAGCTTCACTCTCTCATTTGTAAAGGTTAATAGTTAGCAAGAAGGCAGTAGAAGTAGTTAGTATTAGAGTAGAGTAGGAGGAGAAGGCAAAAATTGTTGCGAAGCATGTAAATATACTTTTCATCGAATTTATGGTGAATAGCAGTGTTTCTTTTGCATATTGTATTGTTTCTTGTTGGATCCTCAAGTAAGATGAAGTTCATTGATTGCGATGGAGTAATGTGTGCATGTTGATAATTCCTTGGTTCATACTATTTGTGGTTGGATGATTTTTAGTTACAGTGCATAGTTAACCTGAATATCAAGATGTGCTAAGTTCAATTGTGGATATGTTTATTCAAGTTGCACCACTGTATTGGGTATTTGGGTGAATGTTCATGCTATGAAAACCTTTCATTTCCCTTGGACGATTGCATCGGTTTTGTGTAGTTGTTGGCAACATATGGCGAAGCAAAGCTCGGTTTAAGGAATGCGTCCATCCAAGCATGATCCAATGCTATCATTGATCTCCAGGAGTAGATTAGATTTCTCTAAACCCTCAATCCCTTGTCTTTTTTTTCAAATCAAGTAAAAACTTCATGTTTCGACAGCATTCATGTTCAACATAAGTCCCCTTGTGATTCCAACAATATCCACACGTCAAGCCCTGACAATAGAAACCTTGAAGTCACCTCGTATGATCACATAGTTTAGCATTCAAGAGAGGATAAAATACTTGGTATTTATTTTGTGTTTGAGGTGTCATAAAAAACACATCAACAAGTCCTGTATGTTAGTTTTAATTAGGGTGAAGAGTGGATTCCAATTGCCTAAGGCAACATTGGAATCCGCCCTTAAGGGCTGGGCCCTTTATCTCTTCTAAGGATAACGTGTATCCTTTAGGGCTGAGCCCTTCTCACACCTCTCTAATAAGACCGACCTTATAACTCAGGCCACCCTAAGGGAAACATGTTCCCTCTAATAGGGCCAACCCTATATTACAAAAGACAATTCGCACAAAAAAAGGAATAAAAGAATTGATGTCAAGCCGACCTTAAATAGGTCCCTCGCCACATATAAATAAAGAACAACTTGACCTCATTTACAAAATAATATATCTTCTCTCTCAAATGCGAATCTGCTCTGAAGTATAGCGAACTTAGTCAGTCATCTGCTGTGCATAAAGCGATTCACATCTTCTATCAAGGGATAAAACGTTAGGTGTGATCATCTCCAATAAAAGGGGCGAACTGTTGTCAAGAGTTAGACATCAAAAGTGCAGATCAGCTTGCTGTTTGATGGAGACAAGAGTGCAGATCTAGGGTGCAGACCTAATACTGATCTGCCATCTATATCAGCCCTAAAGTGTGGCCATATCAGACTACCTAAAGAGATAAGTGTTGTAATCAGAATATTGTCTAATTCATAATCAGATCTGAGGATCTATTCTTGTTGGGTTTTTCCTCATAAGAGGTTTTCCCAAGGTAATGTTGTCTTGTCTCATTTTACATCTATTTTGATTGCTCTCTGTCATTCACTAAGTTGAAAAACCTAACAGAAATTAATTCAATTCTAGTTATAAATCTACTTTCTGTTTCTTATTATTAATCTGAAAGTAAAACTAACATCATCTCAAAGCCCAAGGTTATATATTAACTTTTAGATTTCAATAGTCTTTTATTTCCAATTTTCTGTTTCATTTTCAGTCAAAACAATGACAAGGCTGAAAGTTGAAGATAGGCTCGAAGGGGCACTTAACTTTGCTGCCTCGAAGGTTCGCATCCTACTTGCTCTTGAGGAAGATGATCTCCTTCAGTTTGTGCAAGACAAAGAACTGACTGCACCAATAGATCAAGAAGAACTAAAGTAGTTTAAAAGGAATGCCCTCAAAGCCAGAAAGCTCATCATTGATTCAGTCAGAGATCACCTTGTCACCTCTATCTCCAAATTCACTATAGCCAGAGAGATTCAATCATCTAGAAGGTACTTATGAAATCAATAACCTCAGTAGAGCAATTGCATTAAGGCAACAATTACTTCACATTAAAATGGCAAAGGAAGATTCAATTATGTCTTATTTCATGAAGATCTCTGAACTAAAGGATCAACTAGGCTCAATTGGTCATAACATAGAAGACAAGAACATTGTCATGATCTCATTGAATGGTCTCCTAGATTCATGGGATTCCTTCATTCAATCCATAAGTGGGAGATCTGAATTCCCAACCTTTGATCGTCTTCGGAACGATTGCCTTCATGAAGAATCTTGCTTTGCCACAAGAGGAAAACTCACGAGTCCTCAAGTGGATGATCAACATATGCTTGCAACCCAATGCAAGAAAGGTGATAATTGGAAGAAGAATAATCCTAAGAGGCATAGAGAATTTAGACCACCCAGCTCTCAGAATTCTTGGAAGAAGCCAAGAGATCTCTCTCGTGTTCGATGTGACAAATATGGTCACTATGCTAGAGAATGTCAGAATGAACCCACGCAAAGGGAAGCCAACCTAAATGAGGTCTCATAACAAAATGAAGACTTCTTATTCATTTATGCCTTGTCAAGCAGCATACCCTCAGATAGTAACACATGGCTGATTGACAGTGGTGCTTCTACACACATCACAGGCTATCGTGAGCATCTTTCAAACTTAGTAGAAAAGGATACCAGTCTACATGTGGTAATTGGTGATGATGCTCGATATTCGGTAAGAGGTTCTGACACTACCTCTTTAAATTTAAATTCTGGTATTTCACTTCACCTTAGTGATATCTTATTTGTTCTTGGAATTAAAAGAAACTTAATCTCTATTTTCGCTCTAGAAGATAAAGGTTATCAAGTAGCATTTTCTGAGGGTAAAGTCATTGCTTGGCCTAAGAAATCTAGTTTTAAATCTGCTCGTGTTATTGGAAATAGATATGATAGTTTGTATAAGCTCTCCACTAACCCCGTTCAAGCTCTCATTAATGAGGCCCCTGAATCCTGTGAGCTATGGCATCGAAGGCTTGGACACTTACACTTTCAAGCTCTCTCTTCCCTCGAAAGGATAGTTAAAGGTATGCCTAAACTCAGTCAATTTCATGATGATACTTGTAAAGGTTGTGCTATGGGTAAAAATGTTAAAAGTTCTTTTCATAGAAGTGAAAGTAGAGCTAAAGAAAAATTAGAACTTGTTCATTCTGATTTATGTGGACCTATGTCTGTAGCTTCTCCTAGTGGTTGTCTCTACTATGTGATCTTCATAAATGATTTCTCTAGGAAAACTTGGATTTATTTCTTAAAGACTAAAGAATCTGATGAAGCCTTAAGTAAATTTAAAGAATTTAAGGCATTGGCTGAAAACATTTCTGGTAAAAGAATTAAATGTTTAAGGTCTGACAATGGAGGTGAGTATACCTCTGGCAGTTTTTCTGAGTTTTGTGTTGAGTTAGGAATTAAGAGGGAGTTTTGTGTTCCCTACAATCCTCAGAAAAGTGGAGTTGCTGAAAGAAAGAATAGGACTATTGTTGAGGCTGCAAAGGCTATGATCCATGATCAAGACTTGCAGACTTTTCTTTGGGTTGAGGCTTCTAGAACAACAGTATATATTCAGAATAGATGTCCCCACTATGTTCTAAAGAATATGACTCCTGAAGAAGCCTTCACAGGATCCAAACCTGACATCAACCACTTGAGAATTTTTGGAAGTCCTGTGTATGTCCATGTGCCTAAAGAAAAGCGAACTAAGTTGGAGCCTTCTGGAAAGAAGGGGATGCTAGTTGGATACAGTGAATCCTCCAAAACCTTCAAGATTTACATCTCAGGTCAAAGGTATGTTGAGGTAAGTAGGGATGTTATTTTTGAAGAAGATATTGCATTTAAGAAGTCAAAAGGTTCTCCTGTTATTGATGAGGCTAATGATAATCAAGATATGAATGTTGATACTAACCTTGAGATTCGAAGAGATTTTGTTGTGCCTCCACCTCAAGAAGTGCATGATGATCCACCTGAGCCTATGAATCCCACGGATGTACTTGGTGACATTGTTGTTAGCAAAAAGAGGCCACTTTGGGTGAGAAACACCATTAAAGAAGCTAAACGATTTGCAACCCCTAGTGGTACCTTCAGAGAAAGCAAGAGACCTCAAGTATTCTCCAACTATGATGCTTTGATGAACAATCTCATTGAGTCTGAGCCATGCAATGTTGAAGAAGCCCTGAACCATCATGCCTGGAAGTTAGCCATGGATGAAGAATATCAGCCAATCATCAAGAATGATGTCTGGGATATTGTGCCTAGACCTAAAGGTAAGTCTGTTGTTTCCTCTAAATGGTTATTTAAAATTAAACATAATGTTGATGGTAGTATTGAGAAATATAAAGCTAGATTTGTAGCTCGTGATTTTTCTCAAAAGGAAGGCATAGATTATGAAGAAACATTTGCTCCTGTTGCTAGATATACTTCTATTAGAACTATAATAGCCATTGCTGCAGCTAAAGGTTGGAAGCTACATCAAATGGATGTTAAGACTGCCTTCCTTAATGGTGTCATTGAGGAAGAAGTCTATATTGAACAACGTGAGGGTAATAAGATTCATGAAAGAGAAACTCATGTTTGCAGATTAAAGAAAGCACTATATGGCCTCAAACAAGCCCCTCGAGCTTGGTATGAAAGAATTGATAAGTACTTGATAAGTTTAGGGTTTTGTAAGAATAATGCTGATTCTAACATTTACTTTAAATTATCTAATGATGAAATGCTAATTCTGGTTCTATATGTGAATGATTTATTTCTTACTGGTAAAGATGAACTCATTATTAGATGTAAGAAAGAATTAGCTTCAGAATTTGAAATAAAGGATTTAGGTCTAATGCATTATTTTCTAGGTCTAGAAGTATGGCAAAGATCTAACGAAATTTTCTTAAGTCAAGGAAAGTATACTATTGATATTCTGAAAAGATTTAGAATGATGGATTGTAAACCTATGGCTACTCCTATGGAATCTAACTTAAAGAAGTTGAGTGTTTCTGCAGCTAACTCTGATTTTGCAAATCCATCTGAGTACAGACAGTTGATTGGATCATTGATGTATCTAGTTAACACTAGACTAGATATATGCTATGCAGTGGATGCTCTCAGCCAGTTCATGAGCATGCCTAAACATGTTCACCTTGTTGCAGCCAAACACATCCTGAGATACTTGCGAGGCTCAGTTGGCTTTGGGCTAAAGTATCCAATGAAAGCTCCAATAACCCTGGAAGGTTACTCAGATGCAGATTGGGCAGGAAGTGTAAAAGATAGGAAAAGTACTTCAGGCATCTGCTTCAACTTAGGATCTGCAGTGATTTCTTGGGCTTGCAGAAAACAGTCCTCAGTGGCACTAAGTACAGCTGAAGCTAAGTACATTGCAGCAAGTGTTGCTTCTAGGGAAGCAGTATGGCTTCGTAAACTTCTTGCTGGGTTGTTTGGACAACCCTAGAAACCCACAGTCATTCATTGTGATAATCAGAGTTGCATAAAGATGTCAGTCAACCCAGTGTTCCATGACAGGTCAAAACATGTGGAAACTCATTATCACTTCATTCGGGATATGGTGCAAAGAGGCGCTATTCAGCTGAAGTATGTCAGTTCTGATGATCAGATTGCAGATATCCTTACCAAGCCTCTATCCAAGGTGAAGTTTGTGTACTTCAGAGACAGGCTTGGCATTTCGGAAAATGAAACCTTGGTTGAGAGGGAGTCTCAACCTCAGTAATGCATTGTGTTGCATCAACCACCCTCTGCAGACAATGTAAGGTGGTAGTCTTCTCAAGGAGAAGAGTAATTGTTACCTAAGTCACCAGGTTCGAATTCGAATTCGAAGTTCGACAACTTTGAAATTCGAATGAAGTTTGATGAGGGAATAATTCGAAATGTATAAAATTCCAATTAAATTCGCCATATGTAATTTTTAAATTGTTTTAGTAAATATATGTAATATATCTATAAAATTGCCTAAATAGTTTAACATTGATAAATAGATTTGAAATCGTTACAAAAAGATGACTTATTTATAAAATATAAACCATAGGAAACATATGCTAGGGCACGAACGACAAGCAAAAATTGCAAGCGAACTTCTCCTGCAGGCTGCGACTATCACAGGTCCGCAACTACTTCTCCTGCAGACCGCAACTCACGACAGACTGAAGATGTGTTTAAAAAATATAAACAGAAGAAGAAGGCCAAAAAAAAAAATTTTGAAGTTCAGCGAATTTCAACAAAAAAAAAAAAAATTTTAAGTTCGGCGAATTTCGAACTTCAAGGATGAAATTCGGCCGAACTTGGTGACTTAGATTGTTACCATCCTCTGCGGGCAATGTAAGATGGTAGAAAAGATCCTCGCCACCCTCTGCGGGCAATGTAAGGTGGCTCCAGTCTATGCTTGTGTGCCAAATGGAATATTTTTGTTATGTAATTCCATTCTATGCTTGTGTGCAAGATGGAAGTCTACTGGGTTCTGATTATGTAATCCATTCTTTGCTTGTGTGCAAGATGGAAGATAGTGATATTCTGATTATTATCTCTTCTCCCTAATTAAGAGGGAGTGGTAGTTTTAATTAGGGTGAAGAGCGGATTCCAATTGCCTAAGGCAACATTGGAATCCGCCCTTAAGGGCTGGGCCCTTTATCTCTTCTAAGGATAACGTGTATCCTTTAGGGCTGGGCCCTTCTCACGCCACTCTCTAATAAGACCGACCTTATAACTCACGCCACCCTAAGGGAAATGTGTTCCCTCTAATAGTGCCGACCCTATATTACAAAAGACAATTCGCACAAAAAAAGGAATAAAAGAATTGATGTCAAGCCGACCTTAAATAGGTCCCTCGCCTCATATAAATAAAGAACAACTTGACCTCATTTACAAAATAATATATCTTCTCTCTCACATGCGAATCTGCTCTGAAGTATAGCGAACTTAGTCAGTCATCTGCTGTGCATAAAGCGATTCACATCTGCTGTCAAGGGGTAAAACGTTAGGTGTGATCATCTCCAGTAAAAGGGGCGAACTGCTGTCAAGAGTTAGACATCAAAAGTGCAGATCAGCTTGCTGTTTGATGGAGACAAGAGTGCAGATCTGAGGTGCAGACCTGATACTGATCTGCCATCTATATCAGCCCTAAAGTGTGGCCATATCAGACCTCCTAAAGAGATAAGTGTTGTAATCAGAATATTGTCTAATTCATAATCAGATCTGAGGATCTATTCTTGCTGGGTTTTTCCTCATAAGAGGTTTTCCCAGGGTAATGTTGTCTTGTCTCATTTTACATCTATTTTGATTGCACTCTGTCATTCACTAAGTTGAAAAACCTAACAGAAATTAATTCAATTCTAGTTATAAATCTACAACTGTTTCTTATTATTAATCTGGGAGTAAAACTAACACTCTAATCACAATGTTAGCCTCCAAGGACCAAAGTCATAGGATAACTTCTAGAAATAGTTGATGCTTAAAAATGGGACATTATACACTCCTTGCGATCAATGTGCACCTTGACTATGCCAAATAATCCCTATAATGAATATTTTCATTACATTTGAATTTTAATAAAATCTCCATTTTATTAAAATTCTTTGTATCACATATTGTTGGCATATGCACACTCCAATGAGACATTGTAGGTGATTGAAGGTTTTGTCATTGATGGCAACCTTACAATCCTATGACACCGGCAAGGCATTCCACCGGCACTAGCAAAATCAGACTCTACACCGGCACACAGGTCACCGGCATCGGCAGTGAAAAGTAGCATACCGGCACAGAGGCCGATAGGATTTTTGTTGTAATATATTTTGTTTATTATTTGTAAAAATCATTGTAAGCCGACTTGGCAAGTTGTAAAATGAGTCTTATATAAGAGAGATCATTATAGAACATTTTGTAAGGAAGTAATAAAGTAAGGAAGACGAATGTAATTAGGCGAAATAAGGCATACCTATTATGCGAATTATAGGTTAAGGGTTTATGTAAGAAGCAGAGCAGAAACCGGTACTGGATCTGGCATTATAGATGCTATTTTGAAGCAGTACAAGACATTGGATTTATACAATCCATTTTGTAAGTCAGTGAGACTTCCCATTTTGTATTTGAGCAGTGAGCTTTAGGCAGTTCACCTTCCTGCATGTGCAGGCCCCTCTTGTAGCAGTAATATTCTCTTATTGGCCAGTAAGTGAATATTGTGGGTCACAAATCCCACCGAGGTCTTTCCCACACCGGGTTTCCTCGTTAAATCCTTGTGTTATGGTGTGTTTTTCATGTGGTTGTTTTATCTCTGTTTATTGCATTACTTTCTGCTTACCGGTACACAGTAATAACATGCTCTACATGTTTTAAGTTAAGAAAATCTATCAACCAGTTAGATACTGATTCACCCCCCCTATGGTACTCATTTTGGCTGTAGGAGCAAAAGTCTCCTCGTAGTCAATGCCTTCTTTCTGTGAGAACCCACGAGCAACAAGTCGAGCCTTACACTTGTCTAGGGTTCCATCAGCTTTGTATTTTACTTTGTACACCCATTTGCAGCTAATGGGCTTCTTCCCTGAAGGAAGATCAGAAACGGCCCAAGTGTGATTCTTCTGAAGACTCTGGAACTCAGCTTCCATAGCCTGTTCCCACTCAGGTATACCTTTAGCCTCTGAATATGTCTGAGGCTCAAAAACACTGTGTATGTTAGCCATGAGAGCAAAATTGACTGTATGCTATTGTTTGCTCTTATTACGGGAGGTTCTACCCTCAATGAGCTCAGTATCCCTGAGATCACCAATGGTCTTGGCCCACCATTTATGTCGGAGAGTAGAAGTGCTAACATTTGGAGGAGCTGGAAGAGACTCGGGATCAGGAACAGGAGCACCAGGAGGAGAATCATAAAACCTCCCATGATTTTTTTTTTACAGGGACAAAAAATATTTAAAAACCCACAGATAATTTTTTAGGACAAAATTATTAAAACCCACATTTTTTCAAGGGAAAAAAATATTAAAACCCATCAGAATTTTTTTCAGGTAAAAAAATATTAAAAACCGAAACAAACATCGATGCCCATAAGCCATCTTCACTCTTTTCGAGGCACAAAAAACAAGGTACTGAGAAGATGCTAAGTGCACAAAACCTGAGGTACAAGGTTCAATGCACATGCGCTGCTTCCAAGTGTTATAATTTTTCCCATTAAATCACTGACTGCCTTCCAACATCAAGTTGGTCAATGACACCATCTTGCACGTTTCCCAATGCATGGAAAACTAAAAAACTGAGAAGAGGTGCTGGCACATAATTCAAAAATTTTGAATCCCACTGCAAAAACAGAGGCAGATGCAGGTACAGACTTCAAAAAATGAAGTACGGCTAGAATGAGTTTCAAGAAAAAGTTTCCGACTGACCCAAAAATCCTTGCGAAAAACCCAAAAGGAATCTGCTGTCGGAGTCTGGATCCATTGGCTCGAAAATTGAGGCACGAAAATCAAGGCACCCAGAAAATTTTGACGACGACCCAATTGAGATCTCGAAAAACCCACCACGAATCTGTACTCAAAAAAAAATTTCGATTGAATCTGGAGGGTCAAAACCCTAGCCGAAAGTCAAAAAAACACGGGTTTGACCAAGTTGCAGGTTGCAAAAAAAATAGCAGGTCTGTACCGCGCCAAAAACCCTTGCCAGACAGACACAAACAAGAAGAATCCCGTTACAGGGCATAAACA
Organism: Cryptomeria japonica; assembly: GCF_030272615.1. Lineage (NCBI taxonomy): Eukaryota > Viridiplantae > Streptophyta > Pinopsida > Cupressales > Cupressaceae > Cryptomeria > Cryptomeria japonica. Next base: position 474,962,773 of record NC_081409.1, on the reverse strand, counting down.
CAGTCCAAAACGGACTTTTGAACACAAAAAAAAAATTCGAAAATCTGCAGCAAAACTAAGAGGCCTGAAAAATCTCGGAAAAGAATTCACAAATTCTTTATTCAAGCTCTGATACCATAAAGTAGTGCGAGACATGCAATGGATTTCAAAGAATTGATTCATTTACAGAATGAGCAAGATGCTCATAAATAATACAAGAGTATTTACAAGAATAGCAAGTTTCTAATAAGAAACTGTTGAGAAGATCGTAGAAGATCTTACAAAAATAGAATATACACTATTGAGCATTAATACTAAAATTAACATTATTTTAATATTCTAATAGCACCTTATGGTATAAGAATTGACTTTTGTTTGCAAAATAAAGTCCTGGGGGAGCCGCACTCATTTAGAATGGGGGGACAATTTCATTTTTTAAAACCTAGCATCATGTCAAACATGACCTCTTTTGAAAGGGTCTCAAAGATGTATAGAGACGGTATCAAAATGATTGCTTTTCCAAAAGACCAAAGGGTAGACGATCAAGACTTTGGGCCTTCTCTAACCATTATCCATTCCATCACAATGGTGGAAAGAGATTTTGATGGACTTCATCACAAGGTTACCCAAGTCAAATAGGAAGAAAATGTCATCTTGATGGTATTGGGCAAGCTTACTAAACATGTTCTTTTTGTGCCTTATCCCATCCCTTCATGGATAGCAAATTAGCAAAAGCCTATATAGACACAGTTAGAAGTTGCATTACATCCCAAAAATCATGGTAAATGATTGTAATTCTATATTCACTAGAAATTGTTTTATGAAGTTGTTTTCTTATGTGGACATAACTTCTAGATGATTTCATGTACCATGTGAACAAGTTTCCACAAGCTGCTGTATGGCTTGGGCAAAGATCTGGTGAGTCGCTGAGATAATGAGATTTTGCCCTTCTCCCCAACCCCCTTTTGTCCTCTCACTCACCCATAGCTAGAGCAACAAGGGACCAAAAATCACTCCCACCCACCCCATTAGCTATGAGTGGTGGGCACAACACATGATATGGTAGTATAGACTAACCCTGTGGGTTTGAAACACCTTGGGTTGCATAGAGATGAGCCTTGCCTTCCCAAGATGTCTCCATCCTCTGATGCCATAGGATAGTAGTGGCCCACCCCGAGGTGCTTAGCATGCTCACAATTTGTATTATCACCCTCAATTGGATTTTTGATTATAGATAGTTACCCCCTTGGCCTAGTAGATCCTAAAGCAAGACTTACACATCCATATTACTGTAAGCTGTAAGCATGCTAATTGTTTTCCCTACGCAATCACAAGTTGTAAGTTGTTGCTGGCACAGATCCCTAGAAGAGGCCGTTCCTCATTGTAGGTTGCCTGAAGTATGGCTTGAAGACTTTCTAGGCTGAAGCAACTAACATTTTTGAGGTTTTCTTGCATGTTGGAGGCGCCTTGGTATTAGCTAATGTATTTAGGCCTTTGTCTATTGAATGAATGAGAATTTGAAGAGTTATAGACACTCTCAGCTAGCTAACCTTTATTCCAGGAGCCCATTGAGAGGTGCATGACTGAAAATATATTATTAGCATGGTTATCAATTTTCTGCTATCTGGAGGGGCTATTTGGAGGAGTTGGATGTGTTGGGAACAGTTAGTCACTCCTAGGTGGAGTTTAAATTGGTTTTGGAGGTGCTTTCAATGAAAGATTCCACTTCTGTAGCATATTATCAGACCTGCATCCTCAATACCGAAGTGAATCATGAGTTTGAAGTGTGTATATCAAATATCCCCTGCAGTAGATAGACTGAAAATGCAAGGAATATTTGCTAACAGTTGGCTGTCAAACTGCATATTATGCGGTTTATGTAATTTGTGTGTTATGCTGTTTTGCTGTCTCAGAGTTTTTAGACTTGTTTAAGATCAATGGATGACTAGCAAACAACTTCTAATTGATAGAATAATCGCCTATGATGATTATGCAACTAATTCATGATGTCATTGCATTCATTTGGACACATAACATATATCTACAACTAGCTGACATTTCATCAAAGAATTGCCATGAAACCTTCAATCAACATAAAAATTAGGATGCAACCTTATTCCTCCTTTTATTCCAAAAGACAATGATCAAATAAACTTTACAATGTCCTTACTAATGACCAAAACTGTTGACATTCATTACTCAGAAATTCTGAGGACATGTGACAGCCATGAACATTACAAACTATCTGAAAAGTACATAGAATGATGCCAAAAGAACCTGAAGGAAATCACCTTAGCCTGATAGTTGAAGAAGCAAGCAATATAATGAATTTTGAAGCCTCCAATCTGCCAAGTCGTATTTGTCTCAGAATCGCCCCTGCTGCAATAATGAGGTCTGAATAAATAATTATCAGCTGCTGAGTCTTTACCTTCTCTCCTACAATGATCACCTCCTCTTCTCAAGTGTGGCTATCTTCCTTGGTGAGATACGATGCCAAGATGGAAGACTAGGAGCACATTCGTAGGAAATGGGAGTCTGATACGAATTGTCTTCAGACCTGTTTTGACACTGATTTCTTCTTATTGCTCCTTCAAAATACTCCTAAAAGCATCGCCCTTCATCACCAATACTAGCACTGTCCTCCAATGTATGATGTAATGCTCCAATGATGAAAAAAGAACCAAATCGTGGGTTTGGTGGGTGAAACCCGATTTGTCTCAGATCTGCAATTTAATCAGCTTTCACCTAGTTTTCACCTCCAAATGATCTTCAATGAAATTGCCTTCCTTCTTCAATGGAAATTGATGCATTTAGGGCATCCATTATGATAAGCTGAATATACCATGAAGATGCAAAAAAACTCATTAGGCACAATATGAAAGACTGAGTTGTCTCCCATTCTCAGCTGCAACCCCTCGAAAGATCTTTCACCTCCTCAATTATGCAAATCATAGGGTGTTTTCGTTCCCAAATTATTAGTCTGCAGAAACCCTTGGCTCCACAAGTCTACACAAGAGAAGATATCCAAAGTCAAACAACCAATGATGAACAACGAACCAACCTCCTCTATTTATTTTTTTCTCCTCCAATCAATTGGTTCCTTCTAGATGATTCTTCTCATATTCTTTTGCTACACTTTATTATTTTATTACACATTAATTAATTTAATTGCACTTTAAAATATTATTATATTATAATTAAAGTGCACACGTCTCATAATACGTGTAATCTCCTTATTTCACCATAGAATCAAGTAGACACAAAATGTGAAGCCACAAATCATTGCCGAATCGACCCCCTGATCAAACTCTTTGGCCTACGAGGGTCAAATGACAGGCCAATCCCGCGAATGTTTGCAAACTAAGGAGAAGGGGACATTACAGAAGAGGTGTCTATAGGTATGTCTTCGACTTTTGATCACTTTGGAGTGGTTTGGAGTGTTCTCATGCTGATTGGCATTCTCTCTAGTGCTGAATAAGCTACATACCTGCTCAGTAGTTGATTACAGTGAGTAAACATCTATTCCCTGGCCCATAGTAGCATATTACCATCATCCCCTCCAAGGTATTTCACAGTTGATAACAGTTGGTGTTGTTTAATGCAAGGTTGGCATAGGTGAGAGGAGTCATCATTGTTGTTTCAGACCTGCTATTTATTATTCCCGCGTCTTGCAATAAAATTTAGTGCAGCTGGGTGTGATTGGAAGTTGTTTGATTAGTGCTGTACTTCCCCGCATTTGACTTGAAGTGGTGGAAAGCATGGTCACATTGGCCATGATTTGAAGGAGTTAAGTAGCAAACTTGCCATTTGACAGGGCTGAGACAGTCCTGCAACTCTTGCTTCTGTTATAGCAGACCTGTAATGTTCTCCTTCATGCTCCTAATCAAGGTACTTTGATGTATTTTCCATGTTAGTGTTTAATCCTGGTAGTTGGTAATGAGATTTTAAGTGAATGTACCATTGTATTGCCCAGTTGTTGTAATCAGCATTGTTAAATTAATTTATCAGCACTTTATGGCAAGTATTCATCATTATTTGGCCCATAAAGTGATTATTACATACACCAAGGAACCATGGTCCAGACGTAAATCTAATGAGGTCAAGGCAGAAGCTAGTGTTGTTGCACTGTCCCTTATAGTTCATGGGGTGTTCCCAAACGTCAAACTTTGGCTGGTTCTTCTCCACTTGTATATCAACAATGCAAAACTCAAAGTGTCTCCATTTCGGATGAGATTCAAACCATACAAAGTTTGTCTCCAGTTCCTAATATAGCTTAGATTTAAGTTTAGTTTAGATGTCAAGGAGTTTCCCCTCCAAACTTAAAGAGGTTTTAACTTGCATACTGTTCCATTTTGTATTGTCTTGCAAAAGACGAACATAATACTAACAGGGAGTTCTATTGATTTCCTGAACATTTCTCTCTCTCTCTCTCTCAAAAATTCTAAAATGCTTGCATTCAAAATCAAGACATTGCCCTGGCTATCCATAGGGGAGTTCCATTTATTTGCTGGACCAACACCCTCCCACAGCACCCTCTATGTATGTGTATACTGTATATATAGTGTGCAAATTATTAAACGCCTGCATTGAAGACACCACCCTGTCAGGGAATTTCATTGATTTGCTGGACCATAACCCTCTTCCTCACCCTTCTGTCCCCCATGCTAGATAGAGATATCATTTATATTGAATTGTAATTTTAGTATTATGACTGAGTAAAAGAGAGGATTTGGTAACCTTGAAATATTGCTAAAACTACAATAAAATAAAAAAGATAACAATGCATATTATATCAGAGTTTTGAAAAAAGGAATTTTCACTACATCCATCCAGAGTCAAATCATACAAAATATGATGGAAAAAGAATTACTCTTACATCAAGTCCATGTTCCTGCTTGAATTCAGCAATAAATGTCTGCAAAGACATCCCAACACAGTCCATTTCAAACTTGTCCCACAGTGTCCATAGCAATGGCTCCTTTTGAGTCCTTATAACCTGTCACACATAAACCAGTTCAGGACAACAAAAAAACATATATCATCAATCTAAAGCACCCTATACTTTATATTCTTAACATTTTTCTATGATTTTGAAATTGAGGTTTACATAACAAGAAGCATGTTACCTGTACTATCTATTGCAAAGAGAAATATAATTCATTACTACATGTATACCATGTAAATTTTAATTGAAACCAAGATTGTAAAGAAAATTCATATAAATAATTCTCATGAGATAATTTTTCCATACTAAAACATTAAAAAAATAATCATCTTTTTTACAATCTAAATCACTTTCAGTTGACTCATACAAAAATATTTCAATTATTCCTTGTATAACTTCCATCAAAATAATTATGGATCAATGCAAATTTACTCTTCCGGCATAAACATATTGTAGGACGATTGCAAATGACTCAACTCTATATGTTCTTCAGAAGATGAATTGCTTCTGGACATTACTCAAATTGCTTTCCATTGTTTTCAACACTTGTTCATTAGGCTCTTACATTTCAACGCTAAACTGAATATTCTGTATCATGAGGTCGCAATTGTAGTATGTTCAAGTACTGCACATATAGTATGTTTGCTAATCGTCTCTTGTAAATGGCATTGAGTGCCTTTGTGATACCAACTGTCACGTGACTTTCTTTCTTAAGAAAACTAGCTTAAATGGAATAAACATATTGATTATCACTTATCAACTATAGTCATATTTCTTTTTCATTTTCCACCATTATTGCAATTACAAATTTGTCTGGGTTTGAGCTGGTCTCATGCAATTCAATTATCTATTTATGGCGTAGTCTTGGAATTTAATAGTAACCCATCTTTTAATATAACCTGTCTGTATAGGAAGGAAAAAGACTGAAAAAGTAAAAAGTAAAATTTATTCATCAACTTCAGAAAGATAGAAATCAAACAATAACAAATTATATGGTACTAGATAGACTGTCCAACAACAATAAATCCATTCAGATCACAAATGTTCAAAAGTCAATGTTCACTGGAATTCGTGGCAAGAGGTTCACTATGATGCCATTAGGTCTGGCCAGCATTAAGTTTTGTCTGAGAAGGGATATGGCTTTGGTGAGGCATTTCCAAGTAAGAGTGCCACCAAGTCAACTGAAATGACTACATACATGCGATTTGAATAAAAATGCAACATAAACATCACCCAGTTAGCAATTGTTAAAACGGCCAACAATCATGGATATAGTTTTCCATCATTCATTTCACACACACGAAAAAAAATGCTTTTGCTACCATGTCATCAAAAATGCCACAAGAGAGGCACATTATAAATAGCACAAGTATGCAAAAAATGCTTGAGTTTCGTCAGACCCAGGTGAAAATATACATAGGGGGCAGTCTTGGTCAAGAGGGCATGGAAATTGATGTATCCGTGCTGGTAGATGCAGAGGCTGATGACCTAAGTCGAAGGGCATTAATTGGAAGAAAATCATGGGGGAAAATCTGGGCAAAAAGGAAATTAGTGAATGGGTGGCAGAAAATTGGGTACCAAAACTGATGATTAGTTTCTTGCCAAAACAATTCTTTGCAGCAGAATTTGAGAATGAGGAAGATAGAGATGAAATTCTAAGGAACTCTCCATGGTAGTGCGGGAATAAGTTGGTATATGTAGAAAAAAGGACGAAAAACTTCAATCCGAGGAGTATGGATTCTGTAGAAGAAGCGTATTGGATCCGACTTTACAACTTACCGTTGGAGTAATGGTTGGGGATTGCTTGCGACAAATTGGGGCACAATTAAGAGTGATGCTAGGGTTGGCTATGGAAAATGGTAAATCCTTAATGTATGCAAGAATAAAAATTATATCCATTAGGCCCTTGCCGAAGTCAATCTGATTGCTTTATGGAGGTGGTGTTTGGGATCAATCTATTGAAATTGAAGAATAAATATTTTTTTGCACAAGGTGTTGGAGTAGGCACCATTCTAAGAGTATGTGCCCTAGGCCTCCAATCAAAACATGGATATTGAAGAAGGATAAGGAGGCATCAAAGACACGGCTGATCATGGGGCACCAGTGAAATGTCCCCCTTGAATTTTTTTTTAATTTTTAGCACAACATTCAGCACCCATAGGCATTAGCAAATAAACATCTCAACCACTTATGCAGTGGGAGGAAAGCTTAAACAATGAAAGCACTACATGATGGTGGTTTGACCAGCCACTTCAACTTGTTCAGTGGGAGGATTACAAGTTTATTGAAAGCTTGAAAAACAAACTTGGCCGTACAAGCAACCACTTCCACTTGTATAGTGGGAATTACAAGAATACTGAAACATAACAACAAACTTGGTGGTATAACCAAACACTTCCACTTTTCAGCGCGAGATACAACAAAATCGAAAATAGCTTGAAAAAAAAAGACTTGGTGGTATAACCAGCCACTTCCACTTGCACCAGTGGGGAATGTTAGCTTCCAGAAATGAGAACAAAATATTGTTTAGTACTACTAAACAAGTTATTACATAAGCTAACTGTGCAAGGAAGAGAAAACTGAAATCAGAAATTCAAAGACAAAGTTACCAGCCCTATAGTAAGGAGAATGAACTCTGATTTTCCGAAAAATCAGCCACACTAGAAATACCAAAATGCTCACAACACTGTCAAAACACCACCAAATCAGCTCCACTAAATTGTAGATGAAGCACAAGAGCTAGGCGGCCAAGGAAGGTCAAGGAAACACGCCACCCGAGGGGTATCAGCAAGGGCACACTCTCCAAAACAGAAAATCAAACTAGGGCAAACAGCAGCAACTTCGATTTGAAATAAGAAATCAACCACTCGAAAATCCACCAAAGTCTGAACAAATGGGCGCCAAGAGCATATGAAACTTTTGAATCCGTACCCACAAAAATCGAATGAAAACTCCAACCAGAATGAGCAGACATGTAGGTCAGCTGTACGGTTTCTACACCAATTTATCACACCAAACTTCTTGAAATCCACTGGTAATCTCTGAATGAGATCACTCTATCAACTAGGAGTTATCTTTCAAACTCGAAATTGAAGATGAGCTAGGAGGGCACACAACCTCTAAGCCAAGTCTCTGAAAGCAATTCAACAACACTTCGTTATCAAATTCTAGCATAACCAAATGAAGGAGAGAATGGTCTTATTTATGACTTGAGCCCAAAAATTTGAATTCACTTTTCCCTCCAAAGTTGACACCCTCATTAGGGAAATAAAATATAACTTATATCTTTTGCTTCTTTTTATTTTTTCCCAAAGCTGGATGCCAAATATGAATTTCCATTCAGTAAAATATATTAAATATCGCCCAAGTAAAGTCATATGAAAATAATATTAAATAAATATCCAAAGTTATTTATTTACCAAAAATAGATTCCAAGAATCTTGGAGAGTTCACTGTTGAACAGGATTGTTGAGAATAGAACCCAAGTGTTACTCTGCTACATAACTGTATCACTAAAAATAGTGACTCCAATCTCCATTTGAACATATCTGAGCAGTCGTCATGACTTACTAAAAATAGTAAGTCCAGAAATCATCTCTGAAGAATTTGCATGTCAAACCATGCTAGAGCTCTCAAAAAACCCAAAAAAACCCTATAAAGCAAACAACCGTCAACCTATCGCAATTTACTTAAACTAGTAAATTCAGAAATCTTATGTGATTGGAATCCACGTCATACCATCCTAAAGCTCATGAAAAACCCAGAAAGAATCTAGAGAGCAAACAGCTATCGCAATTTACTAAAAATAGTAAATTCAGAAATCTTCTTTGATTGGAATGCGTGCTATACCATCCTGAATCTCATAAAAAACCCAGAAAGAATTAAGAGAGCAAACTATAAAACTCTTGCAAACACCCCTCTAAAAACCTTCCTTAAGATAGAAACCCTAATTTAGTCTCTAGTTAGCCTACGGGTTTCCCAAATAGGCTAAGACTCCATCCATCAGTCTAGAACTGAGAAGAGGACATTACAGTCCACCCTCCCCAAAATTGCTTGTCCTCAAGCAATAGCAAGGTTGGATGCTGCAAAATCTGTTCATTCTCCCAAGTCGCAACCTCCATTGGTAGGTTTTTCCACTTGATCAAATACTCCTTAAGAGTCCTCCTCCTCAATGAACGTTCCCTGGAGTCAATGATAGCCTTCGAAATCAAAACCAATTGTCCCTCCTTATCCAAGGTAGGTGTATCTGATGAAGTTACGACGTTATTTCCAAGTGCTTTCTTGAGGCATGACACAAGGAAAACAATATGCACCTTGCTGATTTTAGGTAACTCCAGCTCATAAGCCACTTCACCAATCTTCCTAGTGCCTCTGAAGGGTCCATAGAAGCAAGGCTTAAGCTTCTTTGTTCCACTCTTCTTGAGAGTGGCCTATCGGTATAGTTGAAGCCTCAAGTAGACCATATCTCCAACCTCAAAAGTATGTTCCATTCTATGTCGATCAGCATACATCTTCTGTTGATTCTGAGCATGTTGAAGATTGTCCTTCAAGGATCTCATGACATCCTGACTTTGTTGTAACAAATCCCTCGCTTGAGGTTCTTTAGTATCACCAAAAGTCAAATCAACAAAGCTAGGTGCCTCATACATACAAATTTGTGAATGGAGACATCCTAATTGACATGTGATAGGAAGAGTTGTAACAATACTCTCCCAAATGAAGCCATCTCACCCAATCCTTTTGCTGCTTTGAAACATAATTTCTGATATAGCCCTCCAACCATTTATTCACAATCTCCATCAACTCCTCAAGAAATTGCTCTCTGAAAGAACTAAACTAGAACATCATAGGAGTAAACCCCAGTAAGCCAACATTGGCTTTCTCATCCTCAACTGCTGAACTACAAACCCAAGTGATCCTAGGGTTCCAAATCAATCTCAAAAGGGACCCACCATGCTGACATTGTGCCACTTTGATCACAACATGAAACATCACTTATTGTGGCAACCCGGTGAGAACCATAACTACAATCCCAGTAACTAACATGATCTTGGGAAATTCAAAGATATATCTGCTCAGCTCAAAACCATAATCATCCACATACCTCCTCATGAAGTCCTCAAAATGAAGAAGATCAATCACTATTACTACTTTGAAATCTACCAACCGAGTAATGCCTCTATTGTCGCCACTTGAAATTGTATCACTAGTACTTAACCTCCATGTCTCATTGGCAGAAAATCAAGTACCCGAACAAACCAAACTCACTACAGCCAACCAATCATCATCTGGAAGTATGCATACTATCATTATGAAGTGACTGCAGTCACCCAAACTCTCCCATGTGGTAGTGGATAATAGCTTAACCATACCCAAAGGATCTCCTGCAGTTGGTTGCATCATCGTCTGCAAGTGCTCAAAATCAAACTACTCAAAGTCAGAGGTCACCATAAACAGTGTGGAACAACTCGGACAGCTATAAACAATCCGAAATCTCACTAAATGCATAGGAGACATGAGTGTGGGAGTGGCTGGAAAGCCAACTCTAATCAATTCATCTCTACCATCAATCCTCAACCATGACAGCGTATTTGCTGCCCTGATGGAACCATCCAACACATATGCTGATCAGAATCTAAACTCATGTGTAAGCTGATCAGAAAGTGGGCAGTAGTGCTAACGCTCATTGTCACAACTCCAAGTCTCTTTGAAAGATGAGCCATAGCATAAAGAAGTTCACTGTCCTGGACCAACTTTGGACGTAAACTGTCAAAGTTTACAACGCAAACCTTCATAAGGTGAACTCCTTGAGTTTGGAAGGTCTGAAATAAACAATAACTATTGCTGTAAATGATTGAAATCAACGAAGTGCAATCTGATTTAAGTGCTCTACATAGATGGCAACAGTAGTACCAACGAAATTTCCAGGTATAAGCATGAAACTTAAGCATTCCGATGCTTAAAAATAAATCAAAAGTGGCTGGAAAACACCTCCAAGCAGTCTCCAATACCATAAAGTGAAGTGACTAATCTGCAACCAATCAGCAAGCTGAAATCTGAAAATCTGATCCATTCTTTTCCAAAGAAGATGCCCAAGGGTATGCATTTGATCAATGCTCCAATTTTGAAAAAATATCTCATGGTTGCAAATTGCACCTAGGTCCCAAACTTTGTAATGTGATCCACCCTCATCATTGAAGTCAAAAGGAATTCCCACATCCAACTTGAAAAGTGGATTAAAAAATTGAAAGATGCCAACTGCTGATTGGCACAATCTGACAAATTTGTTTAAATAAAATTCTTTGACCAGTGTGTAGATGTTTTGGGTTTTGAAGACTTTTGAGGTTTGCTTGTGTGTTATTGACTTTTGAATGTTGCACAATAAAAGATGTATGCAAAATACAACTAATCTAAGACTGAAAATTGAATTCAGGCTTCTGGTTTCTTTATTTTCTATGCTTTTTTAAAACAATTTGTTTATTTTTTATTGCATTTAGATGAATTAGAAATGATTCCCAGGTAGTCTAAATCCTTTCTAAGTTATTTGCACAAGATTTAACACTAGATTTGACAAGTTTTGTTGAATTTTTCACAATTTTTTTGAAGAATCTAGTTTTCAAAAGAAAATTCAAGCCCTAATATTTTTTTTTTCAAAACTTTGAATGATGTCTAAATTTATTTAAACTAATGTAGATAGTTTGCTAAATTGTTTAACTAAAATGTTAATTTTTTTTTCACTTTGTATGTGTAAGTTAAGTAAGCATTAATCATGGCAAGGGAGCAATGGCCACTAGATCCATGCCCATCTGGATATATAGGCACCCGTCCTAGAGGTGCTAGAGATGGGGCATGGAGGTATGCCTATGAGGGACCCGATCCTGGGTCAGTTATATGCATAAAGTGTGAGAAAATACTTCATCAAGGCATCAATCGCCTCAAATACCACCTTGCAAGAATAGACAAGCATGATGCTAGAGCATGCCCTAGGACCAATGAAGAAATAAAAAGACAAATGAATGCCCTACTTGCAGCTGGGGAAGAGAAGAAATTGCGAAGGGAGAGGGCAAAGCTAGCCATGAGATCAGCCATAGCTGAATCTCAAGGTGTTTTTGTTGACATTGAACAGGAACAAGAAGCACTTGAGGGCATAGTGGGCTCTTAGCGTGGCCCACGTATCCGCAAACCCACCACCACCTCGCCCATCGCTTCTGCTTTCTCTAGTAGAGTGCCTACAACTGTTCCATCATCACGATCAGGGTCCATAGGTGATTATTTTGTCCCTAGGAACACACATGGAGCACAACCATTATTAGAGGCCACTGGATGCAATAGGGAGGTACATGAGAAAACTGACATTGCAGCAGCTCATTTTTGGTACTTTAACAACATTCCATTCAATGTGACGGACAATCCATATTGGTTGAATTTGGTGATTGCTATGACAGTTTCAGGAAAGGGGTACAAGGCCCCTTCTCGCAAGGATTTGAGTGGGAGGTTAGTAAATTACTACATAGTCCACTTGATTTCAATTTTTATTATTTTTTAGATTTCTTGTTTATTAAATCAAAATTGTGTACTAAGACCTAATTTCACTTTGCTCTTACAGGTTGCTCACAAATGTAGTTGCTAGGGCACGAGAAGTGATGGACGAGCAAAAAATTGAATGGGCAAATTATGGATGCACCATTCTTTCTGATGGGTGGACAGATGGCAAGAACCGCACCATCATAAATTTTTTGGTTGCTTGCAAGGACAATGTAGTGTTCTTGAAATTTGTTGATGCCTCCAGCAAGGTGAAAAATGCAGAAACATTGGCTGGAATGCTAAAGCATGTCGTCATGGAGGTGGGGATAGAGAATGTGGTGCAAATCATCACAAATAATGCAGCAGCATATGTGTCAGCAGGTAGAATCCTTTTGAATTATCACCTTTAGGCATTAGCAATATTTTCATTTGTTGTGGCTTTGTTTTACTTGGTTGCATATTTCTTAAGAATAAATTCTTCTTTTGCAGAAAGAATCCTCCAAGAGAGGCACCCCACTCTTCTTTGGACACCTTGTGCAGCACATGTCCTTGACATTCTTTTCGAGGAAATAGGAAAACTTGAGTGGGTGACTCCAGTTGTGGAAGATGCAAGGAGGATCACCAAATATATTTACAATCACCCTTGGGTCCTAAATTTGATGAGACAGCACACCCAAGGGAAAGATTTGGTGAAAGTTGGTGTCACAAGGTTTGCAACGATTTTCTTGACGTTGCAAAGCCTTCTTGTTGTATTGACTTCTTTGAAACAAATGTTTGTGAGTGGAGAATGGCCTAACTCACCTTATTCAAAGAAGCCTGAAGGAGAGGTTGTCGCATGCATAGTCTTCGACAGTGAATTTGCACAAAGGGTTGCAAAGATTGTGAAGGTTACTTCAAAACTTTAATTTTTAAATTTTAATTATTCTTGATTCAAGTCTCACATTACTAATTTGTAACTTCATTATTTAATCTTTTGTAATTTGTATTTTTCAATTGTAGGTGTCAAAGCCCTTGGTTCGAGTTCTTCACTTGGTGGATGGGGGTAAAACCCCAATGGGATATCTTTATGAGGCCATGGATAGGGCCAAGGAGTTTATCAAAAATTACTACAAGGAGGATAGACTAAAATTTGATCACATTTTGGAAATTGTTGATAGGAGGTGGAACAATCAGCTCCACCAACCCATTCATGCAGCAGGGTACTTCCTCAACCCTCGTTTTAGGTTCGGGGGTTCTTACTCAGATCCGAATGGAGAGGTCATGGAGGGCCTCAGTACATGCATTGAGAGGATGGTACCCGATGTTGAGGAGAGAAACCTCATTGTGAGTGAGCTCCAAAATTATGAGGGAGGAAGGGGTAAGCTATTCTCTTCAGAGCTGGCTAGAAGAGGAAGAACCACTCAAACCCCAGGTATAACATTTTCCATTTGGATTTTGGGATCTAAAATGATTGATAAATTATGTTTTCTCTTTTCTCTTTGCTTTCAAACTTTTCCAATTTATTTATTTTGCAGATGCTTGGTGGCAAAACTGGGGTGGAAACACCCCACATCTCAAAAAATTTGCCCTCAGAGTCTTAGGTCAGCCTTGCAGTTCATCCAATTGTGAGCACAATTGGAGCTTGTTTGAAGCAATCCACACGAAGAAGAGTAGCAAGTTAGCGCAGAAACGACTCAATGACCTTGTCTTCGTGCAATATAATCTTCGTTTGCGCGTAAGGAAGGTAGAGGAACTAGAAGGTGGTCCAATTGACTTGGATGATATAGATCCTTACATGATTGGACATCACAAGAGCAGCCTCCATTGTTTTCCGACATTGACATCACAGATTTGGAGAGGCAGGGTATGCAGGAGGAGGGGGGTGGATTTGGGCTAGATGACATTGATGAGGAAGTAGAAGAGGAAGAGGATGAGGATTCATTGCCGGAGCCAGAAGCAGGTGGAGACATAGCTTCATCTAGGATGGACGATGAGTCAGCCATACTGAGCGAGGAGGCACAGTCACGCCCACTACAGACTTATAGGACTAGACCCTCTAGTTCTACCTCTCCCAAAGCTGGGAAGAGGAAGTTGTAATTGTAATTTGTAATGATGTATTTACTTTTGGTTTTACAAAAACTATTTACTATATTGCTTTCAGGCTTCCAGCCATCAACATTCCTCATGAGGATGCAATTTTGTAGACACTTTGCATTTAAATATATCTAGAATCAGCTTGTTTCTTTTGTGTTATCATTTATTGACTCATTGGATGCATCTTCTCCTTAAATTTTGCAAAAAAAATGCATTTTTTATTAAATTTAAGCATGTTTATAAGTTGCCGAGTTTTTCCCGAGTTTTTCTCGAGTTTTTCCCGAGTTTTTTTCCTAAGGGCTTGGCGAGTCGAACCGAGTCGCGAGTAGTCCAACTATGCATCAACATCCACTGACCTGGACGAAATTCCATGCGCCAGATGTGCTTGTCATGCCAAAAAAATTCGTCTTTGTTGGGCGGCTTCAGTGGCCCATTCGGCCATCATTCTGCATTGATCCAACTTGCGTAATGCATACAACTGCTCCTGCAGGCTTTCCATATCTCCTAGGCAATTCTTGATTGCAATCCTTAAACTCGGAACCATGAATTTTGTCGGCAAAATGGCCTCCTGGCCATACATTAACTAAAAGGGTGTCTGGCCTGTGGTGACTTTGTAGGTGGTCATGTATGCCCATAGTACAGATGGCAACTTCTCCTCCCAATCTTCCTGCTCAACTTCGCAGTTCTTATAGATCATAGACACCAATATTTTATTAGTGGCCCCAGCCTGCCCGTTGGCCCTCGGGTAGTACGGGCTTGACAAGGAATGAAAAATCTTGAATTTCGTCGTGAGCAGCTTGACAACATGATTCACAAAGTGCCCATCGCAATCACTCGTCAATTGGATTGGGATGTCGTACCTTGTAACAATCTGTTCATAAATGAGCTTGGTTGTACTCAAAGTTGAGTTATCCGGCAGTGCTCATGCCTCAGCCCACTTTGTAAGGTATTATGTTGCCACCACAATGTAACGACATCTCCATTAACTGTTGGCCTTCAAAGGTCCAATGAAATCCAGACCCCAGCATTCAAACAACTCCTGGGCATGGGATGGATTGAGGGGCATAAAGTCCCACTTTAATGGTTTCCCTGCCCTCTGGCAAGTATCACAGCCCACCACCCATTCCCGTGCATCATTATACAAGGTGGGCCACCATAGTCCGGCCAGCAATACTTTGCGTGCGATGGTGTCTAGACCCATGTGGCCTCCTGAGGGCCCTTCCTGTGCTTCCCAAAGCACTCCCGGAATCTCTTCTTCCATCACACACCTTCTGAGGACTTGGTCGGGTCCCATTTTATACAGTAACCCATTAATTAGCTGCAATGTCCTACTTCTCAAGACCAACTTCCTTCTCTCACTCGGTAGCATTTCGGCTGGGAACCGAGAGGTGGACAAGTATTCCCCAATGTTCGCATACCATGACGGTAGTGCCGCAATTTGGAAAAGATGTACGTCAGGAAAATTATCATTGACTCCCTCCGACGGCTCTCCCGACCTAATCCAAGACAACTGATCAGCGATCACATGGCTCTTGCCTGGCCATACAATTATTGTGAAAGTGAACTCTTGAAGGAGCAGTAGCCACCTGCTTATCCTACCTTGGATAATGGGTTTATTTATCAGGTACATCAACGCCTGGTGATCCACATAGAAAGCGAAAGGTGTCGCCAGCAAGTAGTACCGAAATTTTTGTACAGCATAGACCATTCCAAGGGCTTCCCTCTTGGTGGTACTGTAATTCTTCTCGGCTTTCGACATCAAGCGACTGGCAAAATAGATGGGATGGTCCAACCCATGTCCCCCTTCCTGTGCTAGTGTAGCCCCAATGGCATAGTTTGAGGCATCCACATGTACGTGGAATTCTCGGTCCCAGTTTGGATAGGCCAGAATGGGTGCAGCCACTAGTCTCCTCTTGAGTTCCTCAAATGCTTCCCCCTGTGTCGGTCTCCATATGTACAGTTCGCCCTTCCTTGTTAGTTTGTCCAATGGGAATGAAAGTTCAGCAAAGTTCTTAATGAACTTTCGGTAGTATCCTATATGTCCCAAGAAGGACTTTACTCCCGTTACATCAATGGGTGACTCCATCTCCACAATTACCCACCCTTATTGTTCAGCATTGTGTCTAGAAGGTCCTTCACCCTTATTGTCACCTCCATCTACAAGACTTGCCCAATTATGTTCTTTTTTACTTCAGTACGAGATGATGTACTCACCACCTCTGAATTTTTTCGTCGTTTTGCCGTCATCTCCCGCTTAATGTCGGCTTGTGCCTCCCATAATCTCTCCTTCTCCGTACGGGGGTCGGGATAAGTGGCCTTCTTGGCCTGAGCACGGGTGATTGCCTGCACTTCTTTATCATCACCGGTTTTCTCAATGTTGAGAAGATTAACCCCTGGCTTGGGGCAATTCGTGTCATCATGGTCTCCAGGACCACACCATCTACACAAGTTCTGGGGTGTTTCCTCTTTCTGGCAATCCCACGCAAAGTGTCCCCACTGGTTGCAGGCCCGACACTGAATCATCGGCCGTCATTTGGCATCATACCGCATTCGACTCCGATTATTGTTATTATTATTGTTGCCTCTTCCTCCCCTTCGCTTACCTCTGTAACCGCCAGATGATGTCGTGGTGTTGGCTTGAGGCTGGGATGTGCCCACTATAGCGGAGAGTGACGACTGCTCCTGGATGAAGAGCACCTGATTCCCTCATGTCTTCATGTTGTAGGGACATTCTTTGGTGGAGTGTCCCAACACTTGGCAAATGTCGCAGAAAGCCTTTTTAGGACAGGAGCCTTTTGTATGACCTTCCTCCTTACACTCCGCGCACTACACTTCCTCATTCTTACTGGTGCTTCCCTTCATACTTTTGAATTCCTTCATCATGCGATGCATGTCCTTCTGGAGGACTTGCACCTTCTTGCTCGACCCCTCGTCACTGCTACTTCCCTCAAAGAAGTCCTCCTCCCCAGAGGATTTGTCTTTCTTCTTCTTGGATGTCTTGCCTTCACTTTCCAAGTCCATTGCCCAGTTATAGGCATCTTCGTAGGAGGTGGGTAGTACAATTTTCATTTTCCTCCTGAGGGACGATTTCAAACCCTCCACAAACCACCATTTCTTTAATCCATCACTGGGCTGGTTGTCCATTTTTCCCAGCAATTCCTTTAGGCGCCGACTATACGCTCAGATGGTCTCGTTTTTCCCTTGCTTGGTACTCAGGATTTCCGCCACGATTTCACTATCATCTCTGAGAAGTCGAAACTCTGTTTCGAAGGCTTTATGTAATTCATCCCAAGTTGCCAGCTTCATTTTATCAGCATCGGAGTACCAATCGATGGCTACCCCTCATAGGTTCGCGAGGAATTGCACCACCCATTCCGCCCTGTCGGTCACGCCATTGGCCGACCAGATTGTTTCACATGCACGGCAATGTTGTACCGGGTCTTCTTTCCCGTCTCCATTGAACTTAGGCAATTTTTGCCAATTCACCATCACACTCCTTGGCGGCGGCCTAGTCTGCCCTCTGAAACTCGAACTCGACCCTCCAGGAACTCCTCCAGACACTAGTCCTCCAGAAGGTACACCGTTGAGATTTGGTACGTTAGCTCACACCAAGTTGCTCTGACTACCAGGGTGTGATGAGCTTGAGCTGAACAGATTGCTTCTACTACCGTGACCTTGTGTCCTCCTGAGACCTTCGGTCGCACTGGTATCCTCCGCCTCTTTGTTCTCAGTCTCTGTCTCCTCTTCCCTCCTGGTCTAGGTACCTTTGTATGGCGTGTATAGCTCTACCATACTCCTGTCACCAATCTCTTACAATGTCAGGGTAAGGTCCCCCAACCGCTTTCTGTTGGTTTCTATTAGTACGAAAACTTGACCCTTAGCACCCGAGCCATCATTGCCAGTTGCACTTTCTTCAACAAGTTTCTTCAGTCGTCGCCGACGATCTGCTTGTTGTTCTAACCTCAACGTCGTCGCGGCTGCCTCGTGCGCATCTTCTTCCTGTCCCTTCGGCACACGGTTTCTATCCTTATTCAACATCACGGGCATCAATTCCTTCTTGCCATGGGGTTGAAGGTTCGTCGACTCCTTTCTTCAAATTGCTGCAAAATTTGTTGCCAACGGGTCTCGCAATAGGTTTCTTCCCAGCGAGTTTGGAGAGCAAGGAACGCCTGTACCAACAAGCTAGGCAAGTTGTTCATCAACCAGTTTACGGTCGAACTTACGCTCCCTCTCCTTTGAACAACTCCATCGGCTCTTCCTCAAGATTGCTACTTGTCCCCTCGCTCACTAGTTGCCCCATTATCTTTGTGCCATGTAGTATGTTCCCGTCATTCCAAGTTTAATTTGGCAGCGGCGCCAGATGTTTTCCCCCGAGGGGTGTGTGTGTTTTCAATAGTGCATAACAGTACAGAAATATAGGGAATGTGACAATATACAGCAATGCAAGTAAACAAAAGAACTCATATGTCTGTATTCATTAATGCCAAATGCCAGTACATTCAAAACATAACTTTCTTCAACAATATCTACACACTGAAATAGGAAACCAAGTACATACATAAAGGTTTCGATACAGGTTGTCTGGTGCCAACTGCCGACAACCATCACGTAACCACCGACCCTTAACACACGTAACATTCTAATTACATTGACATAATTACCCGACAACAATCATCAATATTTTCCTCTACATTTTGGCACATTTGATGGGCCCTCTTAGTGTTTGCCCTTAATTTGTTGTAGTCTATACATGCTTTCCCTCTCTTTCTTTTATCAATTTCAAGTATACTATGCCTTTTATATGACCTTGTGGTATCCTTTTGGCTACTATCATGCATTTTCAAGAAGATCCGAGATATTGCCTTATATATGTCATTCCTTATTATGAAGACCTGCAATATCCCTTATTGCCTCTTGTACTAAGCCCTTTTTTGGAAAATCATGACATATCCCACAATTTTTCTTGAAAACCCTTAATGTCATCGCAACTATTTCTAAAAAATTACAATACCTTTGTGCTTTGAGTTGCACCTTTTCTAGTAACCTACATCTCTCTAAGCCTTTTTTGTGCTTTTCCTTTTTGCACTTCATTTTGTTGCTTAACTATAATGTTCCTCATCAATCCTTGCTTGTGTCTATTGATTGTCCATATACCATCTTCCTTCCTTGAAACATCATTCTCAATCTATTGATTGTCCATATACCATCTTCCTTCCTTGAAACATCATTCTCATCACCATCATGGCTCAAGTTGCAAGTTGACCTCATAGAAAATGGACCTAGCCTTTGAATGTATGAGTCTACGAGTAAAAAACAAGACCTCAAATGGGTGTAGATTTTATTTTCATGTTACATCTCCTTTCCTTCACTCTCGGATTGTGCAAGGCTATTTGATGCATGAGAGACATTGCTCTCACTATTCCACCTCTCTCATGAACTCACCTAACTAAAACTTATATGTGCCTCTTTACTCCAAGTATATTGATTAGCTACACAAAAGGATGATGAAAGACTTCAATATTCTTGGAGTTACTAGCAATGCTCACCTTCTCTTGACTATGTTAGCTCCTTTTCACATGTGAGTGCTTACTCTCTCCCATGGTCATCATCCGCATCACCATGATGGCTCAAGTCGCAAGTTGACCTCATAGAAAACGCTCCTAGCCTTTGAATGTAGGAGTCTACAAGTACAAAACAAGACCTCAAATGGGCATAGATCTTATGTTCTTGTTACATCTCCTTTCCTTTACTCTTAATTGTGTACAGCTATTTGATGCATGAGAAACATTGCTCTCACTCTTCCACCTCTCTCATGGACTCATATAGTGCTTCTCATTACATTCAGTGGCTCAGATCAATTGAGATCAATGGGCAAGATTCCAAGATAGAAACCCTAATTAGGGTTTGTTGAACCCATTACAAAACATTTAATGCTTGAACAATGATATGTTTACATTTGATAGGACACATGTCCCTTTTAGAAATTTGACCAATAGATGACGAGGGTAAGTAACATTGATCTTTGTGCCCATGTAGTAGTTATCTCCTATTAATGGATGAGCTTACGTACACTGAATCTAGACACCTTCTCATGAAGTGATGTGATTGGATATAATAATGACTAGGCGCCACCTCAGCTCACTCTTTGTAACTCATCACAAGTGTAATTGAATGAATGCGGCATATCTCTTGATACTCAAACATGTGTAAGCGCTTGATGTGACAATGACTCCGGTCATGTCGGTCTTCTAACTTTGATTAACTCTTCTAAAACAATCACATGTCTTGATCATCTGCATTCATGAGCTTTCATCTGAACATACTGGCAATGATTCTTGGATTTCCTTCGGAAATTCAAGATTGTAAAAATTTCTTTGAATACTTGATGTTGATAGCTGCTCCTTATGCCTTGATGTAGACCTTGTCTTGCCGTAGTCCTCCTTTACCTATGAGAGATGCTTAAATTAGTTTTGTAAATTGACAATAAAGTTTACAAGCAAAAGCTGATATTTTAAGTTACAACATCTCTACTTTAAAGCGAAAATCTTTTCAAAACCTAAGCCTTAAGTCAAAACTTAATGCTTTGTAAATTTGATTCTTGACTAAATGCCTCTATCCACACCCTTGACATGAAACAAAATGATCACCTCTACAAATAATGAACCCTTAAAGATGATCAAAAGATATTCGGAATTCACTGAAGGTAATTCGCTGTTGATCAACTTGCCAGTGTTTGGAAGAAGAAAAATCCATTGCCCTCTTCAAAATCGCAGGTCACACTCAAATGTCTTCGCTGTATCCTTGGTATAATCGTCCTTTTCTCTACTCAGATCGTTATTTCCAGTTTGAGTCGCTGTCAAAGTAATGTATCAATTTGGAATTACCTAAGTAAGAATTGCGCCCATAGTGTATGCGTTGTGACTGTGTAAGTGTGATGCAACTTGTGGCAGAATCGTACTCCCAAAATGAACTCGTTGTTGCTTACTATAGCTGGCAGAATTCATTGATATATGACAATAACAAAGTCGTCACCTTCAAAGACCAGTTCGCTGTGATTCAAATTGATTAGTTTGCTGTAGTCGTTGATGATTGATGAAGTTGGTGATGCTGAACAATTACAAGATCACCACCTTGGATGGGAGAGTCACTTCACCTTGGGCCAAATCGGTGTTGACTGATGATCGAGTTTCCTAATCATGATCAAAATCGTGATAAATAATGAATGAACTCTCTATCAAATTCGTTGATAGTGCAAGTGGAAGTTGAATCGCTGCCTTAAGGAGACCAATTCCCACATCAATCTTGTGCCAAAATCGCCCCCTTGGTGAAGTAATTCGCTGACCAAAGAAATCAGTGATATCAGATTAGAGTTGCTTGCCTTTACATGGCCAAAATATGATCAAAACTTGATTGCTAATGTCTCTGCTGAGTATCAAGGTGAAATCGTTGATGTTCAATCAGACCCTAGTCGCCTTTTGCCAAAATAAGATCATTGACTATAATTGCTGCCTCATAGTTCAATCAGAATTGTAAATCGTAGCTGTGTGTGATCCGATCTCCGGTAGATAAGAGCAAATCAGTTACAAATTGATCAAATGAAATGATCAATTTGAAGGTAATCGATAAGTCATCACATCCTTGGGCGAAATTTATTTAAGGAATTCGAATTGGGGAAACAAACATATCGACCACTCCCAATTCAATGCCAAATCGAATAAATTAAATGACATATATTGTTTCTTGAAAATCGATGAGCATCATGCATTAAATGTCATTTGGTCAAATTATAACATTCTTAAGAATCAATCAATTAAATTTGGCTCTCCAAGCATCATGTATTAAATGCGACCCAATGGCAATTGTATCGTTGCTAAGCTCACCATCTTTCTTAAAGTTCCAATTGTCATGTCGTGTGGCATTCTTTATTGCGATCACTTAGTCACCCATTATTTGACATCAAGTTGCCACCTTTGATACTTGTCTTATTCGTTATTATTACTCTCCTCAATCACTCCAATCACTTCATTAGTTGCAAAAGATGTATTGAATTTATCCTTCATTGTGCAATTGAAACTCTCAAAATTGTTTTTTATTAAATGATCAACACTTATCAACATGCAAACTAATATCGACCCTTTTTATTTGATTTAAATGAAAAGATCTCGTCCTTGGGTTTTCTTCATCGACTCTAAAGTGATCATTAAATGTCTTTTGGACTTGAATCATGGGAATTTTCTAAGCCATTGTTGCTCAAGCATTTGTATTGTGTACTTTCGCCACCTTCAGTTATCCACTTGAACTTATGCTTTGCTCATCGTGCAAACGCATATTAAATTTTGAGCCACTTTACATTGCTAGGACCAATGATGAGCAATACAGGAAGCGTGCACTGCTTTCGAAAAGCAGTAAAGACACAAATAAGCACCACTCAAAAGCAGCAGTGGTAGCGCTGCTAAGCAGCAGTGGCATCGCTGGGAGGCAGCAGTAGCAACGCTGGGAAGCAGCAGTACTATTGAGAGGCACTGCTTCTTTTCCATGCCTTAGCCAAATTTTTGTGATTTTCGTTTATTTTTTATTTTTCGAAAAAAATTTAATTTTTTTCGATTTTTTATTTTTTGAATTTTTTTGTATTTTTTTAAATTTTTTAATTTTTTCAATTTTTAAGGATTTTTTTATTTTAAAAGACTCTAACCCTAAAATTAAATCAACCAAGACACCTTATTTACAACAACTATGCCTAAAAAAGTGGGGGTCCCCATTTGCAATGGGGCGATATGTGATTTGGTCACAACAAAAACCAAAAGTCCCGATGGGATGCATTTTTCCACTCAGTTATAGAGATGAAAATGATGAAAGTCCCAATGGAGCATGATTTTCCACTCCATCTTGAGCATGAAATGTTGATATAATGATGAAAATGGACATAGTCCCAATGGAGGTCGTTTTTCCACTCTTGGACTTGATTTACAAATGATTTTGTGGAAAGTCCTGATGACTCGAGAATTTCAACTCAACACAAAGTGTCCTGATAAAGGTTGTTTTTCCACCAAGCCTACATGAGCAAAAATGCATAAGGAAAGTGGGTCCCAATGACCCCATGTTTTCCGCTCAGGGGTAAAGTGACAGAGGTAAAGTGCAAATTGAGTGTCCTAATGAGATTCGGTTTTCCACTTAGAAGGGAAAATGATTCAATGAACGGAATAATGAAGAATTTGAGTGTCTTGATGGAGGTCGATTCGTATTATGCTAAGTTTTGATGGGAAAATGAGTCCCAATGAAGGGTGGATTTCCACTTGAGGCTAATATGTGATGATTTAAACGAATTTACATGTCCAGATGAGGGTCGATTATCCACCAAAGGCATAAATATCAAGCCGGGGCAAAGTTACTTGAAGATTTTGATATCCCAATGGCCCACGATTTTCCACCAAGGGCTGGAAATCAAGTTTAAGTGCAATTTTAATAGCAAATCAGTCCCAATAAATATCGATTCTCCACCATTGCATTTGGTGGACATGGTGGGAACAAAATGAAGTTAAATTTCAAATGTCCCTATGTGGTGCAATTTTCCACCCTAATGGGTGAACATTTTATTTGTCCCACATTCAATGTGTGGTGACATTCCAAGGTGAAATACTGAATAAAAGACCCAGGCCAGCGATTCTTATAATATTGTTAAGTGACTGATGTGACTTTTGGCAAGCTAAAGGAGGATTGAAGCTCGCCATTGCTGATATGGTGCGATTTTGGTGTCTAAGACACTAAGTGCGCCATCATTGGGAGTATGTGCAACATTATTGAAAGTCGCCATTGCTGATTGGAGTTGCCATTCCCAGCTGTGTCAATATTTCCAGCGATTGCCCAAGAGGAAGCAACATCATTTTTGTGCTAAGACGTCACTTCCAACCAAGCAAACACAAAACTGCATCAAGTATATGGAATGCGCTGTAATATTCCCCTCAATTTATTTTTAGTTTATAATCAACACAAACACCCGTTAGGGTTAGCAAAATGAAATCCCAACACTGTTGAAAGTAACTCTTTCCACCTTTTGATTACCGAGAGCCCAATCTGGGAGGGTGAGAGCATACAGTGTGAGGGGATTGTTAGATGCAAGAAACTGAAATTGATTACAATACTTGGGCGGCAAGCCAGCATATTCCACTTTTTCAGCGGGATATGGAGAATATTGAAGATCACTTGGTAGTAAACAAGCCAAGGACATTACAAGAAACTGAAGAACAATCTCTACCACTTATCCAGCAGGAGAACTAAAATGAAATTACAATCAACTCGACCGCTTATGCAGCGGGAGGACAGTATTACAATATTCAAAATAGGCGGCAAAGTCAGCCTCTTCCACTTATGCAGTGGGACTAAGAGCAATAATCCAATTAGATAGCTGTTAGTACTACTAACCAGCTTTACAATGCACAATATGGTTTACAAATTAAGAGAACTCACTATCCAAAAGATAAGCGGCAAGGCCAGCCTCTTCCACTTTGCAGTGGGTCTAAGAAAGATCAATAGAAATTGTTGTTAGTACTATAGATGGACTACTCGCCGAGTTTTTGGGCCAGGCGAGTAGTTATGACTTCTACTCGCCCAAAAACTCGAGTTTTTGGCAAAAACTAGGCGAGTCTGAGCTAAAAACTTGGCTGCACCGGCACAAAAGGAAATAAAGTCTAAAGTTAATTGCATTTCAATTTTTGAGCTTAGTTTTTTGGTGAGAAGGGGGAAGAGTGACCAGCAAGGAGATTTCAAACTATTCTTGCTCGTTTCAAGTGGATTTGAATGGAATTTCAAGTGATTTTTCAAGGAAAATCAGATTCCCAGGTTAGTTTTTTTATTTTTTTCTATGCTTTTTTAAAACAATTTGTTTATTTTTTGTTGCATTTAGATTAATTAGAAATGATTCCTAGGTAGTCTAAATCCTTTCTAAGTTATTTGCACAAGATTTAACACTAGATTTGACAAGCTTCGTTGAATTTTTCACAATTTTGTTGAAGAATCTAGTTTTCAAAAAAAAATTCAAACCCTAATTTTATTTTTTTTAAAACTTTGAATGATGTCTAAATTTATTTAAACTAATGTAGATAGTTTGCTAAACTGTTTAACTAAAATGTTAATTTTTAAACTAATGTAGATAGTTTGCTAAATTGTTTAACTAAAATGTTAATTTTTTTTTTCACTTTGTATGTGTAGGTTAAGTAAGCATTAATCATGGCAAGGGAGCAATGGCCACTAGATCCATGCCCATCTGGATATATATGCACCCATCCTAGAGGTGCTAGAGATGGGGCATGGAGGTATGCCTATGACGGACCTGATCCTGGGTCAATTATATGCATAAAGTGTGAGAAAATACTTCATGGAGGCATCAACTGCCTCAAATACCAAGTTGCAGGAATAGACAGCCATGATGCTAGAGCATGCCTTGGGACCAATGAAGAAATAAAAAAACAAATGAATGCCCTACTTGCAGCTAGGGAAGAGAAGAAATTGGAAAGGGAGAGGGCAAAGCTAGCCATGAGATCAGCCATAGTTGAATCTCAAGGTGTTTCTGTTCACATTGAAGAGGAACAAGAAGCACTTGAGGGCATAGTGGGCTCTCGATGTGGCCCACGTATCCGCAAACCAACCACCACCTCACCCATCGCTTTTGCTTCCTCTAGTAGAGTACCTGGCACTGTTCCATCATCACGATCAGGGTCCATAGGTGATTATTTCGTGCCCAGGAACACACCTGGAGCACAACCATCATTAGAGGCCACTGGATGGAATAGGGAGGTACATGAGAAAACCGACATTGCAACAGCTGATTTTTGGTACTTCATTGCAACACTTATTTGCATGTAGTTCATTGTTTATTTCTGGTTGAAGGATATTTTGATAGTCTTCCATTTCTATTATGACCTACAACCGCTTCTTTATGCACTACCAAGTTTTGGATGTTTGTGAAATTCTATACCAAGTTGTTATTCATATTTCTGAGTACTTTTGGCTATGATTAAGACCTCTTTACCTTTCATAATTGTGAAAAGTCCACTATTGCAGACCTACAACCACTTTTTTACGCACTACCGTACTCTAAGTGTTTCTGAAATTTATTACCAGGCTGCTGTTCATTATTTCTAAGTGCTTTTGGAAGTGATTCAGACATGTTTACCCATCATATTAATGAAAATCCAATTTTATAGACCTATAATAAAATAAAAAAAGTTTTTTTTTGAGCATTTGAGTCTTTTTTTGTTTTTTAAATATGCTGGGAAAAGGGGGACGGCTGGCCATCCCCGGGACGGTTAGGGGACGGGGGGACGTCCCCAAACCATATTGGGGACGGGGGGACGTCCTCTTTGAGAGTCACTGTCATCCCCAAGTTTCCGGGACATTTCCCACAAATTTTGCAATTTTGGGGACGGCAGGGGATGTCCCCTAGCCGTCCCCAAGTCCCCGAAACGTCCCCGGTACGGGGACGGGGGATTTTAAACCCGGGGACGCGTCCTCAAGTTACATAGCAGATAATGCAGCAGCATATGTGTCAGCAGGTAGAATCCTTTTGAATTATCACCTTTAGGCATTAGCAATATTTTCATTTGTTGTGGCTTTGTTTTACTTGGTTGCATATTTCTTAAGAATAAATTATTCTTTTGCAGGGAGAATCCTCCAAGAGAGGCACCCCACTCTTTTTTGGACACCTTGTGCAGCACATGTCCTTGACCTTCTTTTTGAGTGGGTGACTCCAGTTGTGGAAGATGCAAGGAGGATCACCAAATATATTTACAATCACCCTTGGGTCCTAAATTCGATGAGACAGCACACCCAAGGGAAAGAGTTGGTGAGAGTTGGTGTCACAAGCATAGTCTTCGACAGCCAATTTGTACAAAGGGTTGCAGACATTGTGAAGGTTACTTCAAAACTTTAATTTTTAAATTTTAATTATTCTTGATTCAAGTCTCTCATTACTAATTTGTAACTTCGTCATTTAATCTTTTTGTAATTTGTATTTTTCAATTGTAGGTGTCAGAGCCCTTGGTTCAAGTTCTTCGCTTGGTGGATGGAGATAAAACCCCAATGGGATATCTTTATGAGGCCACGGATAGGGCCAAGGAGTCTATCAAAAATTACTACAAGGGGGATAGACTCAAATTTGATCCCATTTAAGAAATTGTTGATAGGAGGTGGAACAATCAACTCCACCAACCCATTCATGAAGTAGGGTACTTCCTCAACCCTAGTTTCAGGTTCGGGGGTTCTTACTCAGATCCGAATGGAGAGGTCGTGGAGGGCCTCAGTACATGCATTGAGAGGATGGTACCCGATGTTGAGGAGAGAGACCTCATTGTGAGTGAGCTCCAAAATTATGAGGGAGGAAGGGGTAAGCTATTCTCTTCAGAGCTGGGTAGGAGAGGAAGAACCACTCAAACCCCAGGTATAACATTTTCCACTTGGATTTTGGGATCTAAAATGATTGATAAATTATGTTTTCTCTTTTCTCTTTGCTTTCAAACTTTTCCATTTTATTTATTTTGCAGATGCTTGGTGGAAAAATTGGGGTGGAAACACCCCACATCTCAAAAAATTTCCCCTCAGAGTCTTATGTCAACCTTGCAATTCATCCAATTGTGAGTGCAATTGGAGCTTGTTTGAAGCAATCCACACGAAGAAGAGGAGCAAGTTAGCCCAGAAATGGCTCAATGACCTTGTCTTCATGCAATATAATCTTTGATTGCATGTAAGGAAGGTAGAGGAACTAGAAGGAGGTCCAATTGAATTGGATGATATAGATCCTTACAGCGATTGGACATCACAGGAGCAGCCTCCATTGTTTTCCGAAACTGACATCACTAATTTGGAGAGTCAGGATATGGAGGAGGGGGGTGAATTTGGGTTGGATGACAATGATGAGGAAGTGGAAGAGGAAGAGGATGAGGATTCATTGCCAATGCTAGAAGCAGGTGGAGACATAGCTTCATCCAGGATGGACGATGAGCCAGCCATACCAAGTGAGGAGGCACAGTCACGCCCACTGCAGACTTATAGGACTAGACCCTCTAGTTCTACCTCTCCCCAAGTTTTTGCTAGAGCTGGGAAGAGGAAGTTGTAATTGTAATTTGTATCGATGTATTTACTTTTGGTTTTACAAAAACTATTTACTATATTGCTTTCAGCCACTTTCAGGCATCCAGCCATCAGCATTCCTCATGAGGATGCGATTTTGTAGACACTTTGCATTTAAATATATATAGAATCAGCTTGTTTCTTTTGTGTTGTCATTTATTGACTCATTGGATGCATCATCTCATTAAATTTTGCAAAAACAAATGCATTTTTTATTAAATTTAAGCGTGTTTTTAAGTTGCCGAGTTTTTCGCCAATTTTTTCCAAGTTTTTCCCGTGTTTTTTTTCTCAAGGGCTTGGCGAGTCGAGCTGAGTCACGAGTAGTCCAACTATGGTTAGTACTACTACCAGCATTACAATATGAATCATAGAAGATAAGAATAAAGAACCAACAGCTACAAACAATTACCAAGATCTTCCTCTCTACTCCAAAGAACCCACACACTCTAAAACAAAACTCTACACAAGAAAACACTCCAAACTAACAATTTTTCAGATTTTGATATGCAACCCACACGCTGGAAACCCATAGACCAGCAGCCTAAAAACTCACAAAAATGCGCGTAACTCTATTCACACTCAACGGAATGACCCCCAAACGGATGCAAATGAGAGACATAATGATGGCGATAACGATAGATTTGAAAGACATCAACTAACAATGCCCAAACCCATGGCACGCAAACCAAAGCACTCCCGGCATAAGGTGTTTACAACAGAAAACTTTGACTTGCATAATAAAATTCAATACTCCAGGAAAACCAACGACGAGCAAATACCTAGAATGGTTTGACGCACACACAAGGAGCTACGAACGAAAACACGCTTCAGCTACACTGGAAAACAGCAACTTGGAAACACACTACAGCACTCCCAAAAATAAGACATCTAATACATAAATCTGCAACATTATCTTCAATCCACTCCTCTGAAAGAAGATTTGTCTCTGGCTTGACTAGTTGTTGTATTGCAAGCAAGAAATCAAGCTATGGCTAGGAGGTAACCATTCCCCGAAGCTTTCACTCTACATTTTGGCAGCATTTCATTATAAAATTGTTCTTGGATCCCAAAAATGAGGGCCAAGGTGCATATTTATAGCTTTCTCTTCAAGTCAAACTTCCTTTCCCTCCAGTATGGGATTAAACATCCACATTCAAATCTCCTTTAATTTGCACTCATTTCATTTCATTTCACTTCCTCCACAAATCGCCCAAGGGATAATTATATTTCATTTAGAACCAAAGTATTTTCTCCCTTTAGTGGCCGCCCCATATAGACAAATATTAAGTCAATTGCTAGGATATAATTTTACTGAGAATACCTCAAAACGGACGTCCAACCCAACATAAGTCAAAAATAATTCTTAATTCTTCAAATCGACCCCCTCAAGGTAGCAAATATACTTTATGAAATATTCATAAAGTGAGATATGGCATCCAAGGAAATGAAGTGAATCATTTTCATAAAATTAACATATTTCTTTCTAAGGCGTCCATCAAGCCTTAAAAATAATTCACTTGTAAAATATTTTTCCCCAAGCATAAATCACCCAAAATAAGCTCCAAGAATGCTACAAGACAAGCTGCTCAAACTAACCTGCCGAAAATAGCCATCTGAACTAGCCTGCTGAAAATAGAACTGAATCTTTGGATCATCATGCCAAGTTGGACTACCATAAATAGCCAAAAAATAGTGTCTCCAAACTCCGTTAGGGCACAAACCGGGAAGCAATTGTCACTTACTAAAATAGCAGTTACTAAAAATTGCATACTACTAAAAATTGTGTCAAAAATGCAACTTAACCACATATTGAGTAGTCGTCACAACTTACTAAGAATAGTAAGTTCAGAAAAGTCTTCAAATTCGTTTGCATGTCACACCATCGCGAGGCTCTTTGAAAACCCAGGAAAATCCAGAAAAGTAAGTTGTCCTCACCCCCACTTACTAAAAGTGGTAAGTTTGGAAAAGTCCTCAGATTCAGTTGTATGTCACAGCATCACGAAGCTCTCTAAAAACCCAGAAAAAATCCACAATCTGAATTGTAGAATTCCAACTCGTCAATCATCAAACGGCTCCTGCAAACCTCCACAAAAGTTGAAAGCCCTAATTTCTACTTCTGACTAACCAACGGGTCTCAGAATTGGCCAACAGTCCCCAAAACAAGCTAGAGCGAAAAAGGGGACATTACATGCGCCATGATTAGGAGGGTTTCCAGCCATTGAAACATACGTTGCAAAGGTGTTTTCAGACTTCATACTCAGAAAATCAGACCTGAGACAACATTTTGGACATCAAATTGCTTCATTTTCTGAATATAGAGAGGAGTTTTCAGACTTGGATATCAAGATGAGACTCATTTTAAGTCTGAAACTCAGGTTTTTAGAGGGCGAAATGCCCGCATTATGATCCATATTTCCATTATTTTCAGAGTTCATGCTATTAAATGTTAAATTTCTGGTTTTAAGCATGAAAATTATTCAAAATCAGAACTTATGATAATTCTGAAAATTAATTATTATAATTATTTTACAAGGTTATTGACTTCCAACTTCATACAGGTACCATGTCTAAGGCAGGGATAGCAGTGGGAAAGACTCAATTGAAGAATGTACAAGAGGGATACTATCCGGAGTCGCAGATATCTTCTAGACTGAAGAAAATTGGAGACAAAAACATGGAGTACCTAGATAGGAAGAGGATGAAGCGGAGAATGTATGGAATGAAGAATCAACTACCATCTTCCTTGGAGGTCAATATCATGAAGAGTGGAATTTATCACGCAATTGGTTTACCACCATCTATACAATGCAACGAGCTTATGGTTGAGTGTGCAAGGCACTATGATCCACAAACCAAAACAATCGAAACAACTAAGGGGTTGTTGCTTGCATACCTAGTCAAAGAGTCAATTGTGTAAGCATTTGGAATCCCTTGATACCTGGACATGCAAGAGACAACCAAGGAAGATGCCCAAGCTATGTTTGAAAAGAGATCGGAGTCATGTATGACACTTATCAATAATAAGTGGGTCCTTGAGACAAGGCGTCACCACTCTAAGTTACCCAAGCAACTCCTGTGTTCAGACTTCAAAGAGGAATTTAGCGATTTGATATTTCTACTCAACAGGATTATGGGAGCACCTCAAGGGGTTCTATTTTGAACGTGGATGTTCTACTTCATTGAGGAGATATCAAATGGAACGGTGATGATCAACTGGGTGAAGATTATAAGTGACAACCTAGACATCCAGTTGAGGAGTTTGGATAGAACGAAGTCATTCTACATGACTTCCTACCTAGTCTACATGCTAGCAAGAAAAATAGTTTACAAAGGATTGATATTCAAGGGCGAAGTTGGAAACAGGCTTGGACAATACAAGGTGTATGATTGTTATCTGCAACTACACATACATGAGATAGAACAATATAGAAGGGTGAACGATGCTTTCACCATGTACATCATGCAATTACTGCAAGGCGAGATACATAAACGATTATCCAGAGAGGCAATGTCACTAGTTGAGAAGTACGGATCATGGTATATTCAATTTCCTACCTTCACATACCTAAGGATTCAGGGATTCACTTCCAAACCATACAAGCTTCCTAGGTATCCGACATACAAGATGGTGTTACTTGAGGTAATGAGGCAGCTCTCAGAGTTTGATTGCATCCAGAAAGGGAAACACAAGCAAGGGATTAATTTTCCTATCATGCTTGGGAAGACAATGGAGATATGCCCCACCGCAATTGCAGCAGAGATAATTAGTGATGAACTAGAGTTCTTTCATCTTGGAATTTACAGAGTTAGGGATCAATTTGATTCATTTCAAAGAATCTCAATGGCTAAGGGAGGAAAGTTTACACACAAGATCGACATCGAAGATTATTGGGATAATCTCTGGGATGAGCTCAGAGTTATAAGGAAGATGTGGTCTCGGATGCCAGTGGACTTCATCAGGAAGTTTAACTTTTTCTCTATTCCAAATCAAGTGAAGGATGATGAGAATCATATTCATCCACAATATATGAAGGAGAAGAACAAGCCTATTCCATCACCTAATTGGTCACAGCCTAAGTTGGTAGATTTGAGTATTTTGATGAGAGAAGTGAGTGATTGCTCCAGACAATGGGTGGACAAGAGGATAAATGAGCTAAGGAGACAAAAGACCACCTTGACCTACGAGCAGATGAGAAGTGAGGAGTCCTCTCTCAATGATGAAAGAACGATAAGCAATGTGAGAACACATTATGATTAGGAGAGTCAAGCTCCTATAAGAAGGAAAGGGTGCAAAGAGGGTCACAAACAAAAGGCAAGGAGATTGTTAGTCAAGATTCAAGGCACAAGAAGCATAAGTCTAACACTCCTCAATCTACCATGAGCTCCTCGTCCGTAGAAAATGATATGATAGAGAATAACAGTGAGTTTGAGCAAGGTTCAAAAAAGGAAATCCTACCGGAGAATGATCAAGATGAACATGCATCAACACAATCGGCACCACATGAAGATGAAGAACAGCAGCCAAGATCTCCTACAATTCAGCTTGAGGTCCATTTGAGCGATGACGTGGTGGATTTGAGTAAGAAGGAGCGGAGGATGAAGTTATTTCAGCCTTGAGAGGACTTAATGATGACCAAGAACTTGAAGATGGAATGGAATTTTCTACAATTCCCGATTGGTTGGTGAGCAACATGGAGAAAAAGAAAGTGATAGAGGCACAACCCGTTGAAGATATTGATGACTTCCTAGCCCAGATTGGTAAGGCTAAAGAGAAGAAGGCGGTAAAGTTCTCTAAGATTATTAGAGATGATACAAGAGCACGCATTGCACAAGTGGCTGTCCCGATAGTTAATAAGACTAGAGATGTGATCACTCCTATGGATTATCAGGTTACCACAATTGACCTT
Organism: Cryptomeria japonica; assembly: GCF_030272615.1. NCBI lineage: Eukaryota > Viridiplantae > Streptophyta > Pinopsida > Cupressales > Cupressaceae > Cryptomeria > Cryptomeria japonica. The sequence continues at coordinate 474,929,224 of NC_081409.1, read as the reverse complement.
GGACCTACTATGAAGCAACAAGAGTTTCAAGAGCTAAATGATACCGCCAAGGCATTTGAGGCATGATTGAACAAGGTTGAAGAAAAGAAAGAGTTGTTAGAGATTGAGAACAAGAGACTCAAGGAGTATATTGATGGGTTGAATTCTGTAAAGCACAAGGATCCTACCTTTGTTTCGCCTATTGCTATTGCTCATGGATCACCTGTTGATCATGAGGCAATGAGGAATACATATCAAGAGGTTGGTAAAAGGATAGAAGATATTTCAAAGCAAGCGGATGATTTCCTATCTAAGTTCGTCCAGGCATATGATAAGACAACAATGCTCATATTCAAAATGCAATATTTGGAGGAAGTATGGGAAGAGTTCAAACCAATGCAAGAAAAGACTATTCCTTGCCTCAAAGTGTTGAAGCAGATTCCTACGTCGATATTGATCCAAGAGGGAGTTGTTCAGGAAGGTCATGTGTATGATTTCTATGGATGGTATTGTTCTTTGGCCATGAGGAAGTCAGTGTTTGATCATGCAAAGCAAGAGTGCATGGAGATGGAGGGATCAATTCAAGAGATACAGTCTAAGATCCTCGCATCTATTGAGGAGTTATTGGGACAAGATGCCCACACTTCCAATACTTTGAATTTGGAAGAGTTGAAGGAGAAAATGAAGTTTATTTACTTCAGATAGTTGGAATACATAAGGAAGAATTAGTTGAACGATTTGATTTCTCTCATCATCCACATCAACAACCTGCATAAGCTTATGCTGAATTGGGAAAGCATTTTCGATGCTTGCTCAGATGCCTTCGATGTGATCGATTTGCAGTAGGAAGTTTACCAAATGTTACAGTCGAGGAACTCAACTCGATCTTGGCTAGATTCGTTGAGTATGCAACTAGAGAGAGGGATGCAAGCTGATACCTTTTAGAAGATTCCTTGCTTGATGACTAGGCGTCATCTCATTAGACCTTTTTTTATTCCACTTTTGATGTAAACCCTAATTAGGGCAATGTTGGCATGATCTCCACCCTTGATTCTAAATGAATCTTGGCATTTCATTTCAGTTGGCGATTCTATATAAGCCCCATTCCTCTCATTTGTAAGAGAGATTTTTGAGAATCGTCGCCTATATGCTGCTAAATTGAATTTGATCATTGAAACATAGTGATTTTTTATTAGATTTTGAAGCATTGTGTGGTTCTCTTACCTCCAAATTTAGTTTAGAGATTTGTTTTAAATATTTTTAGTTGAATGAAAGAAATTGTTGAGTGCATTCATATGAAATTCATTCTATCCATATCACTAGCTATTTACTGATTGTGAATTTGCCTTGTGTGGTCAACTGAAATCAAATTTGAACTTTACTTCTTGTTTTCGCAAAAGCTTGCACCCTTGTTGAGCTATCAACTCAACAACCTTGTGAAACATGGAAACAACCCCGAAGTGTGGGACCTTGCACAAGGGGGTTGAATCTCCGGATAAGGCCGGCTTCCTTCTCAATCCAGGTGCAGGTGTTGAATCAACTTTACACTTCAAAACTTACTCCTAAGCCTATCCTAAAAACTTGCAGAGGAAAAGGGAAGAGAGAAATGCTTAAAATAAAAGGAGGTGATGCACCAAGAAGAGATTGTTTCTCTCCCTACCCGAAATGACACAAAGAATCAACTGAAATACCCAAGAGATGCACAAACTTCAGTTGTATGAGTGACCCCAACGCATGTATGGAGGTTAGAATTTGTTGAATGTCAAAGGGGAGAAGATTTCCCAAAAGTCACACTCAGAAACAAGTAAACACAACATATATGAGAGAAGAGCCACAAAACATACACCTATGATGAAGGTAAGGAAGCATACACAGCATACATAAGTTGAAGGAAGGCAAGAATGGTGATTTCAATTCATTATTAGGCCAATGGCCAAACTTATAGTTGCAAAAATGCAAGATAAATACAAGAGAAGTGAAAGAGCATAGAATAGCTCAAGCCAGCAAGGAGAGAACCCTTTACATGAGGCTTAACAACCTCTATATAGAAAATTGGTTACAAGAGTCATCATGACCCTTGTGTGTGCAGGGAAATGTCAGCCTGGGAGTGCAACGAAGTGCATGCACCTGACTTTCTGTACATGCAAGCAACCTAGCCATACCCTAAAAATGCAACCCTAAGAAGGGTGGATTGACTGACCTTCCAAAGTCAGAGCATGCAGACATGACATAACTCACCACAACAAGCATGGTCTTGTACCTGTCTTGATGGAAATCTTGCCAAAAACATTAAATGCACCCTTGTGGCTCCACAAAAGAAGGTGCACAAGTCACGAAAGTCGTCGGAGCATTTAAAGCTTTGAGTGTTGATCACGGCATCCGAAAGTGTTGCTAGCCGGAAAGAAGTCTGAGGACTTCAGAAACTCGGGTTCCCGAAGTGGGGAAGACAAGGAAAGAACCTCGAAACCTCGGGATTCCAAGGTTCCGAGAAGGAGAAAGGAGAGCAGCAGGAAAGTTCAGGAACTTCGAAACCTCGGGGTTCCGGAGTTTGGGAGAAAGAAAGGAAGAAAGGCTAGGAGGGAACTTCGGGACCTCGGGGTTCCATAGTTTCGGAGAAGGTAAGGGAAAGGAACTTCGAAAACTCAGGGTTCCGGAGCTCTAGGGAACTAAGAAGGAGGCAAGGAAAAGGTGAGACTTAGCAAAGGAACTTCGGAACCTCGGGGTTCCGAAGTTCCGAGGAATAGAAGAGGAGGGGAAAGAAAGGGAGGAACTTTGGAACCTCAAGGTTCCGGAGTTCCGGGAAAAGAAAGGAGAGGCAGCAAAGGGAAGGAACTTCGGAACCTCGAGGTTCCGGAGTTCCGAGAAAAGAAAAACAAGAGAAGGCAAAGAGAAGGAACTTCGGAACCTCGGGGTTCTGGAATTCCGGGGTAGGAAGAAAAGGCTAAGAACACCTCACACTTCATAATTCTTCTTCTTTTCTCCTTGATCAACTGGGGCAGCGCTGGTCCATGGATCGTATCTCTAATCAGTTCTTACTGATGGACCAAGGGTGTCATAAAATGACCACTTCTATTTGTGCTTGCTCATTGATATGCATCGAATTGATGGTGTTAGTGTTGTTAGTATGAATTTGAACATCTATTAATTACCTTAGATGATTGCACTAAGCTTATGTGGAGTTGTTCCTTGATGACAATACCTAGCCTAGTGGAATTTCATTGAGTCATTCACTATCTCTTGCATTCTAGGTTTAAGATAGGATTAGAATAGAACTTCTAAAACCTTCCTCTTTTGCATTTTATTTGAGAAATCTTGGTTAGAAATAGATCAAGTGCTCATATTGCAATATCCTAAGTCATTTGAAAATCATTGGCAAACCTACTTCCATTCATGATATATCTAAGTCTTTAGAAAAATTGTGTAAGTCCCTTTGTGCAAACAAAAAAATCACATTCACCATTGAGTTACCCACACGTCAAGAACTGATATTAGAAACCTTGGAATCGTCTTAGTTATTCAAATATTTAGCATCTGCATCTGAGGTGATTTTGTTCAAAAGAGGGTAAAATACTTTGGTATTTTATTCTATGATGTGCCTAAAAAACACATCAACACACTGTTGTGCAGAGATCAAGAAATTATGCAAGAAACATAACCTATTATGCAACGATGCATGTCCAAATAATGGTCTACTACAATCATAACCAAACACAAAAGTGGCCCTGCAAAGTGGAAATTTTGGATGCATACAATTCAAACCAATAACCTAATGACTATTTAAACACACTTCTACAAAATAAAAGGGACAATGCCCAAAACCATTCCTCATAAAGAAACAATATGCCTCACTTAATGGGAACTAATGGTCATAAAAATCAAATTACACCCAGATGAAATCAACATATTTTCTATAATAATTCAGTAATTCTTATTTACTCTTTTTCGTTGCCATCACAAAAAATCTTTAGTTGGGGTTGTGTCCCTTGGTTATTACCATTGACATTCAACTACTTCAAAAAGTCACTTATAGATAGAGCAGTTACCTCGAAGTCGATTAGGTAAATTGTACATGGTTTTAGTGTTATAACTTTATAATTAATTTCCATATTTGAAAAACATATAGCTGGATCTAGAAAAAGAATACAAACACCAAAAAGGTTTAGTCAGAGAATAAAAATGATTTAACATGTCTTCCCAGCCACAATCATTATCGCATATAAGTAAATAAGAAGCATATTGATATATTTCTGGCTTAATCAATGGGTTTTGAAAATAGGTCACCAAAAATTCAGTTAGGCAAAAAGTTCAATGTACTGATTTTACACCTGCCATATGCATTTCCTTCTTGATTTGTATACATCTTGTAATTGATACATTCCAAGTAACCACATTCCATTATAGCATTTTGTCAATCATTTCACATGCCCTCTGTAAACTTTGGCATTTTGTGTAATAACATCCACGGAACCTTTTTTGGGGTTTGCAATAAGAATAAGATAGTATGAACTTATACTTAACAGAACATACTGCTGCTATTAAACTCATATCAAAATTATATTATGAGAACAAACTGTTGTTATTAAGCTGATATCAAAATCAGCAGACTTTCATTTGCTGTTGCAACTGAATATGATAGAAATTCAAAGCCATATAACTATGCACTGAATAGACAATGTTTTATAAACAACCATAATGAGAAATATCATGAAATCAGAGATTGAAATGAACACTACAGGTCTGAAAAATCAAATAGCACAAGCTACACATCTACTGTTCACAACTTGTTGGATAAGGCAGCCATGAATGACTTCAGAGATCACTCCTTGTTGCTCATATGACACCCAACATCATAGAAAGATGCATCCCTTGTTCCAGCTTCACTCAACAGTGAACACTATTATACTCACTGAGAGATGAAAAAACACTCACCAAGCCAATCCAAACAGCAACATTCAGATTTTTGAGTGCTGGTTCTAACTGTATGACACCTTTAAAACCCATTTACACCCCTTGCTATCCCAAAAAATCCATCTGCAAACCATTCCAATAAAACAATAACAACAAAACCTCCATTTAAAGGCTCCAATCTGATGTAATATCCCCATCCAATTTCTGAAACAAAACAAGAGTATTGTATGGTCCAAGGGCATGGCAGGCCAATGACGTTTCCATCTTGATTAGTTAACAATGTGGGATTGATGCCAATGAAACAGATCAGTCCAAGACATAGTTTACCTCACACCTTATCGCTGTCCATGAGGAGACACTACAGATCACATGAACAAGTATAGTCTTCTACATAATCGCTGTCAAAGAACCACTTCAGATTGACCCAAGAACAAGAGATTGTCCTCTATATTATCGCTGTCGAAGAAGGAGAATCACGAACTGAAATTAGTTAACTAATTAATAACAAATTAAGTTGTACGGGAGGCATGAATTAATTGTTGCAAAGGTTGTGGAAGTTGAGATACAACTTCTCACATCATGTCTCATCATGGAGTACTTAAGGGTGATCACAAGTTCTTTTAAAAGCATCGAAATGTTTTTTATAATGTTATTCCATATTTGCAGCGTTCAAGGAGCCTCTTGACAACCCAGTAAGAGGAGGGTATCAACCCGCCCCACTACAGGGTAAATGATCCGAATTATGGATTCGGATGACAACACCTAAGTGAGAACCTGTGGTGTTGTGGATGAACAAGATAATACAGAATTGAAGCAAGCCAAAAAGTAATCTATTCCATTCGAAAATCCAACATATAGAAGTTCATGAGATTCCAAGGGTCACAAAAACCCCTTGAGAATCGAAGTCCAACAGTCACATTTGTTTATTACATAATAAAATCTAAAACTATGTAATTTTTCAAAAAACTAAATAAAATTTGTCCTAACTTTAACTAGGCATAACATTTTGCACGGGACTCGAAATTACGAACCGTTTAACTCGTTGGAAAGGTCTCCAAGGGTTGTAGACGAGATTTTGAAAGAGCATGCCTAGCCATGCTCTTTCCGCTTTCAAGGGCTAAAAATTCCCTGAAGGCCTTCAAAAATGCCAATTACTAACTGTATATGGTGAAAATGGATAACAATGATAACAATATTGAAAGACTAAAATGGATTCAACCACTAAACCCTAGCCTAACAATGAACAAAGATCCACCATAACATATGAAGATAACCTAAGACAATGCAAATAACTCAAAATCACAAAGATTATACCATCACATGTCCACTAGGGTTTTGATCTCCATTCTTCCTATCTCCATTGATCTTGCTTGATATACTTGCTCTCAGATTTTTGTATGCACAAGAGCTCAACAAAGAACGGAATGTGGTTGCAAGTGGAATTGTAGTGTAGTCAATTGATCAAGTAGTTAGGGTTTGACAATGAAGAAAGCATCTCCTTAAATAGAAGACACAATAAGAAATGGAGGGTTAAGATTGAAAGGTGTAAAAAAGGAGGTCGGCTAGGATTAGAGGGTAGGTATAAGAAATACCAAAATAATGAAAGAGGTAGGTAGTGTATGAATTAAGAGATGAATGACATGTGTCATGTGTAGAAAAAGATAATGAATTAATTAAATAAATAAAGATTTATTTAATTAATAGAAGAAGTATGACAATTAAATAAATAAAATATTTATTTAATTTAGGAAAGGGATAATTTAAATAAATAAATATATTTATTTAAATGAGAAATAAGGCTAAAAGAGGATAAATGAATTAATTAAATAAATAAAAATTTATTTAATTAATAGAAGAATTAGGCTTAGATAATTAAATAAATAAAATATTTATTTAATTAGACATGACAATTTTGAGTGTCTACATTTTGCCCCTCTTTGAGACAATGCGGCTTGTCGCGTTGTTTCAAAGAAGATAAGATGAACTGATACAAAGTTGCCCCAGGATGGGAATGATATGCCCCCTCGAGAGATTGGATGAAAATGTCTGAAAAGATTGCAGACAATCTCTCGATAAGAAAGACGGGATAGAATGGACTGATCAGATAAAGTGACAAAGTCACGGGATAAGGAAGACTGACTCGGGAAATGAGAGCTAGGGCAGTCTATATGATAGACCACGGGGGAAAATACATCCTCATTGTCATCTACACCGTCACAAGAGCATAGTGCAAAGCGAAAATAAAGCAGCAACAGTCAGCAGCGATGGCTTTTGTTCACAGATTCGACCGTGTTCGCCGATTCTAGAGGCCAACGGAGGCAGGAGAGCCAGTGAGTACCACAAAACCTCCTCGTACTTTGATGCATTTATTATTGTCATTAATTCATACTGGGTAATGTAATAAATGCGCATTTATGTCAAGAAAATGTGTTTGTGTCCAAAAATGCGAATTTGTGTCTTCCAGGTCAAATCGGCAGTTCTGTGATGAACATACGTTGCCGATTGGATAAGCTGCTGAGAGGATACACTCAAGCAGGTTCTCTAGGGAAGACTAAGATAGATCAAGGCACTTTGTGATGAACAGTGAGTACCAAGATAGAGTACTTTGTGATGAACAGGGAGTACTAAAATATGAGCAGCACTTTGTGATGAACAGGGAGTGCAAATGTGAGTAACACTTTGTGATGAATAGTGAGTGTCACACACGTAGTACTTTGTGATGAACAGGGAGTACTACTAGGATAGATAGCAACACTTTGTGATGAACAGTGAGTGTCACTATGACTGACATGATTTGATTTGCTTGACTGCAGGAGTACTTGCCGATGCTGGAGTCACGGGAGAGATTCCCATCGACTCAGAGGTTGCGACCTGAGTTGACAGCCGAGGACTGAGCTGCGATTGAGGTTATGGGATTGAGATACATTCTGTATGTGCCTGAGTTTCAGGTGAACATGGGATTGTTGACTGCACTGGCTGAGAGATGACACTCAGAGACTTGTAGTTTGCATTTGCCGATGGGTGAGATGACAGTCACCTTGGAGGATGTATATAGGATTCTACGGATACCGATCGATGGGGAGTTAGTACCCTATGATCGAGACGGAGATAGGGATGCACTGAGACGAGTGTTCTAGGATCCAGGACTAGAGATGAGGGTGGGACATGTGGCATGGGATACCATGACATGGACAGGATTAGCACTACCAATAGTGTTGACAGGAGTTATCAGTGGGTTCCTCTGTCTGGATAGGACGACACGAGGGGTGGCTGCAGGGGACACAGGGGCCAGGAGAGTTGATCTTGGGGTGGGTCCTTCTAGGGCTCAAACTCCATCGAGGCCAGGCAGCTCCGAGGAAGGGAATTCATCATAGCCGTAGAGGGCTCCCTATGTATCAGTATTGTACCATTTTTGTATTGTAGACACCTGCAGGTGATTTTGTAGCCATATGAGTCTTTTAACATCATTGTATCATGACACTTTTGATTATATATGAGAGATGATCCATTTTTGCGGCAGCTATATGCATGTGTACCTATGTGATGAAATGTTCTTATGTGATACATGTTTTATGATATGGATGCTTATATGATGCAATGCAATATATTTTTTGTTCTTTTATGTTGTATATGTGATGCATGATGCAAATGTGAATGTATGTGATGCAGATGAATATGATAATGCAAATGATTATTTACATAATGAAAATGTGAGATGTGCTAACATGTGTTGTATGCAGGATGTGATGCAATTGTGATATCTATATGTATGTATGAAATGTTTATATGTGGTGATGTACGTGTAACTATATGAAATGCAAATGTTTTGGTGTGTCATTATACTCAGTCATGTGATAGCGGGCTACACGGACTTGAGAAGGACAATGGAAGTCAATCAAGAAAGGGGGATGGAAGACAGAAGATATGAACGTGAAAGAGCTTCTTGTGCGTTATCATCATTGAGCTTATTATGGCAAAATAGGTTATGACAATCGAGGCATTTGTTCGGCCCAGAAAGTCATTGTACCTGTTTGCATGGAGATAAGACAGTCACAAACAAGGAATGCCCCAGTTCATACTAGACTCACAGTGTCCTCATATCCTTGGACAAGTCATAGCATTACTAAAAGACAATCCACAGACAGCAAATGCAAATAGGTGACGATACCCCATCCTCGCCTTTCTAGTCAAAGACATCCTGGAGATAGAATCTCTAGTCAAAGACATCCTGGAGAAGCTAAAAGACATGTCACCAAAAAGATAAAATCAAAAGAAAACCAAGACTCAACACCAACATCCACTGTAGTCCTCAAGTTTAGTGTCTCTTGTCACTTGTATAAGTCGAATTTTGATTGTGGTCACAATGTTCACTTTCACAAAAAGGATAGATAGCACTGAACCATAATGTTGTCTGAGTCTATTGAAAGATTTGATTTTGTTGAAACTCATTGTTGCTGTTGTGTCTCATTTGAAACTGACTGAATCCATGAAACTGATACTTTATTGTGGAGAAGATAAACTTTATTGCAGATCTAGCGATGCAGATGTTGCTTTATTGCGGATTGTGCGTGGATAGACTTGAAGGAAGCTGGAAGAAACTGTACTCCTCGAAACATGTGATGTTCTCAGTTCCTCACCCATTACTAGACGTAGGATTGGCCGTAGTCACAGATAGGATCTGATTTATTATGGATGGAAAGGGATGTGAAAAGGGATATTTATTATGAATGGCTAACCAATCTTAGGTAGATCAATAACAAGCCATGATGGGAATGGGTAAGTTTATTGTGAGTGAATAGGTTGTGAGTGTGTGCAAAGTGAAAGGATGAAAGAGAATCCTGAAGGAGGGAGGAGCGATGTCTCTACGCATGGCGCTGGTGACCCAGTTTTCACCATGGTACTTGCCCAGGGCGCCACCGAAGTGGTGTTCACCGTTGGACGAAATTATTTCTCTTTACTTTTTTCGATTTTTTCAATTTTTTTGTTGTCACAAGGCGCCTGTTTGCCAGGTTTTCACCAAGTAACGATTTTTTTGTTTTATAGTTTTTTTTGTATTTTTGAATTTTTTTGATTTTTTTTGTATTTTTGAATTAGGATGTGCCGAAGAGCTTATGTGTAGAACCTGCGAAGGTGCATGTTGTTGATAGGATCCTCCAAGGGTTCACCTTCTGTAGTTGAGAGCTGATATGCCCCAGATCCATATGCTGCTGTGATAATGTAAGGACCAAGCCAGTTGGGTTCAAATTTGCCCTTCTTATCTCTATCTTGTTGATTCTTGGGGTTCTCTCTGAGTACTAAGTCACCTACCTCAAATGCGCGAGGCTTGACTTTGTGATTGTAGCTGCATTGTTCCTTGACTGAATGATGTGTAGCTTGCGTGACTGTCTTCCTTGATAAAGGAACTGAGATAGAATTACTAGTGTGTGGACTACACAGGCCCATATGCGTGTCACCTGAAGAAGTTTGGGCATCACTGATAGCAAAGTCCTTTGAGGAAGCTCCATTAAAGGTCCATGATGTATCGCCAAAAGGGAAAGGATGTGCGGAACAAGTGGATGAATGATGAAGGCTTATGATTGCGAAAAGAAGTGAAAGTAGGATAGCATGATGGAGACTTAGGATCAACCAGTATGCTTTTTGACTTGAAATTTCAGAACTTTTGCCCCCAGTTATTTTGATATTAGGGGAGATCAACTCTTTCTCTTTTTGCTTCATAGGATTTTTATCCTTGACTTTGATTTTTGCAGAGTCCAGTAGCTTTTGATTTTGATTTGGACTAAAGGACTTCTCTTTATTTTTGACTTTTAGATTTTTCTTTTCAAAGCTTGATTTTTGATCCCCAATTAGTAAGGGCTTTTGTAATTCTTGTTCATCCAAGTCTGGGAGTGGAGTGGAAATGGAATGAGTGGATGATATGGTAAGGCTATGTGAGTTATCAAGAGGGCTGGCAATACGCTCAATAGATTCTTTGTTGGAACCACTCTTAGGACTATTGATATCAAGAGATGCTTGCACCACTGGAGGAGATTTGCATTTAGACTTAGTAGACACAACACCAGGTGGTTCACACCCAATTCCTTGTAAATTGTTTGTAGATTGCTCCTGTTGACTGAATGGCTTAGGAGACTGTGGGAGTTGATCAACATGAAAGATATACTCACCACATCCCATGTCTTTAATCTTGAACTTGTCTTCTTTTAGCTCTGCTTGCTTTGATGTAGAAGCTTTTAAGGATTCAGGATCCACATATGCCGATGAAGGAATAGCTTCGCGATTGCTGGGAATGATAGTCTCAGTATGTGATCTCAAGTTATTGCAATATATGAATGGATTTGGATCACCATTGACCGTTACCTCGACTCCATTGTGAGGAAACTTAATGCACTGATGATATGTTGATGGGACTGCCCTCATTTCATGAATCCATGGACGTCCTAGCAATATGTTGTATGTGAGATCCAGGTCTAGGACTTGACAAACCACATCCTTTGTGACTGGCCCTATTCTTAATGGTAAGGTGACCGTGCCCTTGGACGAACGTTCTTCATCATCATAGGCCTTAATGGTGATTTGGTTTGTAGAATTCACAGCTTTGTCAGAATATCCCAATTGTCTTATGGTACTCAAGGTACAAATGTTAAGACCTGCTCCTCCATCTATCAGGACTCGCTTTATTCGGTGTTTATGTATGAAGGCTTCAACGTGTAAAGGTGCATTATGAGGCTGACTTATGGAGGCATCATCGGCTTCTGTGAATGTGAGGGAGTGTGGAACGGATAGGTATCCCACCATGGCTTGAAACTGGTCCACATTCAGATCAGTAGGGACAGCAGTGTCTCTCAAGATTTTGTCAAGGATGGCTTTATGTGCAGGGGATATACGTAAGAGCTCAAGAATGGAGATGAGCGCGGGTGTCTTCCCTAGTTGTTCTACAAGGTCGTACTCAGGCTTGGTTGATGAAAGATTGGTATTCTTAGTGGAGCATCCTGGCAATGTGATCTTACCTCGACGGGTTGTAACATGACATTCAGAGGTAGCTTCGGATGAAGATCCCACACCTTTTAGAACAATTTTAGGTCGCTGAGGAGGATTCTCAGGATTTTTATTTTTGATAGTAATGGTAGAGATATGATTGTCCATTGAGATGTGATTGATGGTAGAATCATAATTGTAAGGTGCTCTGGTGTAATTGGCTTGATCATCTGTGACTTTGCCTTTTCCTTTGTCATGTTTTGGGAATGGTTCCTTAAACACCTCATGCTCTTGGTTAGATGAATGTCCCTCAATCTCAATATCACCTCTATCAATGAGATCTTGCACAATGTTTTTCAATCGATGGCAATTACTTGTCTTGTGACCCTTGCTCTTATGAAACTCACAAAACTCATCATCATTCCACCAATTCGGTTTTACCTTTGGTTCATATGGAGGAAAATCTGGGACTGTGATCACTTTGTTTGCTACAAGCTTTTTGAATACTGATTCAAGTGGTTCTCCCAATGGAGTGTACTTCCTTCGTGGTTTTGAAGTTGTTTGATTGTTCACTTGATTGTTGGTAGAACTTGATCCAGAAAAGATGACCTTGGGTCTCACTGTGTTGGCATCAACCACACCATCATTAACTGTATTCTTGTTCTTGTTCCAAAATTTTGGTTTGTCCTTTCCTTTGAAGTCCTCTTTGTTTTCTTTGAATAGTTTGATAACTCCTTGTTCAATTAAGACTCTTTCTGTTGCTAGGCCCTTTTCAATGACATCCTTGAATGTAGACAAACAAGCTTTTCTGAGATCATAACCAATAGCCTTGTTAACATTTTGTGTGAACATTTCCACCATTTGGTTTTGCGGGATTTCACAAGAGCATCTGCTAGCTAGGTTTCTCCATCTCTGTAAAAATGTTGCGAAAGATTCTCCTTCTTTTTGTTTAGTATTGCACAAGGTAGTAACTGAGACATCTGTTTCAATGTTGTAAGAGAAATGCTGAATGAATGCCTCTGCTAAGTCGCCCCATGACTTAATACCGGGAGGTAATTGAGAAAACCATTCCATAGCTTGATCTCCTAAGCTCTGTGGGAACAACCTCATCAAGTATGTTTCTTCTGCCGCTACCTCAATGCAAGCTGTGAAGAATTGTCTTATGTGTGCCTTGGGGTCTCCTCTCCCTCTATATTTGTCGAACTTTGGTGTTACAAAGTGTGGAGGAAATGGAGGCATTGGAATTCTCTTATCGAAGGGATAAGGGCATATATCTCTCATAGTGTATGTAGGTTTGGATGTACTCATGTCCTCCACTTTCTTTTGTAGATCTCTAATTTGTTGCTCCAAATTATTCTTGGGAGGAGACTGATTTCTTGTAGCATACCCCATGTTTGAAACACCCATTTGAGGAGGAGCTTGTTGCATGTATGGATGATACTAATCGTAGACATGTCCATATGGAGGTCTATATTGTTGCGACATGTATGGAGCACTTGGCATAACTTCTTGTTGAGGGACCCCATATCTGTTTTGTGTGTATAAACCATATTCAACAGGTCTTTCATTTTCCATTGTGTTGCCCCCAATTTTGACATGAGGTCTCCTTGTGTCAAAATTTTGAGGATGTCCTTGTGTATCCACTTGTCTTAATTGACCCATATCTTGAGCATGTGTTTGAGCATAGGGCCTCCATGATGGTCTTTCAATGTAAGTATCATATGTTTGAGCTTGTGTATGTGGGATTGCCGATTTTTGAAGCAGAACTGATGGTGACTCAGGCATCATATTCGGTCCTCTATTTCCTCCACTCTTTGGTCTCCTTTGATCCATGTTGGATTGAGTTTGTTGTGAGGGTCGACTTTCCATAAGTTGAGATAAGTCAAAATCATGTGGTATTTTAGCTCCACTTTGTGCCATCATGTTTAAAAAGTATTGACGATCTCTCCTCATTATCTCTTCAACCAATCTATTGAATTGAGGATCCATTATAGATTCTTTTATGTCTGCTGATAGTATTGAAGAGTTGTCCACTGTGTCATTGTGTGTAGCATTGTTGTTTATAGTGTTTGCGCTTTCCACATTTGGATTGTTTCTATAAACATTCATGTCTGGTAATGTAGTGTGCTCAGGATTGTAGAATAGATCATTGTCATACTCATAAGAACTCATGTTTGCGGATTCTTGAGCTTCTTTAGCTATTCTCCTAGATTTTTGAAGGCAGGTTTCAACCATGAACTAGGTGTTAGACCAAGATGTGAGAGACTAGATGAAAAATGAAAAGAGTATGGAAGACCAAGAGTTGTATGGAGTGTAAATGAATCTTAGGTGTACTTGCAATGTCCAAAGTGTAAGACCAAGTATGTAAGTAGTAGAGTAGGTGTGACTTCCAAAGAGAGGATAGTTTCTCTTGATGAGGTAAGCTGAACTTGACTCTAAGTAAGACCAAATGAGACCCAAAGGTAAGAAACCTTGATGAGGGACCACTTAGCAAAGTGTAGTTGTATGTAGTGTGTTGACAAAGTATGATGAGGACAAGCAAGTGACCTTTTGACTCAAGTTTAGACAATTGTGAATGTAAAATGAGATGTGAAGCAATGATGGACTATGTGAGACCCAAGGACAGGTTGAATGCTAGATGAAATCTGAAGAGACAACCTAGGAAGCTCAAGTATGCCGAAACTGATTTCTTTTGTTTGTTGGACTGTGAAATTTTTCCAATTTGTGAAGTTTTTGGTTGTGACCAAATCTGAATGTTTGACTATTTTTCGTGACAAGAGGACACAATGTTGATGAGGACTCAGTGTTTGCAAGTGTTTAGACTCCAAAATGACTCCAAGAAAAGTGTGTTGTTTGATGTAAAATTGTTTTGCATACACTTGAAGACACAAAAGACACAATGTTTTGCTGTTTGGTCTTGATTGTTTGAATGTTTAACATAAGTCAAGCACAATTCTTATGGCTGGCCAAGACAATAGTTGTTGATTCCACATAGGGTTTTACCCCCGAGGCTACGCTATTCAGAGCGGATACTTAGATGCTTGACCTCACTGGCTCCACCCTCGGCACTCACTTCTCGGGTCAGCCAAGCATCAGTCCCCATGAAAACTCCCCATGGCGAACTTTGTATCTCTACTAAGAACCGTATGTGTGTGGGCCGCTACCAGAGGTCCGACCTCCTGCCTCAACAACTAGAAGGATTTGGGCATCTAAAACAAAGAGGTGCTAGTAAGGGCATCCGCTCGTGTGGCCATACATGCGGCACTTTCAGCTCTGTAAATACAGAAGGCTCCCAGCCGGTAGGGGTTACGCCCTACAAATGATCAAATAAATTTGATCAAACGGGTTTATGGGGAGACATAGTGTCGGTATGAACTAATCAGCACACGTTATTCATAGTTTTCACCATGAATACATTTGATTATAGTGGCTTGGATGAGGTGGGTTTTCCTCGCTACCACTTGGGTCGTTCTCTTCTCACTAGTAGTCCTAATGACCACACGGGAAGACAAGCCCTCTAAAGATTAAACAAAAAGAGCCTATTGCTCAAGACACAAAAGACAGTGATTCAATTTTAGTGCACCAATTGAAGTGTTTGCTAGTCTATGAAAATAAGGCACACAATAAAAATCCCAAAAACCTTGCCAAGGACCTGCAACAAAGATTTATTAGTAGTTTGGATTGTTTCAAATGATCACCCCTTCCTGCAAGCACACAAGTTAGGTAAATTTTAGATCCAAAAGACTTTGTGAAATAGGGGCCTTCAACAATGTGTTTTGTTGACCAATTCAAAGACCTGATTCATCATAAAAAAAGACCACCTATAAAATTTTAAGAGATTTCCAGAAATGTAAGAAAATCCAAAAAATTTGTTAATTTGCTCCAAAAATTAATTTTTTATGAAAAATCATAAAAAATTCATATAAAATGCAAAATCGATCCAAAAAATATGAAATTTTTACTGGAGATTTTTGATGGTCTTCCAAACCTACACAAAAAATTTCCTGCAACAAATCCAAGCAGTTTGTGAGATATGAGTAAAATAATGCAAAACCCTAATTTTCAAAGATCTGATTTTTGAAGAATGATTTTGCATCAAATTTAAAATCACAAAGAACAGATCCTGTGTATAATTCTGAGAGATTTCCAAAAAAGTAAGAAAATCCAAAAAATTCGCTAATTTGCTCTCAAAATTAATTTTTTATGAAAAATCATAAAAAATTCATATAAAATGCAAAATCGATCCAAAAAATCTGAAATTTTTACTGAATCTTTCTGATACTGTTCCCGACTTGCACAAAAACTTTTATGGAAAAATTCGAAGCCGTCTGTGAGATCTGATCAAAATAAATAAAAACCCTAATTTTTAAAGATCTGATTTTTAGGGAAATATTTTGCATCAAAATTAAATTCACAAAGAACAGATCTTGTGTATAATTATGAGAGATTTTCAAAAATGTAAGAAAATCTGAAAAATTCTCTCATTTGCTCTCAAAATAAATTTTTTATGAAAAATCATAAAAAATTCCTAAAAATTGAAAATTTGCTCCAAAAATTCTGAATTTTGGATTGAGAGCTCCTGATACTTTCTTCAACCTGCAAAAAAAATTTGGTGCAAAATTTCCAAGCCGTTTATGAGATATGATCGAATCTCTCCAAGATCTTGATTTTGTGTCCAAAACCCTAGCTGCACAAGGTTATTCTCCAAATTGTTTTACAAAACAGCAATATAGGGTTAGAAAAATCTGAAAAAAACATAGATCTAAGAAAAATCCATGTCCCACCGGGCGTGCCAAAATGTATATGGTGAAAATGGATAACAATGATAACAATATTGAAAGACTAAAATGGATTCAACCACTAAACCCTAGCCTAACAATGAACAAAGATCCACCATAACATATGAAGATAACCTAAGACAATGCAAATAACTCAAAATCACAAAGATTATACCATCACATGTCCACTAGGGTTTTGATCTCCATTCTTCCTATCTCCATTGATCTTGCTTGATATACTTGCTCTCAGATTTTTGTATGCACAAGAGCTCAACAAAGAACGGAATGTGGTTGCAAGTGGAATTGTAGTGTAGTCAATTGATCAAGTAGTTAGGGTTTGACAATGAAGAAAGCATCTCCTTAAATAGAAGACACAATAAGAAATGGAGGGTTAAGATTGAGAGGTGTAAAAAAGGAGGTCGGCTAGGATTAGAGGGTAGGTATAAGAAATACCAAAATAATGAAAGAGGTAGGTAGTGTATGAATTAAGAGATGAATGACATGTGTCATGTGTAGAAAAAGATAATGAATTAATTAAATAAATAAAGATTTATTTAATTAATAGAAGAAGTAGGACAATTAAATAAATAAAATATTTATTTAATTTAGGAAAGGGATAATTTAAATAAATAAATATATTTATTTAAATGAGAAATAAGGCTAGAAGAGGATAAATGAATTAATTAAATAAATAAAAATTTATTTAATTAATAGAAGAATTAGGCTTAGATAATTAAATAAATAAAATATTTATTTAATTAGACATGACAATTTTGAGTGTCTACACTAACGTATAGACAAACTAAGAAAATATATAATAATATTTTCAAATTTTATTCTGATCAGTAAAGGACGCACAAGCATAAGGCCAAAATCAGACACAGCACCAAGGATTATAGCAGGGATATAAAGATCTAATCAGACACAGCTATCCAATTGAGGCATAGCCTCTCATATTTTCAAAGCATGAACAAATAGACATATTCAGCAACAGTGATTACTTGTTATCTATCAACCATATTCAAGTCAATAATTATATCAGATTTCATTATCTCAAATAATACTTCACTATTCATATCAGAAACATGGCCTCATTGTTAATTTCAATTTTCTATCAAAATATATAGGCAATCAACAATCAAAACCTTGTTAAAGTTAAGGTCGTTCCTTTAAGTAAATCGAAGGTGACATAATAATTTTAAGAAAGGTATTGGTTACATGCCATAGTTGATATCTTAATCTATCTATTTGAAGGCAAATTCTAAGTATCTCTTCAAGGGACATTACATCTGATCACCCAACACATAGAAGAGATAACCCAGATTCATAAACTTGTTCCAGCTCTTTTCTTAACATCAAAGAAATGATCGGCAACTAGGACATTGCCTCAAACCCTCAGTTGCACAACCAGTATAGAGAATACCTGAAACACCTCCAAAAACATCACAAAATCTCTGCAAAAACACCAAAAAGCAAACCAACAAACTTGCAATCAAAATACCTTAAATATTTTCATTCTTTTTGAAACCTTGATCTACAACTTTGAAGGCATTTGTGTTTCCTGAGATAGTAACTCACCCAAACCAGCTAGGGAGGATCTTTCACCACCAAAACTAGTGCTTTGACAAGGTTTATCCTCAATCAACTTTGGAAGAACTTCTCTATTCACTCCAGCAACATCCTGTTATGTGTCCAAACTCTAAATTTGAGAGATGACAGCCAAAAACTCCAATTTTTAGAGTTTAGAGTGAATTAGGGCACTTTAAAATTTAAGTCCCCCCACATCACCTAGGTATCCAACTTGGGGAACAAAAAGCACCTTATTAATATTTAAGCACCAAAGTGAATAATAATAGCATATTACTTCAGTGCAAATATTTAAAATAATATCAATCACCTTACGGAAACTTGCTAAGATGCCAAAAATGGAAAGTCAATTATGCCAGAGCACTACTGATGCTGAAAGATGATGATTAGTGCCAAAATTAGCGCTGACTATGAATAGCAATGTTCTCCAAGGATTGAAGGAAAACAAACCCAAAAATATTGATGCCAAACAAGCACTTACAATAAATAGCAGTGTTCTTCAAAAACTGAGAACCCAAAAATACTCAGAACATTGGTGCCAAAACGAGCACTTATTATATATAGCAATGTTCTCTAAGGACTGAGGAGAACAAATCTAAAAAAACACATAATGTTGGTGCCGAAACGAGCACTTTAAGTAGAAATGTTCTCCAAGTACTGAGAACAAACCTAGAAAAACACAGAACGTTGGTACCAAAACGACCACTTGTTATAAATACTAATGTTCTCCAAAGATTGAGAACAAATTCAAAAAATCTAGAACACTACAAGAAGTATTGTCACCAACTTGAGGCACCAACTGAGCTCCAAACCATCACCAGATAACAAGAAAACCCTAAACTGGGCTCTCCAAGAATGCTAGAACTCTCCCAATTCAATTGAAAACCTTCAACAAAAACCCATAAACTCGCCAACGCTCACAGAACAGTATGGCGTAAACATGGGGACACTACATTTTGCATATCTTGTTATAGAGACATCTATGTCTACCACATCCATTTGGTATTTTTCACTTAATAGGAAAAGACCTAGGACCAATGAAATAGTTGGGTTTGGCTTTGCAGGTACCTATTGCAATGCTTCTGCATTTCAACCAACACTTGCAATCCATGAGACTGCAAATCATCAAGGCATACACAGCTTGTGCATATAAACATTAGCTGCAAAATCCCTGTTCCAAAGGCTACAAGTGTTACACAAGCTGGGAGGGCAGACAAGGTCAGTGAGCCTGGTTACATCAGCATATTGAATTGAATGTTCTTAAGAATCTCAAGTGGTTGATTAATTAACACAATATGTCCATAATCAATAATTATTGCAATCTTTAAGACAGCCACTTGTTAAGGGGCTTTTCATAAGAACAATGAAATGAATATTTTTAACACCTGAATTAACCTCGATCATATCTATCATTGCTATAATGCATATACATCCCTTCACAATGTTCAGTTCTCTGTGATCAGTAGAGAAGCTACTAACATATATGACAGATTAGATTTGGAATTATAATATGATACAATTATTGCTGGAAAGTAAAGAGAGATCACCAAAGATGAGGCAAAATTATACAAAACATTTACTACCGAATTATATCATGGTCATATTCCACTAATGGAATCTAGTCATCATGTGTTCGCTGGTGTTCATTACAGGACTAGTTACAAATGGAAAAACTGTAAGAATTTAATGTAACTTTACCAGCTAGTTTGTATATCAAACATCTCAAACATTATCAATCAAAGGTAAAGCTAGTTTGTATAAATAAAGAATGAGATTATGAAGTAAATCTTTTGGGGGAAAAAGAGTGGATTCTTACCTTGTTTTCTACAGCTTTTATAGGTTGAGCAGATATAAACAATGGCAAAGATAAGTTGAAATAAGAATGTCTGTATTCCTCCAAAGGCTTCTCTTGCAAGATTTTAAAAACCTCAAGACACATCAGACCCCCAACAACAGAAGCTGTAGTGATGATTGATGGAATTGTCCTCCCACCAATAAGCCTTGCCTGGTACCAAGTAGTAAAACATTACAAATGCTAGTATGCAATCGTCCTTCCAGGAAAAACATAATACTAGACTAAATTTTGGCATAAAAATACCACATTAAAAGCATATCAAACTAATTGAAAAGGCTTATAGCTTCCATTACTTGCCAAAGGTCTATAGCCAGAAAACAAATAAGTGTTTACTTTACAGAAAACAAGAATGTCATGATAATTGCATCCTGTATTTACCCAGAGTAGCAACAAATGACTCTGAAAATCATAAGTTGATTGAGAATTCTGTTTACAAAGCCCCAAAATAGAATTCACATTATAAAAAAGACCAAGAAGCACCTATCCTTGTTTACAGTTATGAGTCAAAGGAATCTTCTAGTTAATTCAATCCAAAGTTACAAAGGTGCTGGAGCCTGGCCTTAAAATTGACACGTCAAATGCACACCTATACCTAAACAGTAATTTTGAGTTATTCAAGACCACAAACTTCCATCACAAAATGCAAACTCCTTGAGCTTAAGTTGTAAGGCACGTCATCCGCTAGTAAGACTGAATATGAATTGTTGGTGGTACCATTTACACCATGGTTATACATAGTGCATATTCGATAGCATGACCATAACAATACATGCAAATAAATTCTGCCCACTCAAATAATCTTTGAAAGGCATGTTAATATTTTGTGATTCATATATATTGTGTCGCAAATAATATTGTCTGTAGTTTGGTGCTCAAAACATTTACAAAGTTGGGGTGGAAACAAGAAACCTAAAGCATTAAGTTTAATTCAGAATAATCCCCACAATCTTCAAATATGTAATGCTAACAAATGATATTTGTTAACAACCCTTTTCAAGTGGAACTATAAACTTAATAATCATTTACCCACACCGATCGTAAGAATCTCACATTTTAAATTGCATGAATTGAACATTCAAATAATACTTCTGTACTCAGTAAAATTTATAAAGCAAGAATGGAATAAGAATGCATCATCTATTATTTCGTCATGACAAAACACACAATTATCCACCTCTTAAAGAATCAAGAAATTGGAGAAGCCAAAATAAATTCTGTTCTCAAAATAATCAAACTAAAATCTTGCTTAATAGATAAAATGTTAGAACAATGCAATATTTCCATCAAATCAAGTTTTCTAACCTGCAATTTATCAGAATAACCTATCCCATAGTTCTGCGATCGCAGGTTTGCTGCTGAATGAACAAATTCAGCGTGAAAATTTCCCTCATCGTCCTTGTCAAAGTTTACGGGCGAAAGACGATAGCCCTGTACAATGGTAATTCATATTTAGTAGCATGTAAATCTACATATTTCCACATTAAAAATTAACACTAGATTATGATTCAACATGCAATAAAGAAATTACTGCATTAACAGAGAAAATTCCACCTTTGGTGGAAAGCATTCCTACAAGAAATGGATGTGAAAATAGCATTCCTACATGATGGCTGGGACAAGGAAATTTATATGACATATCCAAAGCTAACAAAAGTAAAGAGCAATTTCCTTTCAGATTATAAAAGTCCTTGTATGGTCTCAAACAGTCTCTTGAGTGGTACCAAAAACTTGATACATTTGTGTTGGGATTGGGATTTTTGAGATCCAAATCAAAAGATTGTGTTTATTTATAACAATATACACTACTTGATATCATTCTCTACGTAGACAATATGTTGCAGCTGTAAGATCAAGTTTATTATGCACATTTTTCTGTTGATAAATTATTGTATGAAGCATTTTGAACACAATATAGATTACTTCCTTGTTATCATTCTCTACATAGACAATATGTTCTAATTGTAAGATCAAGTTTATTCTGCACATTTTTCTCTTGATAAATTATTGTATGAAGCATTTTCACACCTCTAGTTCCTTTCAAGATCTTGTTGAGAAAGATAGAAGAGGTCATAATGCTAGAAATGATGAAAGTGATGAAGAAAAAAATGAATAAATAAATGTAGAAGCCATGGAGCCTATTGTAGTAGAAGAAAATCAAGATCAAGTGAAGATGTTGAAAGTTATTTCAAGCATTAGTAAGAGACCTAGAAATGAGATGCTTAGTTATGCTAATAGTTTCAATTGTTGGAAATACTTCGTTGTCATTGATGTCAAAGCAAGATTGTTGTCATTGATGTCAAAGCAAGATTGTTGTCATTGATGTCAAAGCAAGATTGTTATCATTGATGTCAATGGTCTATGTGATATTATTAGAAGTTATCATTGATGTCAAAATATCACAGTCACTGATGTCACAATGATTTAAATAAAGTTTAAGAATTTATTACGGCATTCAGAGCAGAGATTATATCTAAATGAGCAGTGATTACATATTAAAGAAACAAAAAGGAGAGCAGTTAATGAAGGCAACAATCATTATTTTAGAGGGCAATGATCTATGGAGTGATTTATTTTAAATAGCAATTCACAAATGAGGAGAAGAGTTTCACATAAGCAACGATTAAGAGAATATAAGGCTTTGATTCAAATTTGGATTCCAATATGATGGCCGACCTTTCTAGATCCTAAGTGCTGATCGACCTTTTGGCATATAAGTAAAGTCATTCATTAGGGGCCAACTCCCCTAGAACATGTCAAACAAAACAAAAATATGAAGTGAAGAAACCATAGATTTCATAATGTTTGATAAGGCTAACTCTTCCTTATGTTGTGTCTTGGTAAGTTTAAAATTGAAAATAAATTTAATTGTTTTTTGAAAGAGGCTGACCTGGTTGGTATAGTCACCTCCTTTGGCTAATGAATAACATTTGAACAAGAGCAGAGTTAAAGCAAATCTAGAGCAGAAAATTATGAAGGACAGTTCAGATGTATATTAAAGAAGGAACAAACTTATGGAGAATAAAGAACGAGCAGTCTTGAAGAACATATAAGAACAAATCATAAGAGCAGATTGAGGCAAATCATAAGGGCATGTTTGGAGCAGATTATATCAGACCTTTTTATAGACCTGGAGCAGACTTCATAGCACAATTCTTGCAGATTTTATACCTGATTTTGGAGCAGATATAAGTGCAGTTCTGAGAAGACTTCATTGATGATTTTGGAGTAGATATAAGTGTCATTCTGAGCAGACTTCGTTGATGTTTTTGGAGCAAACAAAAGTGCAGTTCTGAGCAGACTTCATTGATGATTTTCGAGCAGACATAAGTGCAGCTTTCAGGTAGATTTATAGCAATTTTGGAGCAGATCTCATAGTAGACTCCATATCTGATTTGGAGCAGAAGTTATAGCATCATTTGAAAAGACATAAGTGCAGTATTGGAGCAGACATAAGAGCAAATATTGGAGTTGTCATTATAGAAGACATTGAAGAGGTTGGTGCCTCCCAAAAAGAGATTGGTGCTTAGTTGTGGGGATTGGTGTCTCTAGTGGGTTGGTGCCTACAAATCTATAAGTGGAGATTGGTGTCTTCAAGTAGGTTGGTGCCTATGACGTTTGTAAGAAGAGTTTCATATAAGCAAATATTTTGCCGTGGTTTTCTCCCATAAGGGTTTCCACATAAATCATGTTGTCTTCTTGTCATTGATATTGTGCAATGATGTTATTGTGCTTGTTAAGTTGGAAAAGTAAAAGATTGTATTATACCGATTCAAGTACTTATAAGCATTAGTTGGTCAATGGTTGTGTTCCTCTTGGCAAGAGTCAAGCTCTTTAAATAGATTTTATATCGTCAAGGAAAGCAATATGATCTAGTCGGGTTGACTCTAATACTTGGCTGACCATCTCTGGTCTAATTCTGTTATAACTTCATTATTTGGTATTTATTATTGGTTCTATTCATTATTTCAAGTGTTTATTTCATCAAATTGGAGAGTAAACATTTCAGAGGTATATATTTTTATGGATTGGCCAGTTTCTATAGGAAGTTCACTAGAAATTTCAATGGTATATTTACACCAATAATTGAAAGCATAGTTTCAGGATTGGGGCCCCGAGCACTCAGCAAGACTTGCCCAGCTCATGAGTCCTTAGGGTGGCCGAGGCAAGTTGACCAAGGATCCTAAGCCAAGTCTAGCCAAGTACTCATCTAAGTCTTGCTACAAGGATCCCGAGTCTTTGGCTCAGATTGCCAAGTCCTAAGCCTGGACTCTTTTGGCGCCTGAACATTAACAGAAATAGCGATTGATATTTCAAATTTTGAGACTTTGCAATTCATATGACAGGTATAATGTTTGAATTATAAAAAATTGATAGTCAAATTAGACTTATATGTTCTCTAAATGCATTGATTTCTTTTTTGTGAGTGATAATGAGTTTGTTTTTTTGCCAAGTCTGTGCCAAGTTTTTTGTGGAGACCGAGTCAAAATTTTGGGCTGTCGAATCTACTTTAATTTTGAGTTTTCAAACTCTAACTGAAACAATGAGAGGAGATATAAGGGAATTTAAGTTTACCATTGATGCACACAGAAGATTTGAATTATTGAAAAAAAAGGTTATAGATTAACCAATGTTAGCATTGTCAAATTGTGAAATGTATTTTAGACTAATTGTCATGCAAGTGGTAGCACAATTGGAGTAATATTAAGTCAAGAAGAAAGACTAATAGAATATTTCAATGAGAAAATGAAGCATGCAAAAAGAAAAAATCAAACTACGATCAATACTTTTATGCCATAGTCCAAGCATGGAAACAATGGAGATATTATTTGTTACCATAGGAATTTGTGTTGTACATAGCTTATCAACTGTTGCAATATTTGAATCTTGAACGATCAAGGTGTAATCCAAACAAATTCTTGATGCATTCACTAGGAGACAAATTTGTTGATTGAAATGAGAGTTGAAGTAGTTGAATTTGAGGGAAATAAAGAATTTGTGTGAGAATGACATTGATTTTGTTGTCACTTGCTGAAGGGTTAACAAGGAATGTTAATGAACTTTGGAGTTGCTCTAGCAGGCTACAATGGATGCTAAAGCCTAAATACCATTCGTTCATGCACCTATTATAGTAGAGCATCTTTATAGAGTTCTAATCTTGCCATTCTGGCTTTAACGTTTTTGAGAAAAAGCATTACCTCAACAATACTAGAAGTTCATTCCACCTCAACTAACAATTTGTGTAGACATTTCTTCCTATTCCTTGTATCAAGGCTTCCACATACTAAATGGCCATTTGTTGTTGATGACATGCCTTGGTCTTGATTTGGCATTTTAACTAGTTCATATTGTGAATGTATTATTTCATTGGGCTCTGGCAACTTTTCTCTTAGCATGAGTTGTACAGTAACCTCTTCAGCAGAATAGGCAATCATCTGCCTACTTCCTTTCACCTACTTTCAAAGATGGGAAGAAAATTCCCATAATACTATATCTCCCACAAAAGAATTAGGGTTCCACTTTGTTTCTAGTGGAAGGATAAAGTTGTGTTGATAAAAACTTATAGATCTAATTGCAAAAACTCTTCGTCCATTGAAACAAGAGGAAGAAATGAAATTATGCTTACCATTCAAAACTTGTGTTACTGCTCTTGCAAGTACAAGGCATGGACCTTAGATAGTGGTATGCACTCTATGATGTGTCCAAACAAGCAAAAAATTTCTTCAGAACCATAATCTTTTCTTTTTGCCTCATAGACACCAAACACCATTGTTTTTTCATGGACTACATGATTTTGAGACATTAACCTTGAGAACATTGGGATGCAGCCTCTACGATCTATGTCCTAGTTTCTAATTGTGTTAATTGAGACTTGAGTGCCTCAATTTCCAGCTCCTACGCTTCTTTTCTCGCTTAACAGCCAATTCTTCATTATTTGCGTGAATATTGATTGTGCATTCCCCAATTCAACCTAGTGATATTCACCAACCATATACTACCTTGTTCAAGTTGCACAACTAAATCACAAATAGATGAGACTGTCTCCTTCAGCTTGTGCAACAATAAACTCTTCTTTTGCTAACCAACTGTAGATGGCAAATATGTCGCATTAAATAATACTTTGTTATGTTTAGTTTTAAATAAATGGCAATGTAATGTTCCTATAGAGGTTAGTTGGTAGTTGCCGACAATTGGTATCCCAGCCAACCGCTAGGTGGTATGAATATGTCATATTGTATCGGGAACGGGATGAATGTTGTTGTATCCATTACATACTGGAAATAAAGATATATCATTTTGCCATATGTTGCTATAAATTCTCTGTGTTGTGTTAATGTGCTATATATTTCCTGTTTACTCCTGGTAGTTAAAGAACACACCCCATAGGAAGTAAACATTTTGGCGTCGTTGCCGATACAAACTTGGAGATCAATATGGCAGCAGGCGGTAGGCACATATAATGGGCTGACCATTCCAACAAGTACTAGTAATTGAAAGTGACATCCAAGAAGAAGTGACACAAGTGGAAGTACAAGAGGATCAACTGACGAAAGACCTGGTAGACCTGTGGGAGGTTTTGGTCACCCAGTATGTGCAAAGGGAAGCTCGAGAGAGAGCGGTCCCTAAAAGAACAGTGCGTAGTGAACTCACAGTGAACATTGTTGTCTTCGATCTTCTCGGAAGTCTTCCAACGCTGTTGGCACAAAATCAAATCAAACTGCAAAACCGTCAAGAGGAAAGCAACCATGAATGACGTCGGCAACAAATATTGCAACGATATAAAGAACAGAACTGTAGGGAAGAAAAGGAGATGGATACGAGCAAAGGTTGTACCCTTGGCAATTAATTCCCCAACAACCGAAAGACCAACAACGTATTAGAAACACCCAAGAGGTAGAGGAGGGAACAGTATGGAGATCTCTCCATATAGGAGAACAAAGTGAGCGGAGACGGCGGTTACGGAAAATTGTTGAAGGCTCAGAGAGTCCAAAAAGAAGAAGCAAGAGTCAGAGTGTGAGTCAAAGTTGTAGTTGGGAGAGGTAGAGACCGTGTACATGGAACCAGTTGGTAGAGGTTGCTAGGAACCTACCACTTCCAAACGTAGTGGAGGAAGATCTCACCGACCAGACCGCACACTCAACATCGAGTGAAGAGTCTGGAACCGAGTCCAAGAGCAGTTGGTCTGTATAGTCGGCACGTGATGAAGAGAAGAGCGGAACCTCAAGACCGAGGTTACAACAATTTTGGAAAAATTCGACTTCATACCCTTCATAAATGATAGGAGCCTCTCTGCTACACGGGCAATCTGAGGGTCCTAGCCAATGTCAATATTCTTCACAATGTGTCCCACGTCGCTCAAGAACTTTGCCACCCCTTCCAACTAGGAGACACAATGTTGCACAGTGCCAAGGGGATCCTCTAGGTTGGGTTTACCCAAGCGAAGTACAAGCTACTCTGCTTTATGAGACGAAGACTCTTCCCCTCCTGTAGGCTCGCTAGCTCCTAGTGGCTCCTGCTGTACTTGCCATTCCCTCATTTTGCCATAAAGAAGTTTCATTTCACCAGATAGTGATGACTCGTCAGCTGGGTTCTCTACGGAAATACCCAATGTCTATAGCCACAAGTCAATGGTCTCCTCCTGGCCTTCTGTGTCATCCCTAGCAGTGAAGTGTGCAAGTATCACTCCTACTCATGATACCTGTCGTTCCCTCGCTTTGCCATCAGGAAGTTTCATTCCGCCCGATGGCGATGACTCATCAGGTGGGTTCTCTAAGGCAATACCAAATGTCTGTAGCCATGAGTCAATGGTCTCCTCCTAGCCTTTTGTGTCATCCCCAAGGGTGAAGTGTGCAAGTGTCACCCCTCCTCATGGTGCCATTCTAGTGGGTGGCGGCAATGCTTCGACATCCACTATCACTCTTACAAGTTTCAGTACGATCGCTTGGACCCTTAGTTCCACGGACGGTGTCAAATTTCCTATTTCTCCAACTGGCGCAGGAATGTCACAACTAACTTGAACCCTTGGTTCTGCCGATGGTGTCAAATTCTCAATTTCTCCAACTAATTCTTAAGGATTGCTACATGCACAACAATTGTGGTTCCTTCAACTTGGCACCTTTGCAATCTTGTTGTAACCTAAACACTGGGGGTTCTTCAATTGCAGGAGTAGTCTTTTGTTGTCTTTTCTTAGGTGTCAGTTGCACAACTCTTGCAAGTGAAGCAAAGAATTCCACTCATGCGGTATTCAGTCTTGCCACCCTTAATTCCTCTATTATATTCAACTTGATTAATCTATGGTGTGCAAGAAATTTTCAATATCCCTTCAAAAGTTCTCCAATCATTTTTCTCAACAAGTAGGAAGAATGGGATATTAATGGGTCAACAATGTTGTAGATGAGAAAGGATCTTGAAGTGGTACCCATAGAGATGGCTACATTTGGCCATATTGTGCAAACTAGTGCAACAAACTCCATTGGAAGAATATTTAGGGCTTTCACTCTCCAAGAAGAATGAATCCTAAGTCGGCTCTATACTCACTTTCAATTTGTCCAAGTCTTCTTCTTGTATCAATAAGCCTATTGTTATTGAACTTGTAGACCTTCTACCTTGTCAATTTGTAATTTCAATGAGTATGACTTGCAGAATTTCTACTACTAGCACATCATCTTTCAACAAACTGTTAAATTCAAGGGTAATATCATTATAGGAGCCAATGAACAACTTGAAAATTTGCATCCACCCTATGTTTTGAAACTTTCTAGTGAATCTTGTGTTGCTATGCAACACCTCATTGGTGGTTGGCTCCTTCCTTGTGATGTTAGCGTCCATTTACTACCCTTGTGTTTCCTAGAGATGATGATAACTCTTTCTCCTTCTATCATACAATATGATGGCATTGTATGAATTTTGCAAAGTATGAATGTGAAAATATAGTTGTGACACCTATGGTCATCATTAATGTGTGCCTAACAATTATTATCCACTTTCTTATCTATTGTTAGTACCATCATTTCCAATGAGTCTTTATGATTTACTTTTTCACCTTCATTTGCAATTATAAATATCACATATATTTTTTCTATTTTTCATCACTTCTTATGAAAATTGCCCTCCAACGTAAAAGTGTACACCCATCCTCGGATGTCATTCTCCAATTTTTCTTTTTCTTTTTGAGGCTGATTCGGAAAAAAGAGAGGCATAGTGGTGGTATCAGCTTTCCTATAGCTGATTTTTGGCGAGAGTTTTCCTTTCGTATGTTTATTTTATGTTGTTTGTTAGCTGGTCCTATTTGGTGGTAGTTGTGATCTCTCTCCATCATTTTGGTAGTGGTCTTCTCATGGCTCAGTTTAGGACAAAATAGTAGTGACTCTAGTGACATCGATATGAAATAAGAGATTGAAGCATCTATATTTTGTCATGTCCCCCATCCCAGACCAAAGCATAGTAGAGGTACACAGAAGGAGCCATCAAATATCATCGATCATACTAATTGTTAATGATCAAAGTAAAATCGATTATCAGGCACTCAACAAACAATGAGCATCAACTACAAAAAAGGATCCGATCACCTTGATCATCAAGCACGCTATAATACGCAGATCGAATATGGCAAAGTGAGGGAGCAATTGATGTAATGGGAAGACAACGATTTGTATTAGTGAGCAATATCAATTTAAGAACAAGACTAATCGGATGACTATCCAAGATAATTAATGGAGTTGTTAAAGACAGAAATTACGTTATATTTATACAACAATATTGTTAAGAAGACTAATCGACTCTCCCTAGAATGACAAACCAATTGTTATGAAAGGACATCTCTCCTCGAAGCACCCTCTCGATTTGCAAGATATACGTAGGCAACAAATATTCCTCAATTGGGGATCATTCAGACGCTCTTATCTGGGACCGGTACCCTCCATTGGATCGGAATATACCGCAATCGTATAAAGTCATAACCTGTGACAACGCCAGTATTGGAAGGGCTTATTGTTAGGTTCAGAAACAGCTCTACCCTTAATATTGCAGTATAATATATTAAGAACAAACACAACCCCTCATCAATATAAATGACGTCCCTTTTAATCGTATATGGATATTGAAGAATTAGTCGTTGCATACCATTCCTAATCTGCACACTCATATCGTTATAACAGCAGTGCATTCATAATTGTGTAATCTTATTGATATATTCAATTATCATATTACAGATAGCAATGATATTGCGAACAAATATATAATCTAAACATCCATCATTGATATCATAAGTTGCCATTCTTAGCACCACATAAGACTTTTGAAGCTTTCCAAATTATTCATCCTTATTTCCTAAGGGTTAACTTAAGGGGACATCACATATTTGCACAGTTTAGTTGATGTATTTGAAATATCCCTTGCAGTAGATAGACTGAAAATGCAAAGAATATTTGCTAACAATTGGCTGTCAAACTGCGTGTTATGCTGTTTTGTTGTCTCAGAGTTTTCAGACTTGTTTAAGATCAATGGATGACTAGCAAACAACTTCTAATTGATAGATAATCGCCTAGGATGATTATGCAACTAATTCATTGTTGGTTGAAAATTTTGTACACTTGGGGAAATATACAAAATTGTGGTTTCAACCACAGTGTGTGAGTAAAACTCTCCTAATTAAGGGAAGGCTCCCCCTATATATATCTAATCTAAAACTAAATGAGATGTGACAGCAGTCTTTCTTCTTTCTTCAAGAAAGCCAATATCCTTTTCTCTTCACAGAAAAGTGATAGCAAGTTAATTTAAAACAGCAATGACAACCTTTTGAAATAAGATGAGAGAAAGAAAATGAAGTTTTCTGAAAGCTCAAAGACTTCCATCACTTCTTTCGGGACGGGACAGCAATATCAAGCTCAAAGACTTGAATATATGGAGTCCTATGTACCCTTTTCTATGCTAATGATATCAAGAACAAATTATAGCAGCACAAAGTCTGAAATATCTTATTCTCTTCTACACAAAACAGTAAGAACTAGTATGAGCTCAAAGACTCACAACTATTTCTTATCATAAAATCTATTTTTAATCTCTCTCTCAAGAATAAGTGTGAGCACATAGACTTACAACTCTTCCCAAGAGAATATCTACTCTAATTGATATTAACCTCCAATACTTGCAGCACAAAGACTGCAAATCAAATTCGATTAAGCTCTCTAAGAAACACTTACAAGAGAGATAATATGGAAAACACAAACTCAAGAATGTAGCACAAAGACTCAACACTTGAGTAATCTTATTTTATTTCTTTCAATTCTTCAATTTACACATAAAAGTTCAAAGACATTCTTGCTGCAAACTTGGCAGAGTTTTTGCTTGCTTTCCAAAAGATAAGGAAAATACAATACACCCCCTCAAGTATTTATAGGAGAGGAGTCTTGAGAAAAAGATGGGAGGATCCTAACTAGCTTGAGAAATTCTCTAAACCACCAAGACTTATTCAATAACTAACTATGACTTATTCAAAGTTACAAGTCCTATTCTAAATTGACTTGTAACTTGTCTACTTGTAATTACAAAAGTGCAAGTAATGACTTAACTTGCAAGTTACAAAAATGTTTTTACAAGTAAACATGTCAAAAGAGAAACTACAATTAAGAAATTACAATTCTGAAAATGCAACTAAGTGTTGAAAAACACTTATGTTGCAGCATGTGTAGACATGAATCCAACAAACTTTTGGATGATCATTTGTAGCTCATCAGGATTCGGTTCATGGGTATTCTTTGCTACAATCATGGTCTTCACAATAACATCGCTGCAACGAAGGATTGTGACATTATTCTTCTCAAAGGAAGACTGAATTTCCTGTAAGAAGACTTGGTATGTAACCAAAGCTTGAATAGATACAGCTGAAAATGGTTCACTCTTCCACTCATGATGAATTTTCAACTTTAGATCTGAGAGAACCCTTTCTTCTGATAATAATTCCCCATTCTAATTCATAATATTACAAGAAGCTTTCTCACAACGAGAAACAATATCCTGAAATACTTCCATTCGTAATCTCATGGCATCGTCAATGTCTTCAACAAGTGACTTGAGAACAAGGGCTTTGTTCTCCAAGACCTCTTGGTATTCTAGATACACAGCCCTCGAAGGAATAACCTGATGTTCTAGAAGAACACTTAACTTTTGTTGAGGAATCTTGAGCCAAGTTGTCAAGCTATCTTCCACCTTTCCCAAGTTCTGTTTGAAAGTGTCAAAAACCTGGTTCAATTGTTCCTCAATGGTCTTCAATTTAACCATCATTTGAGAAACCTCCTTCAAGACCTATGCACACAAATCATGAAGTTGATCTACCCAAGATTCCAATGCTTGTACCTTTTGAGCCACTCTCTCAACTCCTTGAATCGATTCTTGTGGGCCGGAAGAACTTGAAGGATTGCTCCCTTCACTAGCGGATTTAGTGATCTTTTGAACACCTGCAACAAGTTACCTATTCTCCTCTTCTAGCTTGTCCTTCTTCGCTAGAAGCTCATCATATCGTTGTACTAGTAAAGCTACAGACAGTTGGGCATCATGCTTGACTACTTCATGCGTTTGCTTACCCAACTCTACCCTTGTGACCCTGTAATCAGCTGCTTGCATCTCCTCATGTGGCTTGTCTACAAGAGGTTCAACAATTTCAGCCACCTTCATCTTGTTGTTGTCAACAATTACCCTTGAGATTGTCTTGCCTCTTTTAGCAACCTTGGGCCTAGATTGCTTAAACTGCTGATAATAAAAGACATCGGGAGAAATTTCGTGCTTCTATCTCTTGGGAGTGAAAGAACTGAGCCATGGAGGTAAAGCCATTAGCTCTCCTTCAGTAGCAGTTGAAGGCAAAGGAGAAGCAGTTTCTGTTTGAACAACCATGGTCATCCTAGGGAAAGTATCTGTCTGGATGGCAACCATGGCTTGCTCAGTAACCAAAGGGCATGAAGATTGTCTCATAAACTCTTCAAAGTCGGAAGTAGAGGTATCAATTTCTGACAAATGAATACATGCAGGAGTGTCCTCGAAGATTTCCAGCAAACTCTCTTGTTGATGATCAAGACGTGGCTCAACTGCTGAAATGGGAATGGCATTTTGAGGGGACTCATCCACTAATATAGGAACATCATGAATAGTGGAAGAAGCATCCACATTTGTGTCAGGAGGAGATAAAGGTAGCTCCATGGGGACTGAGGAAGGGACCTCATGAGGTGACTTCGAAGCTGGTGACTTACAAGCATCATCTGACTATTGTTCTTCCTCTGGATTTTCAAGATCAATCACATGAATATGAAGCTGGGATTTCTCCTTCCCACGAACTGTCACCTCTTCAGGAGGAAGTATGTAATATTCCCACTAATTTTTTCGGTTTTTGAACACAACAAATATTACAATGTACCCATTAAAGTTAGGAAATATACTCTCAATACTATTGAAAGTAACCCTTCCACTTTTTGATCATCAAGAGCCCAATGTGGGAAGGTGAGAGCATATGGTGATAAAGGGTTCATTAGCTCACTGATCTGCTGGAAATTACAATGCAAGTACAATACTGGGCGGCAAGCTAGCCCCTTCCACTTTTCAGTGGGATGAAGACCAAGAACTTCGCGGTAAACCAGCCAAGGTAACAAGAGCATAACCAAAACCAAATCACTCTACCACTTATGCAGCGGGAGGACTTTTACATAAAACTATCACTCAACTGCATATTTCAGTGGGAGGACAATATCACTCAACCACTTACTCAGTGGAAGGACAAAGCTGAATTACAAAACATGAAAGCGGCTAAGCCATCCTCTTCCACTTGTTCAATGGGAAATGCAACATAGAATGATTGATCAGTAATACTGAAGCAATCTTACAAAGATAGAGATGTGAGAGAAGATAGAGTTAAGTACATTTCTCAGTATTCAATATCAAATTCTCACAACAAAAACACTACTTGCTGTTCTGAAATCAGAGACAATAAAACAAAGAACCAGCCACACCCAAATCCACTAAAATGCTCGTAACTTTCTCAAAACTAAATGAAATCATGCCAAACCAAATGCAAATGAATAGTATAACATAAGCGATCAGTTCAATACCTTGAAACAGCAACCCGAGAGCAGCCAAAGTGATGCACGCAACCCAAGGCAATTTTGGAAATGGCGTTTTGGCTAAATATTTCGATTTGCAACTGTAAATTGGAGAGTCCCCCAAATGCCACGCCAATGAAGGAGAGTTATTGTCTCTCTGATACGCTTCCAACGATCCTTCACCCAGAATGATGCACCCAACACACAGATAGCTACGAACAAAATACACTTCCAGCCAACACACACCAGCAACACCAAAAATGCAGCAGCACACAACTCTTCACAAACACACCCAAAAATCACCAAATAGTTCACAAATTCGAACCATAGCTAGGAGTAATGTCTCACACTCGAAACTGGAAAGAAGTCTGGAGTCATTCCGACAGCATAACGATATATTTTCTCTGGATAATCAAATGAGGAGCCAAACACCTGTATATATAGCTTTTCAAGTCTGGAATTCAAATGAAATTGCCTCCAAATTCACATCATTCAAACTACATTTCATTTCATATGGTGGACCCAAGTATGGCGCCCACTTCCCAAGTCAAAAATCGCACCTAGGAGAGAGGACCATGATTTTGGCATAACATAACTTTGAAGTATTAAAATTAAGTCTCCTTTGAATCATCAAATAATTCGCCCAGGCATGACTTAGGAAAAATATCATATTTTGCACAATTCCCCATAACATCAATCAGTAATAAAATAATTAAATAATAACCTTAGGATAAGGAATAATATTTAATTGAATCGCTTATAACTCCAAAACTGATTATCAACAAAATCCAGATAAGGTTGAGCAATGAGGATCACTAAACTGTGTTGGATCAGGACCAAATCTAGGAGTGCCAAAAATAGAATGCCCAAACTGCCACTTATTAAAAATAGAAAGTCATGAAATAATGCTCCAAAATCCGTGATCATCGCAACCAGAGAAAGAGCTTGGCGAGCTTAGTAACATTGCACCATCCCGACAGCCAAACCCTAACTTACTAAAAATAGTAAGTTCACATTCCACCCCTGACAAGCTTGGTCGGAACTCCAAAGAACATCGAAACCGTAATTCTCTTGTCCACATAGCCTACGAGTCTCTGGAATAGGCCAATTGACCACTGAATGTGTCATCACAAGGAAGGGGACATTACAAAATACCATTGCCTGACTCACCCGCAACTTTATTCTAGTGCCTAAAGATGATGCACCTTCCTTGTTATCTATCTGAATCTCGGACCTACAACCAAGGGGTCCTATAGAGTCATCTTCCTTACCAACTTTGATCTTGATAAGTTTAACACCATTACCTTTGAGCCAAGTGTTGAAGTTAGCTAGGATAGGCTGAAATCTCTCAAGAATGGATGTGCATTCTTTGTGTGACCACTGAATTAATGAGAGTGGGGCTTCATCAACTCTTTGTGAAACATACTCCAGATCAAGCACATTCCCATCATCAATCATTCCTTGCGGAATGTCCACCATGTTCAAATCAATAATCTACTCAAGGGTGAGCTTGCAATAATCCATCTTACGAACCTCCTTTTCAGTACAAAGATCTGCCCGAATGTCTTCTATCTGATGCACATGTATAAAGGATTTTTTTATCCTTTCTTTCATGCCTCAGTAGTCAAAATCTGCCCTTGACTTAAACCTTTTAAATTTGATCTCTTGCAACTCGATCTCCATGGCCTTGGCTTTGGTAGACGTGATGAGGGAATATCGGCCAATCTTCAATGGATTAGCTGAAGAGATTCCCATTCCAATCTTATGCTTGATCGATTGGTATGCATGAACAGCCATGATCTGTCTTCCCAACTCCATAAGAATAATCTTATCGGTTGGGTATCTAGGAAGCATGTATGGCTGCCCACTGTAACATCCAACTCTTATGTATGTAAAAGTTGAGAACTGAAGAAACAAACAGCCATACTCATTCGCCTTCTCCCATGCTTCCTCTGACACTCTTTTGTTTCTCAATATCTTGTCAAACTAACACATCTAGTGACCCAAGAAAGCATCCTAAACCCTCTTGTAATGCAATCTGTTGGGCCTCAAGGGCAACTGATCATAGTACTCCCACACAGATATAAGCGAGCGATCACCCTTGGAAGAAAGACCAGAAAAATGTCTAAGTGATGCTGCTATATACACAAGATATGAGTTAATATAGAACTTCATAGTGGTAGGAACTGCTGCAAGTTGTTCACACAAAGCGTCATTGATTACTTCTCCCCAAGAGATGTGACGGGACTGCCTTACGAACATGATAAATTGATACATCCAAGGTTCGAAAACATTAGAATGTTTCAAACCCAACATCCTCCTAAGGAGAGTGATGATGTCTCCGATTTCCCACTTGAAATCACAATGATGCAATTTGGTCCACCTTGTGAGAGCTACCCGTGGTTCATGAATCCACCTATTAATGTGGTATTTGCAATCCTTTTCCCTTTTGGCATAGTAATCAGCTACAACACTTTTGGAAATCTCCATATATAGGGCAGCAGATGGGATTCTGAAAACTTTCTCAATGGCATCCACATCAAGATGGATTATGGCTTCTCCATCATCATTCTTGATGGTTCTTGTCTCCTTATCAAAATGGTGAGCACAAGCAAGAACCAACTCAAGTTCTAGGGCAGCCACCAGAAAAGAATAAGCATGGTGAATGTGGCTGTCCAACAATCGCTGCATATTGCTATCCTTTGGATCCTCCACCCTTTTGATGAAATCTGACATGTCAACATGCCCTATTTCTGTATCCTTGATATGATCCATAGGAGAGGAAACTTGTGAAGGGGAGACCTCATTCTAGTACTCATCAAATTTGTATTTCATCTTCTTTGGAGGGGAAGATGATGGTAAATCTGACATTGAAGAACAACCTGGTATGCTGCGATGAAGACTTAAAAGTGTCAAAGCAACATCAAGATCAGCTGCAACTATCATCTTTCCTCTTCAAATGGGAAAATTTCTAACTCTTGCACTTCACAACTTTGTGAGAGGAAGATGGGAAATAAACAGGGATGCTTGGAACTTGGCTTTTGACCAATTTCGGATCTTGGGGAACATTTTACAAGTATACAAGTGGGGAAGACAAACATGCAATGGGGCTTTTGAAACCCGAATGCAAGTATACTTGTAAAAAGGTGAATGAAGTAGTGAATAAAAATGAGATTTTGACATGTAGGAAATGGTGGGAATGGTATGTACGGATGATGGCAATGAATATGAATGAAAATAAAAAGATTTTGGGAGGATCATCTTTATGAAAATGGGAAGAACTTTCAACTTGTAACCAAGTTTTAAAAACCTGATTTTGAAAGGATGAACATTTTCCAACTTTGAAACTTGGAATTTCAACAAATGATGGTTAAGATTTTTCAACCAAAGGGGTAGATCAACTATTTTCATCTCACTTGCAATCAGGTTTTTAAATCCCGAATGCAAACAAAGAGGGAAAATGGGGAAAGACAATGCAATTCGCAAATTGCTTTGCAAACTTGGAACAAAGGGGAAAATCTCTCACAAAAACCAATTTTAGGCAAGAGCAAAACAAAACTAACATATATACAACTTGATCAAGGAAACTAAAACAAGCTAAACAAGAGAAAGAAAATGAAGAAAAGGAAAAGAAAACATACCTTGATCAACAAAAACGACCTCCCAAGAACAAGAAGCAATCCTTGAAAGAAGAAATTGAATCTCTTAAATAGACAAAAGAGGAAGATTCAAGCCCTAGCCACGTTTTTACAAAAACGACATATGCAGCAAAACGCCTTACAAATGCATGAAGAATCGATCAAATGAAGCTTCCAATCTCCACGTCTAGGTAAGAGAAGCCAAAACGACTTAGGAGAAGGAGGATTCGTGGCACTTTCATGAGGTAAATCGTGGCATTTGAAGAACATGTTTTTGTTGTTTTAAATCCTTTGAACCAACAAATACGACTTCCAAATGGCACAAAAAGAGTTTGAAAATGCATGAAAATCGTCTAAGATTCAAAACGCCTTCCTCCTAAAATCTCTCCACAAAAATCGTTTGAATCCTTCAACAAATTCAACTTCAATAGCTGGTCGGGTTCTTGGAGAAGGGCAACAAAATTTTAAATTGCCAAGAACATATGAAATCGGGTTTCTAAAACCTATTTGCAAGTTTTAACATGTTCATTTTTCATGCATTAAGGCAAAATCGGGTTTGTGAGAGAAAACTACAAGTTTAAAATACATGTAATAGGGAAATAAAACTCCCTTTACAAGTATTAAACAACTCAACAAAAGACTAGTAAAGGGAAAATAAAATTCCTTTAACAAGTCATAAAAATAACTTAACTTAAAAATAAAACTTGTAATAGGGAAATAAAATCCCTACTACAACTTAAAGTGACTTTATAAAACTTGTTAATGGAGGAGAAAACCCCTACCATAACTTAAAATCACTGAAGTGAAACTTTTTTAAATAAATTGCAAGTTTTATTTTAACTTTATAATTTAAAGTTCACTTGTAATATGTTCAAAAAGTTCCTACAATAACTTAAAAGATAAAAAGGAACAACGGGGAAAATAAAAAGTAAGTTAGAAGTTTAAAATTACATAAAGTGCACCTGTAATTGACTTAAAATTTCCCTACAACACTAAAACAAGAGAAAATTAAAACTTGCAACTTAAGGAAAATTTCCCACCTCCAGTCAGGGAGAAAAAACCCGAAATTGAAAGAAAAACAAAGCAAACGAACTCAAAACGCGATGAAATTCAACACGTGGTTTGAGGATGGACTGAGGATTAGTCCAGTCCAGAGGTAGAGAAAAATTCTACCTTGGGAAGCGTGCCATAGAGTAAAAAAAATAAAATTTGACAATAATTTCTATGTAATAGTCCACATTTTTTAAAACAAAAATGAGGACAACATTCATGATGTCATTGCATTCATTTAGACACATAAACATATATCTACAGCAAGCTGGCATTTCATCAAGCAATTGCCATGAAACCTTCAATCAACATACAATTAAGATGCAACCTTATTCCTCCTTTTATTCCAAAACACAATGATCAAATAAACTTTACAATGTCCTTACTAATGACCAAAACTCTTGACATTCATTACTCAGAAATTCCAAGTACATGTGACAACCATGAACATTACAAACTATCTGAAAAGTACATAGAATGATGCCAAAAGAACTTGAAGGAAATCGCCTTAGCCTAATAGTTCAAGAAGCAAGCAATATGATGAATTTTGAAGCCTCCAATCTGCCAAGTCGTATTTGTCTCAGAATCGCCCCTGCTGCAACAATGGAGGTCTGAATAAATAATTATCAGCTGCTGAGTCCTTACCTTCTCTCCTACAATGATCGCCTCCTCTCAAGTGTAGCGCTATCTTCCTTGGTGAGATTCGATGCCAAGATGGAAGACTAGGAGCACATTCGTAGGAAATGGGAGTCTGATACGAATTGTCTTCAGACCTATTTTGACACTGATTTCTTCTTATTGCTCCTTCAAAATACTCCTAAAAGCATTGCCCTTCATCACCAATACTAGCGATGTCCTCCAACATATGATGTAATGCTCCAATAATGAAATAAGAACAAAATCGTGGGTTCGGTGGGTGAAACCCAATTTGTCTCAGATCTGCAATTTAATCAGCTTTCACCTAATTTTCAACTCCAAATGATCTTCAATGAAATCGCCTTCCTTCTTCAATGGAAATCGATGCATTTAGGACATCCATTATGATAAGTTGAATATACCATGAACCCAACTACCATGAAGATGCAACAAAACTCATTAGGCACAATATGGAAGACTGCGTTATCTCCCACTCTCAATTGCAACCCCTTCGAAGATCTTTCACCTCCTCAGTTATGCAAATCATAGGGAGTTTTCGTTCCCAAATGATTAGTCTGCAGAAACCCTTGGCTCCACAAGTCTACACAAGAGAAGATATCCAAACAACCAATGATGAACAATGAACCAACCTCCTCTTTTTATTCGTTTCTCCTCCAATCAATTGGTTCCTTCTAGAAGATTTTTCTCATATCCTTTTGTTACACTTTATTATTTTATTACACATTAATTAATTTAATTGCACTTTAAGATAATATTATATTATAATTAAAGTGCACACGTCTCATCATACATGTAATCTCCTTATTTGACCATAGAATCAAGTTGACACAAAATGTGAAGCCACAAATCACTGCCGAATCGACCCCCTAATCAAACTCCTTGGCCTACGAGGGTCAAATGACAGGCCAATCTCGTGAATGTCTGCGAACTAAGGAGAAGGGGACATTATAGTATTACTCAAGAGGTTCTCAAAATAATTGAAATAACACAAATCCAAGATAGAAACTGATCAAGAAGTGAGTGGTTGTAATCTAACTTGCCAGTTCGGGTTCGGGCACAAGTTCGAGTATGTGAAACTGGTTCGTCGGTTCAGCAAAATTTTAAAATGGATTTTGGGTTCGTTTGGGTTCATTAGTACAAAAACAACGTAAAAATCATATATATTATATTATATAATAGTACATATATTATTATATTATATAATATATTATATTATATTATAAAATAATATTATATATATATTACTATACAACATTATACTATTATTATTACATATATTATAATATATAATTATATTATAATAATCAATGAATTAAAATAATTTAACCAAATCAAATTAATAACTATTAAGCAAATCTACTAATTTGTTGGGTGAAAAATTTCTTGTCCAAGGCGGCGAACCAGACCACAGACCGGACGTGGACCCGGACTTGGGGCGGATCCAGACCTGCATCTAGGCTCCCATGGCCAAACCCGGTAACTTAGGTGGTAATGTATACCCCTGATTTTTTATTGAGAGTTGTTTGTTGATTTGAAAGTTCATAAAGAAAGGAAATACACTGTTTGCTGATCATATTTACTGTTTCAGATTTCATTCATGTTCTCATTTGCAATGACAATTTGAAATATTCAACATATAACATAGTGAAAGAGCTAGTGCATAGAGTCAACAAGAAATCTATTGTCACATCAAACTCATATTGCATAACATCAAGAGTAAATTGATTACAAATATTGCAGACCTGAAGAATGCAGATTTGACTGAGTTTTGTAACCAGCAAACGCACAGGAAGTCTGAGGTCTAATTCATGCTCCAAACAAAAGGTCTATGGAGTGTGTTTTGAGTCTACACCAACAGCATATCAACAACAAACACTTGCAGACTTGTATGAGCAGAATTAAATGACTTTAATGCCTCCCTAAGTTCTAAAATACCTTCAGCAATCACTGCTGCAGAAATTCCAGCTTCCCCATACACCAAGGGCAATTCATATGAGAGCTTCCAGTCATTTCTTTTTCCCTCCGAACTGAACCAGAACTTTTGGGAACCCTTAGACACCCCAAAGGGATGATTTTGCAGCTTCAAACTCAGGAGATACCTCACAAAACCCCACGTGCCACTAAACAAGCTGGGTTGCTACCTCCTTGGGGCGATTTAAAGTTAGAAAATCAATGCCAAGCCAAAACCCTCATGTGATATGCCAAACCTCATCGCCTAGCAGCAAGAAAAACATTAAGCCAATATCTGGATCCAAATAAAATTTACTCCGAAAGTTATGAACAAGAATGTGAATCCTCGTGCAACTGAAAATGGTACAGCCAGACCTAGGTTTTCAACCAAACTCCCCAAAAATTGAACAGAACTCCAAAAATTTGACCATAAACACCAAACGCAAATACCCAAATTTGGAAAACATCGTATACCTTCATTTTTATCAAACCCTTATCACCAAACCTCGAGCAAAACTCTGAAAATTCAATCTGAAAAATCAACAACCAGCTAGGGTGGATTTTGCACCACCAAAACTAGGCTAAATGAAGAAGGTTTTTGTTCTCAACGATCCAAAGAACTCTAAAAGTTCATTTCAACAACATTTTGTTATGTGTGAACAAGCAAAATGAGATAGCGGGAGCCCAAATGCCGATATATAGACTTGGAGGGAGAAATTAGGTCATATTCAAATATAATATTCCCTCAAAAAAGGCCCCCATATAACATTTAAAAACAACTTATGTCTCTTATAGCCTTTGCGTCCCAATTGGAGACACACTTTTCGAAATATTAATTCACTTAAATTAAATATTAAAAAAGTCACTTTTAAGATAGTTAAGTGAAAATATTAAAATAATTTCCATCACCTTATGGAAACTCACCAACGCACCGAAAACAAAGAAACGAACATATCGGAACCAACTAATGTTGACACAAGCACATAACATAAATAGCAATGTTCTCCAAGAACCAAAGAGAAAAAACTTATTAAAACCTAGAAAGATCGGTGCCATGCAACCACTTACTATAAATAGTAGTGTTC
This sequence comes from Cryptomeria japonica, assembly GCF_030272615.1. Lineage (NCBI taxonomy): Eukaryota > Viridiplantae > Streptophyta > Pinopsida > Cupressales > Cupressaceae > Cryptomeria > Cryptomeria japonica. The sequence continues at coordinate 474,886,684 of NC_081409.1, read as the reverse complement.
TCCGAAGACCAAAGAGAACAAACCCAGAAAAAACCTAGAAAGATTGGTGCCATACAAGCACTTACTATAAATAGTAGTGCTTTCCAAAGACCACAAAGAACAAACCTAAAAAAAACCCAAAAAGATTGGTGCCTTGCAAGCACTTACTATAAATAGAAGTGTTCTCCAAGGACCAAAGAGAACAACCCAGGAAAACCCATTGGTGCGATTCAAGCACTTACTATAAATAGCAACATCTGTCAAAACCCACTGAAACTAAGAACCGACCTCACCAAGAACACTAGAACCCTCCAAGCGCGTCAAGAAACCTACAGAAAACCCTGAAAACTGGCTAATGCTTGCAGAACAAGATGGCGTAAAAATGGGGACATTACAATAGTTTTTGGGAACTTTTGTTAGCCATATTGTTTGTAAATTTGTGCGCAGTGTGGACTAACAAAATTCACAATTCATCACTGATGTGCAATAGACACCTAGAACATTTAAAACTTACCCAACATTGTGGCAATGAGTTTATGAATCAGTGTCCTAAATAGTTTTGTGCCAGTCACATATAGTAATCAGTTTGTTATATGTAGTTCCCAATTAAACCTAAGTCTTGCAATAATAATTTAATGCTAGACCCAGTTATCAATTGTGACCTCTTGTATTTGAATACTCTCTGCAGATTCACCATGTCATTCCCAAGCCTGAACTCTAGGAAGTATTTTCAGCACGCTAGCCATCTGCACTCAGCCTACCATCCTGATATGTGGCTATGTTCAACAAACTGGAATTTGATGATATAGACACTGAATTTGAAAATTTAAATTTTTCCTGATCATTTTAAGATTCTAACCTTTTTTTCAGACATTGGAAATTTCAGGTAATTAACTAATATCAGAGACATTGTTTCTTTTTTACTAACAGGCATCCAATCCTAAGGATTTTTATTTTCTATCACAGTAAAATGTGCTCAAACACCTAGGAGGGAACAAAAAGACTGCCAGTTACATTCTTAAGCCAATTTCACTGATCCTGAGGAATATCCATAAAGATTGCTTTTATGTAGTCACATGAGAAATATCTAACAAGTGAAAGAAATCAACAAATTAAGTCTGTACATCACAAGAAACGGTTACCACAAGAGTTGTAGGAGTAGGCAGTTGAGAAAGGATGTCAGAAGAACTTGCAACATCACAGTCCCCAACAGTTGTGCTAGCCTTTCCTTGTGTGCTGCTAGGAAGATCATTATCTGATAGTGCTATTTTCACACCTTCCTGTGGGAGGCAAACAGCACAAGAAGATTAGGATAACAAAATATGCAATTATATCCTAGAAATAGTATATTCAATTAGCATCAGTTAAATGTAAGTATCCAAAAGTAATATTGAACTGAAACTAAAAGAAAATGGGCATCAAAGAGAGGCAATCATTCTGTCTCAGCTCTTGTTTTCATCTTTCTACTTTTTTAAGATTTGGACTGGAAAAATATCACTAAAACATAAAACACAGGATGAAGAATACCTCTCAAAAGGTCCCAGCTGTGAACATTATCATGTGAAGTTTAATACAGTATATTAAACCAACTAGCAATCAATATTATCAAATTGACTAAGAATAAATAACATCAGATCTAGTTTAGGAAGAGCATTCCCAACAATAAATCAACAAATATATCGTAGTTAATTTGATTCTCAAAATAGATGTCAGTTAAATATTCAAAAGCTAAAAAACAAAACAAAGCCAATCCATTTAACACTAATTAACTTCAACGGGGTGCAAGACTTCGCATATGGAAGGGCTGGTTGTATAATGTAGCTGAACCCTACCACTTGAAATGAAGCAACAAAACAAGCTGCCACAGACAACAAGACGTGAGAGAAAAGACAAACTTAAGCATTTCATCAAAAACCTAGCACAATTTGCTTAGCATTTAGTGAACTCTTCCTTCACAAATCCCAAAATCACTATAATTATCAAAAGTTGTCAAGCAACTATGAATCCTTTTTCGTCACAAAAGTTATTGAACCTAGTGATGACACCTTGCAAAGTGGACTTGACGATAATTGGGATGATCTGGAATATCACCAAGTTTTTACCAATTGCAAAGCCAATTTTGATATGTTCATTGCTTGCAACATAGGTCAAAATGCTGAAATGTAACAAACCACTCTACTTATTCTTTTTTAATTTTTGGATATAAAATGCAAATGCAATGCCTTCACATGTAATGATCACCCAAATCCCAAACTACGGAAGTTTTTAAGAGCATCTGGTGTTTCAACCACACTACTAACTACAACATATGCAAACATAATGAAATGGCGGCAAGCCAACCATAGCACACAGAAGATACCACCAACCTCAATCAACACTTTTGCACTGGATAGTGTGCATTAATACAAGCCACTGAAGAATGTCTATGCTTATACACCAAAATGGTTGAATACACTAACTTGTTCAATGCCAAAATGGGCAAATGAAATACATTGGGTCTAGTGGCGAACCAACTAAGACCTATCAGCATAATATGCATATGAACTGGTAGTAAACCATCCAATTTTACAAGATAATATACATACAAATGTATACCTCTAGCAATACTGCCTTTCGAGGTTTACAAGACTGTAATGTCCCCATTTAGTAGAACCCTAAATTTTTGTCCTAAACTTCCATTTCCATATAAAACAATAATCGAACAAGGAAGCATACCTGTTTAAGATCCTGTAATACAGTAGGTAGCCATTGAAATGTATATAATTCATAATATATTTCTTCTAATAAAAGATGATCTACATCTAGGGTTGGGAACATTAGACCAAATAGTTTATTTCTTCATTATGCTCCTGAATATAAATCGTGCAACCATCGCATAGAAAACACAAGTGCATATAAAACTAATGACATTGTTAGAGTTAACTGAAGTATATGAATATATCTCCTATAATACTATTACTAGTAAACATATTTTGAGCATAGAGATAGGGATAGGATAGGTTTGACCAAGCCAACCCATACTAAGCCCAAGAGCAAAACTTTGGCCCTCTTGGCCCCTGTGGCAGGTTTTTGACATCCACCCAAGGTATACTACTTAGTGGGTACTTGTCTTGTTTCCCTATCCATGCCTCATCTCTTATAGTTAATAGCTCGTCATGGTTGAAATGCAATAGAGACCGTAGTGGGGTCCTCAGTTCATCCAATCTAAGCCCAAGAGTGGGACTTTGACCCTCTTGGCCTTGGTGGCAAAACTTTGGAATCCACAAAAGGTCTACTACTTAGATGGCAACCGTATACCCTCTTTAACTACCTCTCTTATTTAACATGTCTTATGGTATGGAGAATTTAGTGGGGTTCTCAGCTTGTCCAATCTAAGCCCAAGAGCAGGACTTTGACCCTCTTGGCCTTGGTGGCAGAACTTTGGCATCCACACAAGGTGTACTAAGATGGCAACTTTATACCCTCTTACCTACCTCTCTTATTTAACATTTCTTATGGTATACAGAACATAGTGGGGTCTCGGCTTGTCCAATCTAAGCCCAAGAGCAGAACTTTCACTCTCTTGCCCTTGGTGGCAGAACTTCCACACAAGGTGTACTACTTAGATGGCAACCTTATACCCTCTTACCTACCTCTCCCCCTCTTCCATTCATGATGGGGTTCAACATTTACTTCCATCTAAAATATATTAAAGATGGTTATGACAACTAAGAATTAACATTATCATAAATGTTGTGATCAATAATGGTACTAAGATTCTATTCATTCCATTAATATGATATTGATAATACAGAGACTTATTACTTTACAACTATTATATTAGTAGATTATGGCTAGACATTGAGTACTTTAAGAATATAAAGAGAATTATGATCAGACTCTATTCATATTATTATAGCCTTGATTTAGATGTTTATTACTTTCAGAATATTAACAGAATTATGATCAGACTCTATTAATATTATTGTAGCCTTGATTTAGATATTTACTACTTTCATGCCTGTGGCTTTTCAGTTGGTTGATTAATTACAGAGAGATACCTTCAATGTGTAAGCTGAATGCCTGCTAATATTTGACAGCACCCTGCCCTCTTCTTTTTATTCTCTCTCCCTTTATCCTGCTTTCTTTCTGTCCCGTTCCTTTTCACTAAGCAACCCCTAGTAGTTATTTTGTTAATTCTAATAGCTTCTGTTTTGTTTGTTGCAGTTTATGTATATATCCAAATTCCTATTTTTCCATGCCCTCTCCAATGAAGAATCTGCCTTATATATTTCTTAAGAGGGATGGAGGGACATATCTCTTGGCCATGATCACCTCCCTTCCAAGTGAGGTGACTCTTCCAACTGACCGCTTCCCTTCTCCCTTGATCTTTGTAATAATTTCTAATACTCCTTTTCTTATCCCTTTGCTAGATAAATATTTTTCTGAGAATCGTAAGTAATTAATGCCTTTGTCTTCCTTACAAAAGTCACCACAATTCAAAGGGGGCTGACCTTTCAAGGAATTTACATGGGACCCTTAGGAGATTAGAGACTCATGGTATTTTTCATATTATTAATTTATTTCATCAAAACATTCCATGAATATCATCATTTAATAAATATTAATTAATTAATAATAATATCAAACAAACATTCATTAATAATAATAAATATTAATTAACTAATAGTAATTGAGTCCAAGGGGTTGAGCTTAGTTGGTTAAAGCATTGAGTTCTGAATGTGGAGACCCATGTTCAACTCCCATGAGGGACACCTTTGTGTAGAATTCTAAGTTGTGACTCTTGGTCTTCCATTGTTGTTTAAAGTGGATTTCTAAGTTGTGACCCTTGGTCTTCCAATTGTTGTTTCTAGTTTGGTGCTCGGAAGGAGCTAGTATTTGTAATAAGTTTGCTCGAAAGGAGCTAGTATTTGTAATAAGTTTGTAACGTGGATGCTCGAATGAGCAAAAATGAGCTTTGTGATTCTATGATACTTAATACAAAAAAATAGTAATTGCTACATTTATTTCATTTGCACTTAATGAATATTCAAATTAAATATTAATAAATAAACAATTAACAATATTTTAATTGCTATATTTAGGCTATATTCCTTGATGAGGAAAAAAATGTGATGATCGAGGACGGGGCATGACAAAGACAAGCATGGATGCACTACAAAAGACATTAAATGATTGATATACTGCTGGAACAAGTCTGATATAATATTTTGATTACAAAATCAAACCTTTGCAATAACATAAATTAGTCTAAACAACTCAATAGGCATGGAATATTGTAATGTCCCCATTTAGGGTCATAATAGCATTGTAGTTAGCTCTAGCTTTCTCGATGTGCACCAACCTTGTTGGAGGGGATGTTTGTTATTGGTTGGGAGTTGTAATATCCCCAACAGTTCTTTTTGATTTTTCCAAATCACAATCAACACAAACACCCGTTAGGGTTAGAAAATGAAATCCCAATACTACTAAAAGTAACCCTTTCCACCTTTTGATCACCGAGAGCCCAATCTGGGAGAGTGAGAGCATACATTGTTGAGGGGATAGTTAAATGCAAGAAACTGATATTGATTACAATACTTGGGCGGCAAGCCAACCCCTTCCACTTTTCAGCGAGATAATGAGAATACTAAAAGAACACTTGGCGGTAAACCAGCCAAGGACAAGCCAAGAAATTGAAGAAGCAATCACTCAACCACTTATCCAACAGGAGGACTAGAAATGAAATTGCAATCAACTCTACCGCTTATGCAGCGGGTGGATAGTATTACAATATTCAAAATAGGCGGCAAAGCCAGCCTCGTCCACTTATGCAGTGGGACTAAGAGCAATAATCCAATTAGATAGCTGTTAGTACTACTAACCAGCTTTACAATGCACAATATGGATTACAATTTAAGGCAAATCACTATTCCAAAGATAAGCGACAAGGCCAACCTCTTCCACTTATGCAATGGGGCAAGAAAGAACAATAGAAACTGTTGTTAGTACTACTACCAGCATTACAATATGAATCATAGAAGATAAGAATGAAGAACCAACAGCTGCAAACAATTACCAAGATCTTCCTCTCTACTCCAAAGAACACACACACTCTAAAACCAACTCCACACAAGAAAGACACTCCAAAATTAGAAATCTCTAAATCTGATATACTCCCAGCACGCTGAAAACACACAGACCAGCAACACCAAATCCCACTAAAACACTCACAACTCACTCAATTCTTAACCAAATGACATGAAACTGAAAGGATAAGATCACTAGGAGGTAGGCGATCAATCCTAGGACAACAGAACATGGCAAAGTGACCCCGATAATTTATGCAGGCATCCCAAAGCACTCAGCCACATGGTACGGCCACCTAGGGTACGATTTTGCAAAAAATAAAATCCAAAGCACCATTTTAGACTCTACAAACTCACAAAATGAATCGCCCAAAACGAGGAGAATGACAGGCTGAGACTTGCGACCAATAATCTACTTTAGCACACTCTGTGACCAGCAACAAGAACACTCTAAAACCACACAGATCTTCACCAACGTTGAGCCCAATCTGCTCCTCTAGATGAGAAACAGTCATACATTCAGCTAGGCGCTATCTTTCAAGCACGAAACTGAGGCACTAGAAGGTATGCGTCCCTCGAAGTAAGAGTCTAACGGCATTCTGACAATACTTTGTTATCATAACAAGATTGGATAACCAAAACAAGAGCCCAACACTCTTATTTATAGCTTTTGAAGCTCCAAATTCAAATTCAAATTCACTCCCAAATGGATGCCAAATCCAAATGCACATTCAATTCTCTCAAATTTGTAATTTGCATTTCATTTCTTTTTTCCCCAAAATCATCCATCACAAGGAAGTAAATATACTTCATAAAAAATATCAATAAAGTGCATTATGGCGTCCAAAGTAAATAAGTGAACTATTTCATAAAATTAACATATTTCTTTCTAAGGCGTCCAACTTGCCTTATTAATAATTCACTTATAAAACATTTTTGCTCAACCATGAATTCGCCCACTATAATTGAGAAAATGACTTTTTAATATAACTTAAGCAATCCCTTTAATAAATCGTCCATTTTTGCCTTAAGTTATAATTCAACTTAAAACATCATTTTCCATCAAATATTGAACTTGCCAAAATAAGCTCCAAGAGTATGGGAGATCAAACTGAAAGAACTGCCTTGTCGGATATAGCCACTGCATTGAGCTGCAGAAACCCTGCCAAAAATAGCACTCAATCACTGGATCACGATGTCAAGCTAGACAGCTAAAAATAGCCTATGTTGCACTGGCTCAATCTGAAACCCTAAAATAGTGTCTCCAAACTCCATTAGGGCACAAACCGAGAAACAATTGTCACTTACTAAAAATTGTAAGTCTGCCAAAAGTGAACAGATGGAGATACATGTCACACTGTTGCGAAGCTCTCAAAAAACCCAAAAAATAAAGTGTCCTCGCCCTCATTAAAAAAAGCACTTACTAAAAATAGCATACTGCTAAAAATAGTAAGTGTGTCCAAATGTATTTTAACCACATTTTGAGAAGCCATCGCAACTTACTATAAAAAGTACATCTGGAAAAGTCCTCAGATTCAGTTGCATGTTGAACCATCCTAAAGCTCTCTGAAAACCCAGAAGGAATCCAGAATCCAAACTGTCAAACTCCCACATACACCCCCCGAAAACACCAAAGAATCCTCCTAGAAAATAGGAAACCTTAATTTTTGCTCCCGACTAGCCTACGGGCCTCCGAAATAAGCTAACGGCCAACTGAACTAATCACTGCGGAGAAGGGGACATTACAAAAGAGCATAAATGATTGATATACTGTTGGAACAAGTCTGATATAATATTTTGATTACAAAATCAAACCATTGCAATAACATAAATTAGTCTAAACAACTCAAAATAGGCATGGAATATTGTAATGTCCCCGTTTATGGTCATAACAACATTGTAGTTAGCTCTAGCTTTCTCGATGTGCACCAGCCTTGTTGGAGGGGATGTTTGTTATTGGCTGGGAGCCCAGTTGATTTTGAGGACATCTATGACACTTTTTGAAGTGAATTTCAGCTTCTAGTGTCTTCTCCAAGATTCTTGGAGAGACTGTCTATTTATAAAAAGTCAAATCATCCGATTAACTCTGATTTTCATTATTCATCATTAGTACCATTCTTGTATAGTCAGATTTCGATTTCGATGCATTTCACAATTTTCCACAATTTAGGTGGATTATTGAGCTAGAATTTTATTATTTCACTAAGGCTGCTTAAATTTTAAAAACAGCCTAGTGTATAGCTCGTTGGAAAGGGAATTAAAAGTTTCAACAGTTGGATGCTTAATAACGGGACCTTGCACATCAAATACATTTTTTATTTCATAAACAAGTGTTTTTGGAGCAAAAAGAAGTTATTTTAAATTAAAGTGAGTTTTTAAATTGTTTCTTTTGGACACCTGATGTTGTCCACTCCGCCAACCTAAAGCTACAAAAAATTGGCACCAAAATTGATCTTATCAAATAGGGTGTATGCAAAGGCCAAAGAGATCCAAATGTTCATCACCAACCACCATGTGTCACAGACTCACAAGGTATATTTATAACATTCTCGAAATTGGAGCTGCTGAAGGTAAGTTAAATAATGAATATGGCTAACTTTAGTAAACTTTTTAATTTAGTTTTAATTTTAACTTTTGAAAAAAAAAATTAAAAATTTTCAAACAAGTTGTTGAGACCTGTTTTGCCTCCATATTGTGTTGAGATGACTTGTGAAGGTTTGTGAGGCACATTCTAAAATTGTCATTAACCCAAATTAGTCCAAATGAGGCAATATAGCACTTCAAGGACAGCAATGATTAAGAAAATAATCCTAGATAACATTCGGTGGGATCATGTTGAGTATCTCCTTAACTTCACTATGCACATATTGAGCATGATCCATTATACTAACATGGATAGGCCTTGTTTGGGTGAGGTATATGATGGCATAGACTCAATGATTGAGAAGATGAAAGTCATCATTGTTAAAGACTGTAACTTCAGTAGATATCATGCTTGCAATATTTATGAAATTCTCGAGCTCTCATTTGTATTCGATTTGCTTCATCAATAGCTGGAAAATGTTTCGGTTTCGTATTACATCTGTCACTGATCATATTTCATCTATCGAACGAAGTCTTTGAATGTTGTCACCGACCTTGTATTAGCTGGTAAAACGTTTATTTTCTTCCCCTAGAGTTCAACGGCTCGTGGTGTATGTCGGTGTGTAATCGACATCTTCCTTAATGCTTGGCCTTCCATCTTCTTCGTGAGCCTTATCGAGTCTTGTGGTGAGCTATTTATTGATATGCCAAGGGTCAAAATGAAGGTGATCGACATTCTGTTTTGATGATCTCTGATAAAAGACTCAGAACTTGGGTGCTATGATCTTGCATCTTCTTTAGTCTTTCAAGATAATTATCCATGTTTGGCTGTGTTCATTAGTGTGCGGAGATTTGTTCAATTAGCATCTTCTTCAATCTTATTTTGTAAGCAGTTTTCTGATGGTCATCTTGTATTTGAGCATTATCAATCATTGTTAAATGATTGTCTACTAAGTGTGAGAGCTATGTACTTATTTTGAGTATTCAATAAAATCTATTTTTGGTGTGGTTGGGTTTTTCACCCTTAGGTGGAGGGTTTTCCCAGGATAATTTGTGGTGTTTCTTGTTCTCTTAAGCTTTCTTAGTTTTCATTGTCTGAGTTTGTAGCTTTCTGATTCTAATTTTAACATGATATCAAAGTGGGTATAAAAATAAGATCCAGAATCAGATTGCTTAGTTTTGAAATTCTCTTTATTTGGAGCTTTAGTTTGTTTATTTCAAGTTTTTCATCATGGTGAATGGACTCAAAGTTGAAGACGGATTGGATGGTGCAGCCAATTATACTTCATGGAAATTCAGGATTCTTATTGTGCTAGAAGAGAATGATCTTCTTAACTATGTGAAGTCCATTGTAGATGAACCTTTAGATGACATGAAGAAAGCTCAATGGAGGAAGAATAATCTCATGGCTAGAAAGATTCTAATTGATTCTATTAAGGATCATCTAGTACTTGTTATATCCAAGTCGAATTCAGCCAGAGATATGTTCAAATGCCTTCAAAGCTTGTATGAATTCAATAGTACTAGCAGAGCTCTAGCATTGAGACGTCAACTTCTTCATATTAAAATGAATTGAGGTGAATCCGTTGTTTCTTTCTTTATGAAGATTACTGAATTAAAGGATCAGCTCAATGCTATTGGTGATTCTATTGAGAATAAAGATCTAGTTATGCTGGCCATGAATGGTCTTCCTCACTCTTTGGAATCTTTCATTCAAGGTATTAATAGAAGAAATGAATTACCCAAGTTTGATCGATTGAGGGCTGATCGCATTCAAGAGGAATGCAGATTGGAGGTAAGAGGATTTGGACGTAAATCTCATCATGAAGAAGATTATGTTCTTACTGCCCATACGTCTAAAAGAAGACGAAGGAAAGGAAACTTCAAAAGGAACAGAGATAGAAATTTTGATTCAGCTCCCGAATCTAAGAAAAGAAAGGATCTCTCTAGGGTACAATGCTTCAGATGTGACAAATTTGGTCATTTTGCTAGAGAATGTCCTTCAGGACCCAAGCCTCAAGCTGCTGCAACAAATGTTGAAAATGTTTCTCCTCGTAGAGAGTCTAGTGAAAATTCAGAAGGGTTCTTATTTATTTCTGCTCTCTCCGGTAGCATTCCTATTGACAGTGATACATGGCTTATTGATAGTGGAGCCTCCAGCCATATCACTGGTTATCGTGAACACCTCCCCAACTTGAAGGAAAAAGATTCGCATCTTCAAGTTATCATTGGTGATGATGCATGTTAATCTATGAAGGGTGTTGGTTCTACTTCTTTTCCGTTGGATTCTGGTATTCCTCTTCTTCTGAGTGATATTCTCTTTGTTCCTGGTATTAAGAGGAATCTGATTTCTATTTCAACATTAGAAGACAAGGGTTATCATGTTGCTTTTGTTGATGGAAAAGTTCTTGCATGGAAGAAGAACACCAGCATTCAGTCTGCACATGAGATTGGTGTTCGTCATGATAGTCTTTAGAAGCTTGCAGCTTGTCCTATTCAAGCATTAGCTCATGATTCTACAAGCTCAAGTGAGTTGTGGCATAAAAGATTTGGTCACCTAAATTTCAGAACTTTGTCTTCAATAGAGAAGGTAGTTGTTGGTCTTCCAAAGCTTAATCAAAACCATGAAGGTGGGAAGGGATGTGCTCTAGGTAAGAATGTTAAGAGTACTTTTTATAGTAGTGAAAATAGAGCAAAGGATATTCTAGAGTTAATTCACTCTGACTTGTGTGGCCCTATGTCAGTTGCTTCCCTTAGTGGTTTTTGGTATTATGTTACCTTCATTGATGACTTTTCTCGTAAGTGTTGGATTTATTTTCTTAAGTCTAAAGTGTCTGATGAAGTGTTGTCCAGATTTAAAGAATTTAAAGCACTTGTTGAAAATTTATCTAACAAGAAGATAAAGATTCTAAGATCTGATAATGGGGAGAATATGTTTCTGGTTTATTTCATAACTTTTGTGTTGAAGTTGGGATTAAGAGGGAGTTTTGTGTCCCTTATAATCCTCAACAAAATGGTGTAGCTAAAAGAAAGAACAAGACAATGGTTGAGGCAGCGAAGGCTATGATCCATGATCAAAGTCTTCAAACTTTTTTATGGGCAGAGGCTTGCAGGACAGCAGTATACATTCAGAACCGTAGTCCTCATCAAATCCTAGACAACGTGACTCCAGAAGAATCTTTTTTAGGTATCAAACCAGACATTAGTCATCTCAAGATTTTTGGATGTCCTGTCTATATTTATGTTCCAAAAGAGAAAAGAACTAAGTTAGAACCTTCAGGGAAGAAAGGCATCTTTGTTGGTTATAGTGAATCTTCAAAAGCATACAGAATCTACATTCCAGGTCAAAAGCAAATTGAAATCTGCAGGGATGTGTCTTTTGATGAAGATGTAGCTTGCAAGAAATCCAAAGAGTCTAACATGGAATCTAATAGAGAAGACTTTGAGTCATCTCAAGACATAGATATGGCTGACGGATTCACCTTCAGAGATTTAGAGGGAGAATACAGATTTAGAAGACTTTGCTGATCCTGGTGATCCAATTGATTCTATAGATACTTCTGCAGGTCCCAATAATATTCCAATTAATAAGAAAAGACCTTTGTGGGTTCAAAACACTATGGAAGAGGATGAAAAATATGCAACCCCTCGTGGCACCTTCAGAGAGAGTAAAAGGCCTCATAAGTTTGCAGGATATGTAGCTTTGATGAGTCACTTTATAGCATCTGAGCCTTCTAATTTTGAAGAAGCCTCAAATCAGCAAGTGTGGAAGGATGCCATGATGGAGGAGTATCAATCCATTATCAAAAATGATGTGTGGGATATTGTTCCTAGGCCCAAAGGTAAATCTGTTGTTTCTTCTAAGTGGCTGTTTAAAATTAAACATGCAGCTGATGGGAGTGTAGAAAAATATAAGGCTAGATTTGTAGCTAGAGGTTTTTCACAAAAGGAAGGCATAGACTATGAAGAGACTTTTGCACCTGTAGCACGTTATACTTCTATCAGAACTATTATTGCTATTGCAGTTGTTAAAGGGTGGAAATTGCATTAGATGGATGTAAAGACGGCATTCTTGAATAGTGTAATTGAAGAAGAAGTTTTTACTGAGCAACCAGGTGGATCTATGATTCATGAGAAAGAATCACATGTATGCAAATTGAAAAAGGACTTATATGGCCTTAAGCAAGCTCCACGTGCTTGGTATGAAAGAAGTGATTGTATTTGTTGAGCTTGGGTTTTCTCAAAAATGATGCAGATTCAAATATCTATTTCAAGGTAATTGATGATAAAGCCTTAATTTTAGTTCTATACGTTGATGATTTATTTCTTACTGGAGAGGATGATCTCATTGCTAGATGTAAGAAAGAGTTAACTTCTGAATTCGAGATGAAAGATCTTGGTTTGATGCATTATTTTCTTGGTTTAGAAGTGTGGCAAAGACCACATAAAGTCATTTTGAGTCAAGGTAAATATGCCATTGACATTTTGAAAAGATCTGGTATGTTAGATTGCAAGTCTATGGCAACTCCCATGGAAGCAAACCTGAAAAAGTTACATAAAGTTGCAGCTAGTTCAGATTTAGTTGATACTACTATGTATAGGCAATTGATTGGATCTTTGATGTATTTAGTCAATACAAGGCCTGACATTGTCATGTTGTTTACACTCTCAATCAGTTTATGAGTGAGCCTAGACAGTTTCATTTTGTTGCAGCTAAACATATATTGAGATACGTACCTAGTACAGTGGGATATGGTCTGAAATATACTTCTTATGAAGATCTAACTGATTCAAATTGGGTAGGGTGTGTATCTGACAAGAAGAGCACTTCCGGTTGTTGTTTTAGCTTAGGTTCAGCTATGATTTCCTGGTGCAGCAGGAAGCAATCATGTGTGGCTCAAAGTACAGCTGAAGTTGAATATGTTGCAGTTGCTACAGCAGCTAAATAGGCAATGTGGCTTCGTAAATTGCTTGCAGGGTTGTTTGGACAACCTTTGGAACCTACAGAATTCATTGTGATAATCAAAGTTGTGTGAAGCTTTCGATTAATCCTGTTTTTTAGGATAGAACCAAGCATGTGGAAATAAAATATCATTGCTTGAGAGATATGGTTCAAAGGAAAGCAGTGGAGCTCAAATACATTTGCATAGAAGAGCAAACAGCAGACATTCTTACCAAGCCACTTCCTAGAGTGAAGTTTTGTTATTTTCGAGATAACCTTGGTATTGTAGAGAATGATGCTCTTGCTAAGAGAGAATCTCAGCTTCAATGAATTTTTATATGTTGTTAATGAGTTCTTCTTTGTGAGAGAGAAGTTCGAGGTGAAATCCCTTGTAATGCATTTTTCTTTGTGATGGAGAAATTTGAGGTGAAATCCCTTAAGGATCTTTCCACTTATGGGGGTAGCCATAGTGGATGTCATGTTGAGTGACAACATCACGTTGAGTGACTCCGTGATGAGAGCTTGTGTTTTTTCATCCATGGGAGTAGCCATGATGAACATCATGTCGAGTGAATCCATGATGCCTATCACGTTGAGAGAATCCGTGATTAAATTTTGTTGTTTTCATATTTTGTTTGTCATGTTGAGAAAATCGACTTGAATATCTGTAAATGATATCTCCTTTGTTAAGAGGGAGTGTTAAAGACTGCAACTTCAGTAGATATCATGCTTGCCGTATTTATGAAATTCTTGAGCTCTCATTTGTATTCGATTTGCTTCATCGTGTTAATTTTGATCAGAATTGTATATAGGTAATTTTTAAGTTAAGAATGATATAGTCTACTACATATGATAATATTGATTGCACTTATCAACTTTGCCTTTAATCTATGTTGTTGCAGAATACAGTGTAAACAGTAATTCTCATACAATTCAATCTGCATGCTGTCAAAGAATTGATCTACACGTTGTCTCTATATCACCCGTGATGAAGGTCGATCTGCAATATATATTCTTTACCTATGAAGAAGGTCAATCTGTTTCTCTCTGAGTATATTGTATATCGATCTGTTGTTATTATCCTTCATTGCCATCGACAACATAGTATATTATGTCGATGGTGACCCACAAAGGAGTCTTGTGGGACCGCCATGATTCCACAAGGAGTCGTGACTCCTATGTGGAGTGACTCCTATGTGGAGTGACTCCTATGTGGAGTGACTCCTATGTGGAGTCACGTCGGCAATGTAAACCAATGCCCAATCACAAACAATCAAAACGTTAGTTCTTAACAAAACACTCAACCCAATGTAAAGCGTCGATTCTAATCGGTCAAACAAAAAGAACCGATAAATACAAGCTATCAATGAATCGGTAAAGTAAATAATTAATATTACGAATGATTAGTAACACAAGGTTGTTACTAATCATTCATAATATTGATTAATATATTAATTATAAGATTAACCGATCAATAATTGATAACATAGATTATCTATATGAAGGATAGATTTAAAAGGCAAATGTCTAAGGCCAGTTAAACATTTGATTCAACCGACCGATGCTATCTACTTTTAACACTCCCTCTTAGCAAGGGAGGATATTCTTATATTCTACAACACCTTATTGTGATCACAATAGATTCATCTATAAGAGAGAGATATCACCTCACTGTGATATCAGGAGATATGGCATATCCACGGATATCACGTCTCATGATATCCACCATGATCTCATAATGTAATACCCACCATTATGGCTTGTCCACAGATATCACGTCTCATGATATCCACCTTAATAGCAAATTTAAGGATATTGATTCATGGCATGTCCACGGATATTACGCCACATAATATCCACCATGAACATCTCTGTTAGTAACATCATCTAGCATGGCATATCCACGGATATCATTTCTCATGACATCCACCATGAACAGATATTACTTAGAGATGACAACCATCATGACATGTCCACAGATATCACGTCTCATGATATCCATCATGATGGTAAGATCAATATTGTTAGATCGTCACCTTACAATAAAGATCAGGAATACAAGTGTCCATCATTAAGAGATCTTCACCTCCAAATAATGTTCACAGGGGCTCAACAAACACTGAACCAATGTAGTCATGGAGTCACACACATGACACTAATCATGAACCATATCAGATTAATAAAATTTTATTAATAAGAGTTTACACTTAAACCATCTTAAGAGAATACATTAGTATTATGAAAACAAATTAATGTAGCTGAGACTCAATCTCAGCTAAAGCCACATTGTCTACCATACCAAGTTTACCTCAAAAGTACACACAGTTTATACTAAGAAGAGGTTTGGTGAGAATGTCCATCGTTTGCTCATTAGTACTAATGTATCTTAACTGAATAGCATACCTTTCCACATACCTTGACCTTTCATGAAATACAAGGTTGGAGTCTACATCACTCTTGGTGTATTCGAAGCTTGTCAAGTATTCATCTATTCATAATTACCATGACCTAGGAGTTAGTATAAGGACCTTCCAGTCTATATCCATTATATTTCATCTCATGAATCATAATTCTCTGATTAATTACTAGAGAAACTATTTCAACATAGTCCACTCCCTCTGAATCAATATGACCAAGATTCTTGGATATTCATTTGAATAAGGATAGATTTACAAGGCAAATGTCTAAGGCCAATTAAACATTTGATTCAACCGACCAATGCTATCTACTTTTAACACATCAATAGCTGGAAAATGTTTCGGTTTCGTATTACATCTGTCACTGATCATATTTCATGTATCAAAGTCTTTGAATGCTGTCACAGACCTTGTATCAGTTGGTAAAACGTTTCTTTTCTTCCGCTGGAGTTCAACGGTTCGTGGTATACGTCGGTGTGTAACCGACATCTTCCTTAATGCTTGGCCTTCCGTCTTCTTCGTGAGCCTTATCGGGTCTTGTGGTGAGCTATTTATTGATATGTCGAGGATCATAATGAAGGTGATCGACATTCTGTTTTGATGATCTTTGATAAAAGACTCAGAACTTGGGTGTTGTGATCTTGCATATTCTTTAGCCTTTCGAGATAATTAACCATGTTCGGCTATGTTCATTGGTGTGTGGAGATTTGTTCAATTAGCATCTTCTTTAATCTTATTTTGTAAGCAGTTTTCTGATGGTCATCTTCAATTTGAGCATTATCAATCATTGTTAAATGATTGTCTACTAAGTGTGAGAGCTATGTAGTTATTTTGAGTGTTCAATAAAATCTATTTTTGGTGTGGCTGGGTTTTTCACCCTCAGGTGGAGGGTTCTCCCAGGATAATTTGTGGTGTTTCTTGTTCTCTTAAGCTTTCTTAGTTTTAATTGTCTGAGTTTGTAGCTTTCTGATTCTAATTTTAACAATCATAAATGCAAAAGAGTAAGATCCTGCAGGAAATTTCTTCAAAACACTACAAAAAAACATTGTAGAGAGATGGAACAAAATGAAAACTCTGTTGTATCTTCTTGCCTTTGCATTGGGTCCCAAATATTATAATTCTCGTAGCCTTTAAGTGACATCAAGAGTTGCTCCATATAGAGATCCCAAAGTCACTCAAGGGTACTGTGGTGACATTTTCACACATCGTCCCATTGCAAATGGGGACCCCTCTTTTTGCTGGGTAGGTTAGGTGTTTTGGTTAGTCTAGCGTTCGCCTTGGCAGCATAGTCGTAGTCTTTAGCCTTTGCCTTCGAGACACCAAGAATTGCTGATTTGCACATGATGAAGAGTACAATAGAGGGAATAAAATAAGCTTTCTTACATATGATGCATGATATAGATGTAGCCACCAATTTTGTGGATGAGACTTTGTCTACGACTGGACAATTAAGGGGAGAGGTTAGTGAGCTCACCATTGAGCTTGATTCCACGAAGCTTGCTTTGGAAAGTGTCCAAGAGGCACTTCGTGAAGCAAATGAACAGCTCTATGAGGCCAAACAATTCAGAGAATAGGAGAACAAAGAAAGGGCCAAGGAGATCAAACAAATAATGGAGGAGTTTGATTGCATTCAGGATAAGTTTGAAATTGGAAATTGTCCTAAAAAATCTGAAAATGTAAGTTTGAAACAGCAAGATGTTTGGGTGGAGCATAAGGTTTATGATGATCTTCAGTTGATTGACAGCCCACTTTCTGAGATGAGTGCTGATTGGACATTTGATAATCCAAGATAGAGCTTTTTTGGATTCCAATGATGTGGTTGGAGTTGATCATGGATGTTAAAAGCAGTGAGTAGTTGTCTCAGAATTGGAGTAGCGAGGCGAATTTCAGAGTTAGTACTGTTGTCCACTTTCCGATCAGCCTGCACATGACTTCGGATCCTTGTCCACAGTTGTGTTGGTTTGTCTTTTTAGGCCAGCAGTGGAGTATTTGGTGGTTGGAATTGGTTGCTAGAGATGATCTAGTCATAGGAGATGTCCTTTTAGAGATTTCCATGTTTACATTTCCCATGTTTCTGAGGGATTACATAATGATCACCGCTGCCCTTGATTTTCTGCATTGGTTATGGTGACATCATTTTATGAGCAGATAGTTTTCGAGCTTTGCCATGCTTTAGAGTACCAGGTTGTGAGAGTTTTTCCAGACACAATTACCAATTCTCTACCCTGACATTATATTCTTTTTTAGATGAAATAGGGACAGATTTTTTTTCATTTATAAAATGGAATATTCTGCGTAATACAGTTATTTTCTACTCCCACCCTGGTGAGTGCTGATCACTAATACTTCAAGGAGATAATATTCATATTATTCAATGATGCTTTGATGATTACATATAGGAACACATCTCTTCCTCATTAACATATATATCTATCCGTTATATCTTATTTCCACAGAAACAAAATCAAACTTAATGAAATTGAGACAAAGCATGCAAACCAAAACCAAAAAAACATAGGCATTCATATCTTTTTATAATAACACAGATCCCCTGTAAGATAAATCACCATTCCTGTGAAATGCAAGGGATTGAGAGGGGAATTTGAGATGTAAATTCCACCAGAAGTATGACTGGCCTTGCAATATAATTTCCTTTATTACTTTTAAATGTGTGAAACAGAAAACAACAATGCTTCACCCACAATTTGATTTATTATTAACTTTATGCTGTTACAATAATCCACATACAATCATAATTTAAAAAATGCAATATGTATATGAGAAACGAAAAGGTTGGCAACCTCTATATATACTTTGGGAATAATTTCTTACCTTGGGTTTGAAGACTGGTATGTCAATCTTTTGAAGGATTTGCATAAAATGGTTGTGATCCGTGCATCCTCTAAGTCCATATACAGTTGCCTGTAAGTTTGCGGCAGCAATGACAAAATCCATGTGCAAAGGATCCTCTGGATCAAAATCTAAAGCTCTTGGCAACCTTTTTGTGCCACTCCAAAAGGAAGCCCCAGCTGTTGTTCTCATGTCAATTGGGAAATTGTAGCAAAGCTGTATCTCCCAAATGAAGAAGTGTAATATATATATCAATTAAAGCCAGCTAAAAATTTATATTCAAACACATGCAACACCCACATATTGTAAGTTTGTAACCTTCCACTGCAATTCCAAAATTAATATTGCAAATGTAACTGGCCTTGAGGCCATCTTCTAATTTTAAATATTTTCATGCTTCCAACAGCAAAATAGATCTTGAGGTCAAACCACTGCCAAATATAATTGTGTATTTATTAATGGAATGAGAACTCTCATAACTTAGGTAAGTTGGAAGGCCTCCCATGTACATTATAACACAACCTTTTAATAAAACTATAGCGTAACAAAATCGTACCTGTTTGATGTTGTTTGAAAACATTTCTTCAAATTGTAAACGAGCCCATTCTATACAAGCTTCAAAACTAGGAAACAAATACAAAAACAGTACCATCAAAACTAAATGTAATCCAAAAAATAAAGTGCTTAGCTTTAAAATTAAAATTTGGTACGCATTTGCATGAATCCAAGCTTGTTGTCCTTAAAATACAATTCTTTTAGGATATTTGTCCACAAACATGCACTACCAGTGAAAGGATTAGCAAATAATATGTAAAAATATTCTGTAGAGTTTCTATTTTCAAATACATCAATAGCAATCCTAAAAAAATACAATAAGGGTCAAAACAAAAAAGACATAAGCCCTTCTCAGCTATTAATATTTAAAACATCAACCATCTAGGTACGCTTCACTAACCTGAGACATTTATAAATTATTCTTACATGGAAGCTTCCCGGAAATAAAACCATGTAGCAAGAATATTTTATGGTAAAAAATTCAAGCTATAGAATATGCCCCTAAAAACAAGCAGCAAAAACTAATAAATGCAACCTTATTTTAAAAACATTGCTTTGTTTATTTCTTTTTTTGTCTAGCAATGAACTTTATAGCTCCC
Source organism: Cryptomeria japonica (assembly GCF_030272615.1). Lineage (NCBI taxonomy): Eukaryota > Viridiplantae > Streptophyta > Pinopsida > Cupressales > Cupressaceae > Cryptomeria > Cryptomeria japonica. The sequence continues at coordinate 474,866,691 of NC_081409.1, read as the reverse complement.
TTAGGATGGCATAATACTTTGCAGGTTAGTGTATATCATCAAAAATGGTCTGAATTAAAAGCCCAACATGTGGAGCTTCAACCAAGGTGAGATGAGGTTAAGAGAGGCTGCTTTTGAGGTTCATGGATTCCTTGCTCCTTGAGGAGCGCTAACAAATGAACTGCAACCCCACCTGCCATCAAGATCTTATTAAAAAAGAGATAATTCCTTTCTACTAATAGAGGATTTTGAAGCTAGTTTGGCCTATGTGACTGCCTACAGCACTATGGAAACATGTAGTCTTCAAGTGCTTAATCCCCTTACTGGACACTAAGAATCTGAAATATGGCTCAAATTCAAAGTGTTCTGCTCCTTTTCATGCACAGGATTTGCAGAATTCAAATCTCTGATGATATTCCTCCAATGGAAAACACTAGTGTGGAAGCATTTTTCTCTTCAAGCACTTCTGGCTTGTGTACAGAGTCTTAAAGAGTTAGCATGCAGCTCCCTCGTCATTACTTGCCCACCATTAAAGACTTTTTTTCAGGCCCTTCTTCAGAAGAGACAAAATGAAATACTCCATCGCCTGACCTCTTCTATGTTGAAAACATTTTTCCAGGCCTTACAATAGCTTGAGATACAAATTATGCTCTGTTTCTTTTAAGACAAAGGTTTCGCTGTTTGAGGAAGGAAGAAAACAGACTGGAGGAACAAGCAATAAGAAGACAACATATAGGACATTATAGAGGAAAGAGAAACACTTCGATTTTTTTCTCGAGAGGTTAAAGATGCTTAAAACCCATTGTGTAACATTAAGATGAGAGCCTAGTACAAACGTTACATCAGCTCCAAAACCTGGTATGTGCATCCCTATCAATGGATGATATGATACAGGAGCCAGAAATGATTAATCCTTCATTAATAAATGTATAAAGTCTAGACATGGCAGCTCATGTCTCAGTTGTTGTAGAATTAGCTATCTCTTGCTTGTAACTAGAGAGAAACTAGCTCTGGGATGATAACCAGTCCCTTTACCCTTACAGGAAAGAGAAAACTGTCTTCTACTTTCCAGCCATATTTTCAGATCTCAATATTGGATCGAAGTTTCCATTACATAATATTTTCCCTACTTTTTTAAATGATGTTTCTATTATTCTATAAAAAGGCGAGGTGAGGTGAAGAGGCAAATGGCTCCTTTACCTAATAAAAAGACTCCCTCAAAACCCTTTACAGGTAAACTTCGATGTTCCACTGAGAAATCCCCAACCAAATACCCAAAAAAACTCACCTTAGCTTTTAAGATAGGAATTGAAATAGAAAGAAATGAAATTCCTCTCACAAAGGCTAAAAATTGTGTATCACAATAGCCCTCAAAAAAGTTTGTCCTGAAGGAGATTTTGTACCACATTAAAAATTGCAAAAAAGATAAATAAAATTGACTTCTGTAAATTTAAAGATTCAAGTCATAAAGGAAAAGTGTTAATTTTAGTACTTTCAGATTAGATGAAACTCAGAAAATCAGAATTTGTTTCTAGCTAGGTTAATTAGATTTATTGGTTTTCAGATTTAAGCATAGTAAGAAATGAATGCAAAAGAGACAAGACAAAGTTACCCTGGGAAAACCTCCTAGGAGGAAAAACCCAGCCAGAAAAGATCCTCAGATCTGATTATGGTTTTAGATTCAATTGACAATTACACACTTATCTGAAGTATAGAAGTTGCAGTCACAAGGAAGATGATATAGAAGACTACACAGCTAGTTTGTTGACAGTGATCATGATTTACAGTCCTTCTAACTTGTCTTGCTGTGCATGCACCTTTCAACTAGTTCACAGTCCTTTGCTTGAGCCTTCAATGGAGATCCCTGTCATTGATGATAACTTGTGATCACCAATTAGATCTGCTGCACATACATGGAGTTCACTGTGATCACCAATTAGATCTGCACATACATGGAGTTCGCTGTGATTACCAATTAGATATGGAGTTCGCTGTGACCTAACTGATAATCTGCTGCCTATGAATGAAGTTCGCCATGATCTGCTGCTTACAAAGGAGTTCGCTACCCAAGAAGGACATATTTCACATTTACTTGAAAACTGCATTATTGATATTGTGAGAGGTATATGTCTTATTTATAGGAGAGCAACCACTCCTAATCAAGTCGGCTTATGATGAATTAATAACCTTTAATTTATTTGCATCACTTTAACTGAAACCCTTTATTAGATAGGGTCGGCCTTATTCATGTAAGCATGTTATCTTGCACGTAGTGTGGTATTGAGGAGTAGCGTGGTGTTAAGGAGTGCGTGATGTATAGGGCCCAGCCCTAAGAGTGGCGTGTGGGATGAGAAGGGCCCAGCCCTAAGAGTAGCGTGTGAGAGGAGAAGGGCCCAACCCTTGGCAGATTCCAATGTTGCCTTAAGGCAATTGGAATCCGCATTCTACCTAGTTACAATCAACACTCCCTCTTAACTAGGGAGAAAGATAATCTTACAACCTGGTTACAAGATTAGGGCCCAGCCCTAAGTAATACATACAATGTTTAAATTGTAATTTGAACTTAGCTGTCAACTTCAAATATTCCTGAGAGAGGATCACAACAAGTAGCCACAAATAGTAGCCCATAGTATCCATCTTGTACTGCCTGTGGAGAGTGGATGCACACTTGCAAGTCATGAATACATGCACAATTATTCATGCACATCATGGATTCTTTCCATGCCATCAATCGTGTATATCCATCATACATTGTCTTTACCTCAGTCTTCTCCCAAAGAAGAATGTAACATCATAATCTTCCATCTTGCACCCAAGCATAGAATGGAGATACATAATCATTGCTCTCCATAAGCATGAAATGAAAACATAGTCCTCCATCTTGCACACAAGCAAAGAATGGAATAAACATAATCGAAATATTTTAGTCTTCCATCTTGCACACAAGCATAGAATGGAACTACATAACATAATCTTCCAGCTCGCACACAAGCATATACTGGATCCACCTTACATTGCCCGCAAAAGGGTGGAGAGGATCTTTTCTACCATCTTACATTGCCCGCAGAGGATGGTTAACAATTATACTTCTCCCTAAGATGATTACAATACCATCTTACATTGCCCGCAGAGGATGGTTACCAATTACACTTCTCCCTGAGAAGATTACAATACCATCTTACATTGCCCGCAGAAAATGGTTTAACATTTACAATACCATCTTACATTGCCCGCAGAGGATGGTTACTAATTACACTTCTCCCTGAGAAGTTTACAATACCACCTTACATTTCCCGCAGAGGGTGGTTGATACAACACAATGTATCACAGAGGTTGAGACTCGCTCTCAACCAAAGCGGTGTTCTCCATAGCTCCAAGTCTATCTCAAGCTTCAAGAGACTTGGTGAGAACATCTGCAACACAGGATTGTCCTACCATAAAACACTGAATTGTCAAGTATCACTATACAATTTTGATAACAAATTAAAACAGCATAACAATAATTTTGAGAAACCACACTGCTTCTCTTGATGCAACACTTGCAACAATGTATTTAGCTACAATAATACTTAATGCAACTGAGGACTGTCCCTGTAGGTCCAAGAGATCACAGCGGGTGAATGCTTGAAGTGTTTTCCTTGTCCGTAACACTTCTTGACCAATCTGAACCTAAGCAGCTTCAGCCCATAATCAATTGTGTCTTGCAAACATCAAAATATGCTTGCTTGCAACAATATGCTTAGCTGAAGCACTAGCCAATCAACCTACCTCTATTCAGATGAATCTGCAAGATCATAGTTGGTTGCAGACATACTCAACTTCTTCAAGTTAGTTTCCATATAAGTTTATAATCCATAATTCTGACACAACAATAGAAAACTTGACTTAGAATAATTTCATTAGATCCTTGCCACACTTCTAACCTAGAAGTAATGCATTTTAGGTTTAGATCTTTTATCTCAATTCTGAGCTAATTCTTTCTTATATTAAATCATGAGACTATCTTTATGTCAGAGTTTGATCATCAGAATTAACATTTCAAATACTTTAAGGAACAGGTTAGAATCTATACAAAAACCCTAGGCTTATCAAATACTCTTTCATACCAAAAGTTTTACTGAAGGTCATAGGGCTCCCTCTTAATCCTCAATATCAGACTGATAGCCAAGCATCATAGATCATAATTATTCATAAACAAGGATGAGAAATGCCAACTTCACCTTTTATGAATTGGACCCATGGTGTAATTATGATCAGGACATATCCTCAAACTTCTTCTAATTGAGTGAGAAGATCCTTATGCCTTACTTCAAAGCTCCCTCTGAAGTCACATCAATCCAAGCTTATGGATATCTGATGTCAGTAAGGCCTTGCTCCTCGACATACATCACCTACTATATGAGGTTATATAAAAATGACCTTGGTTGAGGATCACAACATTCATGATGAGTTAGATGCGTTCTTTTTAAGAGTATAACCAATGATCCATAGAATGCTGAAACAATACTTATAAGACACAAATTAAAATAGCCAGCCTGTAACACATAACCTTGAAAACTTGTACATCACCATACTTCACACTTCATGATAGTAAATACTCAACTGAAAAGTCAGTTTTATGTAGCTATTATAGAATCATTCAATTGATAGTCAAAACTCAATCAGATCATAGGTGAGGAAGTAATAATAGAATGTTTATAAGAAGTATACTTACCAATGAAGATACTAACCAAGCAATGATAGTGAGAGCCTATACTTCCATGAATCAATAGCAATTAGTAAGCTACAGTATATAATAAAATAATTCTGATAAGGGATTTCAGATCAACCTCTAGATATCCAACAGCAAATACAAGCATTGAACAATAAATTCCTAACTCACTTATTTATGGCATTAATGAATACTTCATTTACTCAATTAGCAGCGATACTTATGTAACTGGCTTATTTTCCCTTATGCACATAGATAAAGGCACACAGAAATTAAACGAAGTTCAAAACAGAGAGGAAATATTCAAGTTCGCAATGTCTTTACAAATATATGAAGTTCAACTTTTCTTCTTTGTTTTGATCTCACTCATTGGAACAATTAAGCACTAGATATTTAATGTGGGCATACTTCCATATTTAATTTTAGTATTTAATTGATCAGGTCACAGACAGGCACATACACAAAATTTCCCCTACTAGGTTTAGGTCTGTTTTAACCATAATTTAATCTATTTCAAAATACTTATGACTTCAATTAATTTATCAATTATTGATAAGTAAATTGTTCATTTACCATACTAGAGAACTAATTATATCATACTAGATAATTAATTTTATCATCCATAATTCTTAATGCAAGAGTCAACCTACGTTACTACTTCAGTTCTAAGGAAGAAGGGGATGGCTATTTTACCAAAGCACTCAGAGACCAAGATACAATAGGCTCCCTCAAGGTTTACAGTTCCAAGCCCTTACCCTATCTTGGGACCATACCCTCAAAGTTTACGGGATGCTGATCCTTACCCTATCTTGGGAATCATCCTATTGATCGGATTTAGACTGCCCCTCTTTGGAAACAACTCCATTCTCAACTTTCTTAAATACTGACAGTAGTAACAAGTATTAGGCTGTAAGTTTACTAACTTGTCATGTATTATGAATGAAATTAAGTATAACTGTCATACATATTGCAGTCCATATTAATATTATTATTAAATTCTGCATAAGATCATTATTAGGTATCATATATTAAGCATGCACTAAGCACATCCCCATGCATACCACCTAGAACAACGATGTTACTACCTATAACTTAAAAATAGTTATGATCCAATCCAATCCGAGGTGATATCACTGGATGCTTTGATTTCTTTCCTTTATGTCTCTCAATATGAGGGAGAGGTCACACCTCCTCATCATGTATGTTCTTTGGCAAGAGACACACCCTTTCACAATCAGATCTGCAACTCTTATTTAAATCAGATCTTAACCACTACATAAAGTTGCAAACCAAAATAATAAGCCCTTAACAACAATCTTAATTAACCAAGCATCCTCTTATAATATTTGGTTTAACAAGGACTAAAATAGAAGATTCGTTCATTTAATGTTTTCATTGTTATCAAATTCGTCTTATTGAGAGATCCTTATATTTACAAACATGTCATCAAAGAAGGAAAGGACAAGAGACTGAAATTACATGATTAAATCTGATCGCTGGTTAGTACGAACCTATCTCTGATATTTCCATCAAGCCTATCTTCAACTTCCAGCCCCATTAACCTGACCTGTGAATGAGACAACAATCTAGAAATAAAAAAGTACTAATTCTGAAAATTGAAAGTTGATCTAGCCTATAGCTCTGATACCATGTTGAGACATGGACCAGCTAGGACTCGAACCTAGGACCTTCCATACGCTGCTAGAGTGCTCTACCACTGAGCTACTGGCCCCTCTTGGACCAGTCCATCGTCGGTCCGGGTGTGGCTTATTTCCAACACCAACACCCCCCCTTAAGCCACACCTCCCGTGTGCTTGGGGCTCCTAGCCTGGACCTGGCTCTGATACCATGTTAATTTTAGTACTTTCAGATTAGATGAAACTCAGAAAATCAGAATTTGTTTCTAACTAGGTTAATTAGATTTATTGGTTTTCAGATTTAAGCATAGTAAGAAATGAATGCAAAAGAGACAAGACAAAGTTACCCTGGGAAAACCTCCTAGGAGGAACAACCCAGCCAAAAAAGATCCTCAGATCTGATTATGGTTTTAGATTCAATTGACAATTACACACTTATCTGAAGTATAGAAGTTGCAGTCACAAAGAAGATGATATAGAAGACTACACAGCTAGTTTGTTGACAGTGATCATGATTTACAGTCCTTCTGACTTGTCTTGCTGTGCATTCACCTTTCAACTAGTTCACAGTCCTTTGCTTGAGCCTTCAATGGAGATCCCTGTCTTTGATGATAACTTGTGATCACCAATTAGATCTGCTGCACATACATGGAGTTCACTGTGATCACCAATTAGATCTGCACATACATGGAGTTCGCTGTGATTACCAATTAGATATGGAGTTCGCTGTGACCTAACTGATAATCTGCTGCCTATGAATGAATGAATGAATGAAGTTCGTCGTGATCTGCTGCTTGCAAAGGAGTTCGCTACCCAAGAAGGATATATTTCGCATTTACTTGAAAACTGCATTATTGATATTGTGAGAGGTATATGTCTTATTTATAGGAGAGCAACCACTCCTAATCAAGTCGGCTTATGATGAATTAATAACCCTTAATTTATTTGCATCACTTTAACCGAAACCCTTTATTAGATAGGGTCGGCCTTATTCATGTAAGTATGTTATCTTGCACGTAGTGTGGTATTGAGGAGTAGCGTGGTGTTAAGGAGTGCGTGATGTATAGGGCCCAGCCCTAAGAGTGGCGTGTGGGATGAGAAGGGCCCAGCCCTTGGCGGATTCCAATGTTGCCTTAAGGCAATTGGAATCCGCATTCTACCTAGTTACAATCAACAAAAAGGCTAGTGACTACTGTATATTTGAAGTTCCGAGTCATAAAGGATGAGGCTCTGTCCCCAGCCAAATACTTTTAAAGCTGGTAAGCATTAAAATAAAGAGGGAATAATATATATGTACATGTAAAGAGAACTGATAATTAACATGAATGGAAAAAAGTAGAACATTTTGACAAAAATGGCAAAGTCACCTGACCCCTCTAGCTCGATAAAAAGCAGGAGGACAAGTTCAGTAAGTTTAAAAAAAACAAATCCTAAGATCCAAATAGACAGAACACTAATGTTTTTGCAAGGAGACACGTGGACCAGAAATCATTTCAGATATCATAATATTGTGTATCTGTGCAGCAATGCCCAATAGGTGACCAATATCTAAGCTAATTGATGTTGGTTGATGTGGGAAACCATTGCAAATATATCTTTATAGATACAAACCTTACATTGCTAGTTTGTATGCTACCACTTATCTGGGAAATGCAAGAGAGTGAACAGAGATTGATACTGGCGTAAGTGGCATTCAATTATTGTAGTTTTCTTTAGCCTGCCAGGAGGGATTTTTTTCTGCAACATTATAAGAGTTTACAATGAACTTCAAGAGATCATTAGCAAACAACAATTTCCATGATAACATCTTATGAAGAAACAATTCTATTTCAAAAAACTCAAAAGCATTAAATATCTTAAAGTAGTTTTAAAATTGCATGCTTGCCCAGTCCTGCTGTTTAAAAAGCCAGAACTAATGCAGCAAGCAGAGATGGAGCATGAAAATAGGAATAAGATAAAATTAACTGCCGATAGCAAACTAGAGAGGTGTATGAAGAAATAATTCCAAAAATGACAGAAAATTACAGGTGAACTTATTTTAGGCTGCTCTTAGAGATATAACAGAAGTATTAAAAAAAGAGATAAAAGCAAAAAGGTACAGTGCACAATGTTTCTATTAGCATAGACACTAAAATGTAGGTCAGGTATATACCATCACGCTACACAATAAAATTACATTCCATCTAGCCTATGCAGAATTTCAAGGAATAAAATTTCTCCATTTATTGCAAACATAGACTACAAAAACTCACTTTAAGCACAACAATTGTACTAAGCATTTGATGCATTCAAACTACAGTTAAATCTATTAATGTTCTGATACAAAGAACACCAATTACACCAAAACTTTCAAGATAATGTGAATAACCTTCTTTCAACGTTAAAAAAATAGTAAGGGTGAAGAAAGTTGAATAAAACAATTGTTTAAACCCAAATTACTAAATCCCACTTCTCCAAAATCGCACTTCATTCTTAATCTTGGAAAAACAGTAAACAAAAGCACAGCAATAGCAGCAATTATATCATAAAGAATCTAGTACTAATGCACAAAATGAATATAGACATGCCGAACGTCATACCTCAATGGTTTGTATTTGACAAGAGCGTCCCTCAACATTTCAAGGATCTGGTGCCTCGCAGGTGTTGTTGACATTTTTAGTGACTCCTGGAAATCTCGATTGGAAAGATAAGCATTTACATCATCCGGTCGCTGCTTGAAAAGGTTCTCAAATAATTCAACAGCCCACTGTAGAGTATGTTCACTTGCATATGGAAAGTTCTTAATTGTACATATAGGGCTCTCCCTGTGTTCCGGAGGATCCCTTGTGGAAGCATACATTTCTGAACAAAAAGGAACAAAAACCTGCAAAACATAATGCTAACATAATAAGTTTGGTAATGCATATACAAACTATCTTACTAAGCAATCCAATCTACTGACAAGAAGCGTTCTTAAAGGCAGCTCAGAAATATCTTTGTGGGAATCTATGGAAGAGGCAGGCCAGTCATCATATATATTGTACTCAGTGTCCTGAACTTTATCAGAATTAATTAAGTCTATTATAATCATGAATGCTTATGTATACATGCACAAAACTTGTACTTTCATGTTCAAAACCCCCTTATGCATCATGAAGGGATTTTCCATTGACCTGTCCAAGAGATTGGCATACCTGCACACTGCCTCTGGTACCATGTTTGCCTCCATCAATCATTGGCTTTTGATATGCCACACAGCGAGCATCAAGATATAGTCTTGATGAAGATGTGTCGAGAGCAGAAAGCACACCTGCAATTTTTACAACCATGTTCAGCAATTTTCACGAGCAAGATAAATTTAATACAGTAGTTCTGACAAAAGCCTATCAATAGTGTTTATTTAGTCTCTAACAGAAAGTTAATTGTAAATACCCACAAGATGGATCAAGAAGAAATGCTGACTAGCCAGCATAAAAATTTGATGATATAAATTCAGATTCTAGCTGATTTAATTAAAATTTGGTGGAAGCGGACAACATGAACAAATTCCAACCTTTATGTTAAGATCTAAAAACTTTCAAGTATGGTGATGAAAAACCCTCAAGCATATTAAGAACTGATGTGGAAGCTTAATAGTAGGTGCACTGGTCAATCCGTCAATCTATGAACAAAATATGCCTTTGATTTGTGAACAGGCTAAATGGTTATTTTCTACATCAAAGGTAGTATTGGTTGACTGATGGCAGAGAATAATCCAATAAAGATGTCTCTTTATAATTGTATTGCATGGCCTATTAAATAAAGGAACTCACAAGAAAAATCAATCATTTCCTAGAACCACATTCTCCTCTTTGGAATTAAATTAACCGACAATTTGAAAAGAGGATAGAAATAATATGTATTCATGTACATGCTGAGCATGATTGCAAGCCTTCTGCAGCTTCTTCATGTAAATTAATTGGAAATTTTGCACAAAGTTGTTAGACTTTCCTTGTTGTTTGAACTCAATTCCTATCAACCATATAGATAGGGTAGCACAAGTAGGAAGTTTCAGTATATGGCTCAAAGGAGCCTGCATCCCCCTTATGAAGGCGTCTAAGGTAGGTCTTGGATGATTCAGCACCCATAGTCTCTGTTCGTGACTCCATGCCACCCTCACCAACATTGGGTGTGCGTGTATCTGTTCGTGCTCTAACCTCCTCCTTTGCCATGGTTACAACCTCAGCCTCTCTATTTGCTTGGTTGACCCAATCAAGGTCCTCGTCACTAAAGACAAGATACATAGCCTTAGTGATCCACACAAGTTGTTAGATGTGAGAAAAACCCAATGATAGAAGGGATGTACCCCGCGAGCCGAAAGTGGGAGTTCAGGGGCTATGCCCTAGAAAAAAAATTATTTAGGGGAAAACGTCAAAAAATATCTGTTTTTATTATTTTTTGAGATTTAAAAAAAAATTGAGTCTGGCCAAGTCCAGGCATAAGGACTCGCCGGCTCCAAGCCAAGTCTGCGAGGCCCTGGACTCATCCAGGACTCAGATGAATCCAAGTCCGGGCCCGTGGGACTCACCCAAGGTCACCCGGCTTGGGACTCAAAGAGTCCTGGCAAGTCCAGGATCTCTGATATGTATATAAACATGTGTATATATGTAAATATATATATGGATATATATACATATATAAAACACAAGTGATAGTGATAAAGATTGGTAATTCAATGTCAAATGCCAAATAAATAAATAATTACAAACAGTGTACGTGAGGGATGCATCCCTTTGTTTTTCGACCACCTTCCCCACTGGAAACATTTCAGGGATGTGGGAAGCGGCAGGAAATGTCCCCTACCATCCCCTCACCTCAGAAAAAATAGGCAACGTCCCCAAAACAAAAGGAAAAAATTGGAAACACTAGGGGACAGCAAACTATCCTGTACAGCCTAGTACTCTAAAAAACATAATTTTATAAAATTATTATACAATTTTGGTATACTCAGTTTTGATTGTTTCATAGATCATGAACATGAACCTGCAGTTTCTACTCTTGATGATCTATTAAAGAAAACTCAAGCAAAGAAACCTTCCTATAATTTGCTATTAAATAAAGAGCAAGTAACTGCTAAGTTGGCTGCAAGGAAACAAGATTAACAAAATAGATAGTAGGTCACCTTAAAAGCACGAGTGAAGCTGTTCTATCAATGCATATGTTTTATTTTTAAGTTTTAACCTTTCCAATGTAAATTCTTGGTGTAGTTGCATCTCAAGGGAGGTGAAAGATTGAAAAATGGATATAAAGTTTTCTTCTGATTATGATAGAAAAATAAGCTTTAACCTTTCTGCATGATTTCAATGAATTTCTTGTTCATGCCATGAGGAAAGTTGTACAGCAGTTACATAGCGTTGAATGATTCTTCTCAACTGTTATTTACACGATGCCAAGACAACCACATGGTTGTTTCCTATCTTGCAGCTGCTACATTGTCTGCAAGAACTCAGGATCACCAAATGGAGACTGTGACTAAGCAATTTGTAAAAGACATAAAGCATTTGTATAGCTGCTATTGTGTGTTGAATTCCCTTCTACACCTTTCTAGTATAAAATGCAAGATTGCTTTAATAACTTCATTATCTGGGTCGATATTGAAGTTATATAATTAAAGAAACTAGTAAATATATAAATTAATATATGTGCACATTGACATGAAAACAATGAAATTTTGTTAATTTTTGTGTCGACTCTCATGTGAATTGTAACAAGGTTCTATAATGTAAAGATGATGGCTATCATATAAATATTTGAAATTTCATATATAATTTTAATTTTCCCTATTTTTTAAACAGCTGTCCACAAAAAAATGACATCCCAAAAATTCCATCGCAGAAGCATGGTGTAAAATAGATTACAATCAATAATATTAACATTGCTCTTCATCAAGAGCATCAATGTCATCATTTGGTTCGTTTCAACCATAGTTAAGAAACTCAGACTCCACAATTACTCAGCAGCCCCAAAAAATTTAAAATCTAGATTCGGACAAAAACTCGGGGAAAAACTCAGCAATAACTTGGCAAATTTATCGAACATTTGAAAATACATAAACTTTTATAAATATTCTTCAAAAGCACACATTACTGAATTTGTAGAACATATTACTGATTTCCATCATATATTAATCGAAATTAGAGTAATATATATATCATAAACCAAAAAACGATTCACCTCTGAATACATATGAACTTCAGGTTTCAATATTAATTAAAATTATAAATCATAAATTTTGTCTATGACAAACTCAAAAATGTTTGTTGCCGCTAAATGGGCCATTGTGGAAGTGGATGGTATAATTACTATTATTTTTGAATCTTAGATATTATTTTATTTTATTTTGAATCATGGATATTTAATTGAATCTATAAATTTGCCAAGAAACACTTAACAGATGCTTAGTGAAAACAAAATATATTTTTTATCATTGTGTGACAATTTGCCTTTCATATAAAGTTTTCAGTCATCGTTTATTAAACTTTTTGGCAAGCTGCAAAGCTTTGGAATTTATAAATGAGAAGTAAATATAAGTTTTGATGTCTGTCAACTACATGGCCTTTTAAAAGCTATATTGTAATTTGTAAACATGATGATCATTGATAATCTGATAGTAATTGGAAGCCGTTATAGTAAAACATTTTTATGTTTGGCATTCAATCTAATATCTATGATTTTGTGACACTAATTTCATTCATTTTTTTGACTTCCGGATTGGATGTAACTTCAAAATTTTAATCCATGAAATTTGTTGTGATTTTTTCACAAATACTAATGTGTCAACCCACGCAACAGAAGTATCCAAGTCAGCATACTCAAACTACAACCCAATTACTCATGCCCTAACCAGACACGCAAATTGTAATGCAGATACACCAACTCCTTCAACCTTTTTGCAGCCAACTAGTTGCAATTAACTATATGGATAAAGAAGTATGTACTCTAGTCTCGCTCAATTCAAGAACTCACTACTTGTTGAGATTGTAGATGGTCACTACAGCATTTGCAATTATAAAATTAAAATAAAATATATAGCTGCCAAAGAAAAGTAGGGAAGTTATTTTTTGATTTAAAAATGCGTATTCTATCACAACTTTGATTGCAAGAGGTTGCAGGTGGACAGTGCCTTGCCCATGGAGGTACCAACATATTATCAAGTTTTCATAAATGTTTGTGAGATTTTGTTGACTATTCTAGGGAGTTTCTAAAGACAGGAGAAAATAAATAAAAGGCTTCAAGAGTGATGTTATTCATGTTGTCAACTACACAACCGTCATTATTTAGACGACTCAAAGTCCAAAACTTCACTAATTCTCTAAACTTCTAAAGACTGCAAATTTGATAAAAAAAAATAGTAAGGATTTGGAGTTAAAGAAAACACAACGATAAAATTATGAAAAATAGCCACCCCTTGTTGATTTTTAGCAATCAGACTGAAAGTAAATAACTGAAACTGAAAATGCAACACATAACAGCACAAAACAACACAAGAACAACACAGCAGTACCCTGGGAAAACCTCCCTCTTGGACCTAAAAAACTCAGCAACAATTCTCAGATCTTGATTAGTCAAATTGAATTTACAATTAGCTTCACACTTGAAGCTGTCAGCAATTATGCACAGAACCTTAGGGTAAATAGCACTAACAAACTTATCTGCAATACAAGGAGGATGGCAGATTGAGGTCACTATCTACAAGATCGATCTGCTGTCACAACGATGATGTTCGCTGACCCTAAGACGATGTTTGGTGTCCGCTTAGACCAGTTCGCAGTCCTTCAAGAGAGTTCGCTGTGCCTTGATGAGGTTCGCTGATTGCAAAAGGTGTTTACTGTGCATCTGCTGATGTTCACTAGCTTCTAATACTGATTCGCTGTCTTCTGATTATGTTCGCTATGCTCTTAATGATATTCACTGATTGCTGAAGGTAATTCGCTGATTACTGAAGACAATTCGCTGCTTGAGGACAGATAGAAGGTATTCGCTGGATATGTATTTGAGCAATGAGATAGGCTTCACATATATAGGAGACTCTAGCCTTCACTTCACCTTAGGTCGGCTAGGTTTAATTCCTGCCAAAATATAAACAAATAATTTCATTTTACAAGTTACAAGTATAGGTCGTGACCTATTTACAAGTTGCATAATTTTGGTGCCAAGTCATATAATGTTTACACGTTATACATGCAAGTCACGGCACGTTACATATGTATTTAACATAAATGGCCCAAATAGGGCCCAGTCAACACGATGACAAATTGATAAGGCTAAAAGGCCAGTTTAGAGAGCTAGGTCGGCCCAAGCTAGGAATCCGACCTAGCTATAAATCAACACTCCCTCTTAGCTAGGGAGGATTCCTTGAATAATCAAGTTACACTGTGATCATGCTTCATGGACTCTTTCCATGATATTCATCATGCATTCCCACAGACGATGGTTCCAAGATACATCATGGATTCCTTCCATGATATTCACCATGCATCCTCGCTGAGGGTGAATTCAATATACATCATGGACTCCTTCCATGATACCCATCATGCATACCCGCAAAGGATGGATCCACCTTGCATTGCCTGCAAAGGGTGGAAGAGGTCTTTCACCTCAACTTCTCCCAGAGAAGAATACAACACCACCTTGCATTGCCCGCAGAGGGTGGAGAGAGGTCTTTCACCTCAACTTCTCCCAAAGAAGAATCCGATGTCACCTTGCATTACCCGCAGAGGGTGACTCCACCTTGCATTGCCCGCAAAGGGTGGAAGATGCAACTTAGTGCATCACTAGGACTGAGACTCCTCAGCCAAAGTTGTGTTCTCAACAACTCCAAATCTCTCTCTGACGTATTCAACCTTCCCACGAGTTAGAGGCTTTGGTGAGAACATCTGCAATTTGCTCATCAGTGCTAACATATTTCAACTGAATGGCACCTCTCTGTCCCATATCACAAATGTAGTGATTATGAGTTTCCACATGTTTTGACCTGTCATGAAACACGGGATTAGTAGACATCTTAATACAACTCTGATTGTCACAACAAATGACAATGGGTTCCCAAGGTTGTTCGAACAACCCAGCAAGAAGCTTGCGAAGCCACACTGCTTCTCTTGACACAATGTACTCAGCTTCTACAGTACTTAATGCAACTGAGAACTGTTTCCTGCTAGCCCGGGAGATAACCAAACTGAAACAAATTCCTGAAGTGTTCTTCCCATCAGATACACTTCCTGCCCAATTAGAATCAAAGTAGCCTTCCAAGGTGATGACAGTGTTGATTGGATACTTCAACCCATAACCAACTGTGCCTCGCAAATATCTCAGAATATGCTTGGCTGCAACAAGATGAACATGCTTCAGTTTGTTCATGAACTGGCTGAGGGCACTCACTGCATAACAAATGTTTGGTCTAGTGTTAACTAGATATATCAAGGATCCAATCAGCTGTCTATACTTCGATGGATCCGCAAAATCAGAGTTAGTTGTAGAAACACTACAATCCATTATTCAAGATATCAATTCATTTGATCCTTGGCATACTTCTAACTCTAGAGAGTAATGCATTAGGCCTAGTTTATTCCAAATTCTGAAACTAACTCTTTCTAGTTAGAAAAGCGTATGTAAATCAGAATTAGCATTTCAACATTAAACCGATAGAATCAGCATCATGCTTACAAAATCCTAAGTTTATAGAATAATGTCAATTCTTTCATCAAAGTATTTTACTGAGGATTGTAGGGAACATAGAACTCCCTCTTAATCCTTAATATAAACTGTGACGACCAAATCTTATGAAGATTACATAATATAAGAGTCCAATAAGGAAAGCAACCATCATAAATTTTCATAAATCAGAATGAGAAATGCTAATTTCCTTTTCCCTTACTTTCACTTTCTACAAAAAGGACCCATAGCACAATCATTACGAACATGGCACACCTTCAGCCATCTTCTCAAGTGAAGGAATGAGCTGAAAGCTTGCATAGGCTCTCACGTCTATTCCCAAGCTCCCTCTGAAGCTTGAAGCATAATAGTTCAAGACTATCTCGAAGAGAAACATCAATGTTAGAATCAAACATGATTCAACATCCCAATAGAATGAATTAATAATAAAATGAAAATTTATGAGCATGATTCAAAAAAAAAAGAATTTATCTCTTTATTGGCTAGACTCCCACAGAATCCACCAACATTCTTAAGTTGTTCCATTTTCAAGCCCATGGATCTCTGATGGCTGTGTGGCCTTCAGCCCTTGCCATCACATATCATCTACCTTCAGCTCAGCGACGACATATTGAAGTTACACGCAAGGGTCACTTGGAACTTCACCCTTCAACCCTGTGAATTGCCTTAGTTCAAATTTGATGGCTCTCTAGTCATCAATCGCTCTTCCTAAATGAGGTTGTTGTATTCTAAGATGATCAATTCGAATACCTTCAATCATAGTATAAAACTACACAACATTTTGTAAATTGTTGAACAAGTAATAGTAAGATAACCGCGATTGTGCAAGAACTGAAAAATGTCATATGTTGATTACATCCAACCATATTATTGTATTGCAAAATAATGACTGATCAGAAGAACTAAAACAAGTGTATATCTTCAGAAAAACAGTGTACATAAGCCAAGTTGTCTTTCCAGCCAATGCGTAAAACTAATCAGAAGGAATACAGGATAATTATGTAAGCACCAACCACTCAATTGAAGAGACACATTGTATAGTTTGAGCACAAACATATGATTGATAAATACCAAAAAGAACTGAGGCCACAAAATCTCCATGGTGGGACCGCCCATATCATTCTAACTAAATAATGTTTGTTCAACAGGCTAGATGCTTTTATTCTGCATTGTTCTTAGGTTTCATCATCAAAAAATTGAACAAAGTCTCAAGTATATTCTGCTTTAATCAAGCATTACTATTTAATAAACGTTTACTTCAGAATGTAATAAGGAGTGTTCCCATACAAACTAAATACCAAGCATATGAGCCACGATGAGTGAAGAAGAATAGACCACTATATATTATATATTTCCAACTTTATGATATATTCAGATCACTGCATCAAAGCATCATCAATATTCAGATCAATAACATCATTGATATTTGTATCATTGCATATTCCTCATAGCAATCCTGAATTTGGGTTACGAATAATGTTGAGGTATGCATACTCAGAATAGAGAATAACCGAATACGAACTTCCATAACTCAAACTAGGGTTGGAACAAATTCTTAACACAAAGACAAAGCTCGAACTAGGGTGACAATCACAACCCCTAGGATGATAATTATACAAAACCTTAATAAAATACAAGGAATGCTAGGGTTTGAAGCTAGAAGAAAACAAATGCACAAAATCAACATATCAAAGCACTCTTTGATGAGATAGTTAACAAACAAGAAAATCATGTGCTCTAGTTAAGACCCCAACTAGGGTTACAAAACAAAGTGCTAAAAGAACTAATACCAATAACAACAAAGCAAACATATACAAATCCTCAAACTAAGTGAACCCTTCTTAACAGAAGCAAACAAGTGAGAGTAGAGGAATAAGGACACTTGTATTCTAAGATTTTATTTGAAACCTTCATACTCTTGTTACGGCCCCATCGATGCCCTCAATCTTCAAGTTGTTATGTTGTTGTTGAATTATCTGATATAATCGATTCCCAGTAATTCATGTTAGACTTCTTCAGCCCTAGTCTGCAAAAAGAATATAGGATCTACCTTCAAGCTGTTAGGCTTTATAGAAGGAACCCGCTCTGATACCATGTTGATTTTTAGCAATCAGACTGAAAGTAAATAACTAAAACTGAAAATGCAACACATAACAGCACAAAACAACAGAAGAACAACGCAGCAGTAGCCTGGGAAAACCTCCCTCTTGGAGGTGAAAAACCCAACAACAATTCTCAGATCTTGATTAGTCAAATTGAATTTACAATTAGCTTCACACTTGAAGCTGTCATCTATTATGCACAAAACCTTAGGGTAAATAGCACTACCAAACTTATCTGCAATACGAGGATGGCAAATTGAGGTCAATGTCTACAAGATCGATCTGTTGTCACAAAGATGATGTTCGTTGACCCTAAGACGATGTTTGGTGCCCCCTTAGACCAGTTCGCAGTCCTTCAAGAGAGTTCGTTGTGCCTTAATGAGGTTTGTTGACTGCAAAAGGTGTTTACTGTGCATCTGCTGATGTTCACTGGCTTCTAATACCGATTCGTTGTCTTCTGATTATGTTCGCTATGCTCTTAATGATAGTCGCTGATTGCTGAAGGTAATTCGTTGATTACTGAAGACAATTCGCTACTTGAAGACAGATAGAAGGTATTCATTGGATATGTATTTGAGCAATGAGATAGGCTTCACATATATAGGAGACTCTAGCCTTCACTTCACCTTAGGTTGGCTAGGTTTAATTCCCGCCAAAATATTAACAAATAATTTCATTTTACAAGTTACAAGTATAGGTCGTGTCCTATTTACAAGTTACATAATTTTGGTGCAAAGCCATATAATGTTTACACGTTATACATGCAAGTCACAGCACATTACATATGTATGTAACATAAATCGCCCAAATAGGGCCCAGTCAACACGATGACAAATTGCTAAGGCTAAAAGGCCAATTTAGAGAGCTAGGTCGGCCCAAGCTAGGAACCCGACCTAGCTATAAATCAACACCCCTAACCCCCATTAGGGGCTCTACCACTCAATCTCATTGGACGCTCTATCCCCAAACAACCACTAGGGCAAACTCTAGTTTTGAAAAGTAAAAAATAAAATTTGTTTTGGGACCATGTGTTTATAAACATATACATATACATATATATATATGAATATATATATGTATATGTATATGTATATGTATGTATATGTACATATATACATATGTATATGTATATACATGTGTATATATGTACATATACATACATATACATATAAATATATATATACATATATATGTATATATATGTATGTATATGTATATATATATGTATATATATGTGTATATATATATGCATATATATATATATACATATATATATATAGATGTATATATGTATATATATATCAAAGAAACAAGGCTCGGACTCGGGCAAGGCCGACTCGGACTCGGACTCGAAACTCGGCGTCACACTCGGCTGGACTCGGGAAAGTGAAAAACTCAAGAAATTTAGAGATTTTTAAAGATTTAAAACTTGTTTCAGGCACCCTTTATTGAATACACCTTAAAGACACAATAACATCATCAAACTCGGCTCATTTGATTACATACACAAGTATACATCAATCACATAAGCATAAACGCAAATTGTAGCTGAAGGAAATAACAAACATAGATATATAAATATTGTCAAATGTATACAATATTACAAAACTCCTGGAATAAAAAATCCATGTCATCATATGATCATCATCAAATGTTTCATACTCAAATGTATACAATATTACAAAACTCATGGAATAAAAAATCCATGTCATCATATGATCATCATCAAATGTTTCATACAAATACCAAAGGTAAATACAACTACAAGCCTATGGCTCAGAGGAGCCTGCACCCTCCGGCCCCGGCCCCCTGCGAAGGCGTCTAAGGTAGGTCCTGGATGATTCGACAGCCATAGCCGCTCCCCGTGACACCATACCATGCTCACCAACATCAGGAACATCCGTGTCACTATCTGCCTCTGAATCTCCTGTCTGTGCTCGTGCTCTCCTCTCCTCCTCTACCATGGCTACAGTCTCAACCTCTATATCTACCTGGTCGATCCAATGAGTGTCAGACTTAGAGGTTAAATTTTCCCTACTTCTATCGACGCAATTTCCCCCCATATTTTTTAATGGGGGTTTGGGGGCAACGCCCCCAAGGTGGGGTCAAGGGGCAGTGCCCCGCGAGGCCAAAAAAACTTATTATTTAATAAAGCCGTTGGGTGTTATTTTTCTATTGGCTGGCATGTTGTAACCCTAATTTTTCTCATTCTCAAGCGGAGGTTGTAGTGAACAAAGACGATACCATTCATTTTTAAAAACTTTTCAAAATGTTTTTTTTTGGTCATTTTACTAACCCAACCAGGACTCGCCGAGTTTGGGGCTCAGGACTCGCCGAGTTTGGCGAGTTTGAGCCAAACTCGCCAACTCGGCGAGTCTGGCGATTTTGCTCGCTAGACTCGGACGAGTCCGAGTCCGAGTCTCAAAGACTCGACGAGCATGACTCGGACTCGGACTCGCCGAGATTAGGCGATTCATGGCAATTTTCGTTTCTATGATATATATAGATGTATATATCTGTGTATATATATGCATATATATGCATATATATATGTATATATATATATATGCATATATATGTATATATATAGATGTATATATGTATATATATGTATATACATATACATATATTGTCGAATATGGATGCATGTATTAAATATATTACATTTACACTACTTGCTGCTATCCCCAAATTTGGGTTCATGGTCAAATTGTCCTCAAAACCTATCTCTAACATCCTCCCATCCCCAAATTCTAGAACTTTTTGGAACAATGATTGTGAAAAATTAATTGCAAAAATAATCAAATAATTGAATGATTTATTTACGAATATACAATGTATATAAAGAGAATTACAAGACGGTGTTCTCAAAAGAACAAACAATTAAACTAAAGCTTCAACCCGTAGCTAAAAAGCTAAAAACGCTTAAAAAAGCTAAATAGCTAAAAACTAAAAAGCTAACCATGCATTCTAATAAAAGAAGCACTAGTTACACTAAACAAACTAAAAAAGACAACTAAGTCAACAACTAAGTTGACCATTATAAAATAGATGTAATATTATTTGAATACCCTCCCTAATGGTCATCGTACTCAATTCCCTACAAAAGACACTACATGTCTTTTGATCACAAATGCAATGCAAAGAACACTTTGTTGCTACGAAGACCCTCCCAGGATTTGCAGAATGTTAATGACCAAGAGTACCAGAAGCCGTCAAACTTGATGTAATCCTTAGAAGCCTGAAACCACAATTTTGAGGAAAAATCAACAAACCCTCCAATGAGCAACAAACACGATTTTGATAAAAAAATGCAAAAACTTTGGCAGAAGAGCACTAAACACTGTTCCCTCCAGCAGCTCCAAAACAGACTACAAAATACCACGGTTGCAAGTGTTCGCCCTAGCAACTCTAGGTGCGACCCATAACAAACTGCAACAAAGCACGATTTTTGTGGAAAATCCCATCAAACCTTGAAATCTGAGGTTACAAATCATCATTTTTGTAGAAAAAACAGTATAACCCAAATAACCAAAATCCCACACTAACATCGCGAATTACAAATGATAATTTTTAAGCAAAAATTATAAACCCTATGAACAATTTTTGAGGAAAAAATCATGAAAACCCACAAATGGCGCATGGCAAAACATTAGACATCACACGGCAAAACCCTGTTTTTTAAGAAAAAAATAAAGCAAGACCCTCCAATGATTTTTTGTGGAGAAAAATCAGAAAACCCAAAAAAATAATATTTGTCGAAAAAATTAATAGAACCCACAAAATAATTTTTTTGTGGAAAATAAATAATTAAAAAACCAAAATTATATTTCTATGGAGAAAAAATTATAAAACTCGGAAATAATTTTTTTTAGGAAAAAAATATAAAAATCCAGAAATAATTTTTTTTAGGGAAAAATCATCAAAACCTGAAATAATTTTTTTTTAAGGGAAAAATATTAAAAAACTCGAAAATCAAAGCAAAACATATCGTGCAGACCACAATGCAAAACTCAAAAACATGGCAAAAAAATCTATTGAACCCGTTGTGTGAGCCAAAAAACCTTCACAAAATCATGACTGAAACACGACACGATATACACAAAATCCACAAAAAACCCTTCTGCAAAAAGGTCGTGAAACCCTTGCGCTAGATACAGAAAACAGGTCGTCTGAAATCGCACGTAGAACAGAAAACACGAGAATAAAACCCTTTTCACATGTTTTTGTTCTATCCCTAATCAATTTGTTGCATATAGATCTAGAGTGTCAAGGTTATGGCTTTGTTGATTGTCTTGTCTTGAGTAAGGTTCATCATTCCCAAGGTTGTGTTAATGGGCTCATCGAATTCATATATGAAGGTATTCAAAAGTTGTATTTTAAGGCGTGAGTTTGTCTAACCATAAATATGTTCAAGTGAAAGTTGTGACACTTAGTCTCCTATTCATGCCTAGCCAAAAGTTTGAAAATCAATAGTGTGTTTTGAGATGTGTTGAGTTCTTGAGAAGTGCACATTTTGAGAAGGATAACCATGTTAGTGTGCATCAAGAAGAGCTCCTATGAGATTGAGGTCGAAAAACAAGTGAAATATTCTAGTATTGGGAAGAGTGACAAGGACTGCTAAAAAGAAAACCTTTTAAGTTATTTCCAAGTTTTCAAAGAGACTAAGGGACAGTGGATTGCTTCAAGCAGCTACTTTCTTGATTTCTATCCAATGTCAATAGTAAGCTTTGGCATGTGCACATCACTATGATCCAAATAGAAGCAACATCCAAAATTTTGATGATCATGTAGTGTGCAAGCTTGACCCAAATTTCTTTGAGGTTACTTTTCAATTGAAGCCCTTTGAGAGACTTAGGTGGTTGATTTTAAAATATGTGAAATAACATGGAATACTAACTTGGAAGAATGCCAAAAGGAGTTGGGTGAGAAATGGTTTCTTGAACTGAAGAGGTCAAAGAGGTTACCCAAATTTTTGTTGCCAAAAAAAATTCAAGGATAAACTGAGCAAAATGATTAGCTTGTTGAACTAGGTAACAAGGCAGCTTGAAACGAGAACATTCAACAAGTGGATGTCCTAGAACATTAATATTATTTCTGAAGATAAAAAATTCACTAATTAGGGAGAACTCATAAACGATATCATCCATCAGTAGTTGTGTAATTTCTTCCAAAAACATAGTTGTCACATTGTTTCACATTTGATGCACATGTTGGTGCAAGCAAGAAACATGATAAGAGAAAGACAAGTATTCTACAAACAATATGCACAGTTGGAGTATAGACAGGGAATGAAACACTACAAAAGAGTAAATGACAAGATGCTGTGCTTAGGATAAGGACCTTGAGGAATCAAAAGCATGTTAAGATAACAAACCAAGCTAGGGTCCTCATTTCAGAGTGGACTGATTGGTTAATCCAATTCCCTGTGCTCACCTCTATTTGAGTATGTGGGTTCAATTCCTATCCTTACAAACTTCCACAGTACCCTAGTAATCAAATGATTTTAATGAAATATTCTTAGCAATAGGCAAAGGTACATTTTATTTCAAGAGGCAAGCCTGAGTCGGGAGTTAAGTTTTCAATTCATAAGTGTGTACAAATGCTTAATACCCTAGATGCTAAAAGCATGGTTTGACAAAATTACTAATTTAACTTCAAGTTGCATGATAAAAGAACAATCTGACACTAGAGGCTTCATGTTAAGAAAATTAGCTCTAAATTTGCCCATGTGAGTAATCTTGAAGACTAATAGGCAACTATGTGGATGTCTATGAGATTGGATGAAGGAATAATAATGGGATGATACTATACCAAATGAAGTTAGAAGGAAAATTAGTAGAATGACATTGAAAGGTTTGTTTTCTTATACTACAATGAGTGTGCCATAGGGTTTGGTAGATTCGAAAGAAAGTTTTGTCACCATGTTTTGTAGACACGCAGTTGGATCAGCAGCCCCCACCATCAATAAATTGGGCTACTAAAGAATCTACTCCAGTAGACTTGATGAATAAAGCAATGATAGATTGAACAAAGAGTTCGTCAAGGCAAAACTTCTTGAACATACCACCAAAATATCAAAGGGAAAGAGGTCTAAATCCTTGAATCAGCCACCAAAATGCTTAAGAAAAAGGACAGCCTCAAGTTCACAAGTATGAATGATGATAAATGCAAATGTCACAAATGGTAATGATAGGGGCAAAGAGAGAAAAAAGAAATTGAAGGCCCTTTGTGAGGTAAATGATTTCCCTAAAGTCAACAAGAACAAGTTGATCACAAAGAAAAGTGTGAGACCTCCTCCACAAGTGCATCTTAATCCTACTTGTAATGTCCCGTTTTAGGACAATTAGCCCTTATGAGACAATTACCTTAAGTCTTCTTACAATGAGATCAATTAATGGATGTTTTGTTTATTCATTCCACTGTGATTTCTGATATAATGTATAAATGTATAAAAAATTAATAGCAATGTCTGATTATACAATTATGGAATATGCTTTGAATATAATTACTTATCCCTTAGGGTGATGCTATTATACTGTTGTGCCTGATGTAAATATCAATATATTCATGCAAAACATAAAATATCCTTGAGCAAGATGTTGCTGTCTTTGATCTGCAACTTATAATAAAGTTGCCATCTTTGAATGATCTGTCAATACGTGCAATAACTGTCTTTCTTGCATTGGCTGCAATGTCTGACTTGCAGATGATATAAGCAGATAATAAATTTGATGTCACTGGAGAGTGATCGGATTATTAATTAAAATATAAACTTCTATGATGATCCTTTCTGAAATGGAATTGAGTATCCTTTTATACAATGTGCTTAGGATGAGAAATTACGTTACCAAGGGTCATGTCCTATGACCTTTCATTATCGATGCTTTCCTTTGTTAACATAATGAGTATTGACTTAATCACATTTTCTTATTATGCTTAACCGCACCATTAATGATTTCCAACCGCTGCCATAGACTCAATCTGAATTAACAATTAGTCTTCTTTAATTGCTACACCAAGACATCACACTCTTCATCATGAGAATCTTCATCATAGCAATCGCCAATAATGTTGAGATGATTCATGTCTTCTAAAATATATTCTTTAATCTTATTTATATAATCAATGATACAAAGCCATTACTTTATCAACTATTATTGATAACACCCTCCTCCAATATGTAAGTCGATATAATTTCTTACGTTCGACATATTGCTCCTAATCTTCATAGCGTCACTCCTTGCCATGATGTGGGATTAGCGTCACATGCTCGATTGGTCCGTAAATCTTCTAATCTATATGATCGCTATTATGAATTGATGACCATCTACTGCCAATGAATTTCTTCATACCTTTGTACTCACCACCCGATAAGTCTTTTATGCCAAGACGATACCTGCCAGGTGCCATTGATTTGTCATTTCTTATCAAAACTGACTCTTTCCTTTAATCGAACACATCTGAATTGTTCCTTTCCCTTAGCGTAGAAGATCTACTCATGCAATATTTACTTTCCGTAGTAGATATGGGTGTTTACAAACATCATGTTTGACGGTTACGAGTCTTGCGTAGGCCTTAGTCGATTGGTTTTCCTTTGCAATTTTGTCTCTCTTAGAGACTTCACAAAATTGGTTTGTAGGTTGCAAGTATGGGGATATCATAGCCTCCCCCTCTTGAATTTGCTTGTCCTCAAGCAATTTCCCTCTTCCTTGTCTCCTTTCTTGGATGAACCTGCACATATATTAGTAAAACCAAACATGTAATCATATAAATCAAAGTAATGATAAATGTTAGAAAGATTACTACTTAATTTCTATTGCATACATTGCAACTTGGAGGGACTGGCTTCCTTGAGCCATTTTTCCCAAATATTAGAGGGACTGGCTTCCTTGAGCCCTTTTGCCTAAACTTGAGATGGACTGGCTTCCTTGAGCCATTTTGCCCAACCTGAGAGGGATTGGATTCCTTGAGCCATAATTCGCTTTCACTAGTTGACTTTATATTAGTCTTTTGTTCATACTAGGATGGAATGGGGACTTCCCTTGAGCCATTTCTACACCAAGCCTAAGAGACTTGCTCCACTTGGCAGCTCAAGTTATCCTTTGTGCCATTCTCATTCCCTTCTTGGGAAGAAATGGGAAGCCTATTTTGAGCCATTTCTACACCAAGCCTAAGAGTGGTTGTTCTCTACAACCCTCTTACTCCACTTGGCGGTTCATGTTTGATGGTTACAAGTCTTGCATAGGCCTTAGTCAATTGGTTTGCCTTTGCAATTTTATCTCTCTTAGAGACTTCACAAAATTGGTTTGCAGGTTGCAAGTATGGGGATATCACACTACTCCATCTCTTTTGGTTCTTCACGTTCCTACATTTGTTTCTCCTCTTATTTCTTCTAGTTTTTTTATAAATCTATAAATGCAGAAATAACTCAACAATATTTTTTTACAATAAGTGAACCAAAAATATATATTATTTTTCTTCAACAACTAGAATCAACATAAATAAGAGTCTTTCTTTTAAAATAAATCCCCACTCTCCCACTAATTAGCACAATTATGATGCAATAAAAAATAATAAAACTAGAAACTGCCTAAAACAACCAAAATTGCTAAATTCGGCAACTGCTGCAAGCTTGCAACCTTACAATAAAGTACAAACAGCCTAATAATTATCCAATATCCTTTATATGTCCAAATAAGCCTCGCGAGTGACTTGCAAACCAGATTCACACTCTGAAACAAAGCCAATAAGTCTAATATTCTAAAAATACTAAAATACAATTCTGCAGCCTTAAATAGAGAATTTAGACCCTAAAAAATGTCAAAAGGTCATTGACTAAAGCAAGTAGGTATGGTGACCCCAAACTCATTGAGATCTTCATTCTGAAAAGAATTGAACTTAACTGGTTTCATGAGTCAGAAATCATGCCCTCTAGATGTTATGTTCTTGCAACAGTTTCTCTACTTGCTATTCTCAAACAAAAGAATCATCTTTGCCTTCTAAACCACCTCATCACCATAATCTCCCTTCCCATACCTCATTCATTCCACTAATTCAGCCTATGGAAAAAATTTCGACATAAGTTGAAACTCACAAGAAACTAGTAGAGGATGCTCTTGAGTGGGTTAAGACCTCTTTGGCAATGAAAAGAAGAATTATGACTAGCAAAACCCCTCAATTTGGGTGTTATTTCTGCCATGATGGAAAAATGAAGAAATAAAAAAGGCAAAGAGACAAACCAGATTCAGAATGAATGATGAATGTCATATCATTGTTGAGATGGCCATACCACTAGTAATAAGAAAACTACAAGAGGTGCAGACTATAGACTTTCATATCACACAAACCAATTTGGGGCCTTGAAATCAGAGAAACGGGACTCGCCCAAACTCGGCGAGTCCGAGTCTGAGTCAGGCCTGGCAAGTCCCAGGGGCTCCGACTCGGACTCGTCCGAGTCGGGCGAGTAAAACCACCAAACTCGCCGAGTTGGCGAGTTTGGCCCAAACTCGCCAAACTCGGTGAGTCCCGAGCCTCGCACTCGGCCGGCGTCTACCAAACAAAAAAAACACAAAAAAATTAATATGCAATGTTTTTTGAAGTCCGTTTTTTTATGTTAATTGTCTTCTAGCGCTAAAAGTGACTTTCATTTCATTCACTTGCAAAAAAAGGAAGAGTAAAGTGAGTTGGGAAGAAAAACAAGGGTGCATAGAAGAAAAACCAGCAAGGAGGAAGCTCAAGTTTTCTTCAATTTGTCACATTGGAGCTGCATTGTGTTTCGATTTGGTGCATCAAGAATTGGATAGGAAGACTTTGCAGCTCGTTTCAAGCTTGTTGTAAGAGGTACGGTTGTTTTTTTGAAGATTAGTTTGTTTCTTGTATGCAAAAATTCCATTTTGTATCCATTTATTTTGAAAGTTTTACATCTTCTTTCAAAATCTTTTGTATGTGTGTATGTAGCATGTAGTATGTAGTTGTAGTGTTGTACTATGTAGGGTTTGTAAATTATTTTTTTTTTAAGTAGGGTTTGACAAACCCTACTTTATTTTTTTTTAATGTATGTAATATGTATTAATTTTATTTTGTATTTGTAATGTTTTATTGCAGCAAACTTCACTTTATTATTTCAATTTGCCTCAACTTCAAATTTCACAAAACTATCCTAAAATGTCTACTTCAGCTTCTAGACCCCCCATTAGAAAGGACCCTACTTGGAAATATCATGAGGATTTTCCAGGGCAAGGGAAGGGGCAAACAAAATGTATGTTTTGCAGAACAATATTCCATGGAGGTATATATAGGCTGAAATACCATATTGTTGGTGTGCGTGGACATGATGCCGAACCATGCCTAAAAGCAGTCCCTGAGGCCGTACGTGATTGTTATGTAATGGTTGAGGAGATTGAAAGAAAAAAGAAACAAAAGGAGGATCGAGCGGCCATTGGGAGAGAGACAGTTTTAGGAAGAGGGACACAATTAGGTTGTATTGGAGGCCCTTCTTCCTTATCTCCATATCGTCCCACTCAGTTTGCTACTGTTGGTGCTTCCGTTTCTGCTTTTGCTTCTATAAGTGGCAGTGCCACCGCCACTTCTCATGCTCCTACCACTAGTAGTTGTAGTGGGAATGTTACCATTGGACCTAGGATTCGTAAATCTAGGTTGGATTCCTTCTTTGTGCCTCGCACTACTCTTGGGTCCCAACCGTCGCTTGAGGGCATGGGTTGGAACAAGGAGGTCCATGATGCTGCTAAAATGGCAGTTGGCAGGTTTTGGAGCTACAGTTGTATTCCATTCTTTGTAGCCAGGTGAATGTTTTACTAACTTTTATGTTTGATAACTTTGATTGTTTTAATTTTTATACTTAACTTATCTCATTGAATTTTTATACTTAACTTATCTCATTGAATTTTTATACTTAACTTATCTCATTGAGTTTCTTTGCGACAGGTCTCCTTATTGGCAACAAATGGTTGATGCCATTACCATATGCGGGGCGGGGTTCAAAGCCCCTAGTGAGAGTGATTTGAGGGGACCCATTTTGTCTCAAATGGCGGATGATGTGAAAAAGGATTTAGATGAACGACGCCACATATGGAGCACTAAAGGTTGCACCATCATGACTGATGGTTGGACGGATAGGAGAAATAGAACTCTCCTTAATTTTCTTGTTTCTTCCGCAGGTGATTGATTAATTTTAGTTTCATATAGTCTTTAATTTTTTATTTTTTATCTAATGGTTTATTGAATGATCATTGACCTAGCTTTATTTTTTTATTTCAGGGGGCACCGTTTTCATCAAGTCCATTGATGCCTCCACCCATTGCAAGAATGCCACATACCTATGTGAGCAGATAGAGGAGGTGATTGAAGATGTGGGTGAGGAGAACGTGGTACAAGTGGTGACCGACAATGCAGCAAATTATGTTGCTGCGGGTAAACTTTTGATTACAAACTAATTTTGTTTGCAAATTAATTACTATCTTGTAGTTTGTACCTCCATTAATTACAATTTACAATGCAACAAATTATGTTGCTGCAGGTAGACTATTGATGGAGAGGCACCCATCTATAGTTTGGACTCCATGTGTTGCTCATTGCATTGACCTCATGTTGGAGGATATTGGAAAAATCCCATGGGTCAAGAGATGTGTAGAAAGGGCAAGAAATGTCTACAAATTTGTATATAATCATTCATGGGCGTTGGCTCTTATGAGACAATACACAGAGCAGAAGGAGTTAGCTCATCCAGGAATCACAAGATTTGCCACAAACTTCCTCACATTGCAGTCCATGCTTAGGTCTAAGTCTGCCTTGAGACATATGATTGTTGGTGAGGAGTGGTCTTCCTCATCCTATGCTACCACCCCTACAGGGAATCAGGGATAGAGATGGCAAACTGCATTTTTTATGAGCAAGGCTTTTGGGTCCCTTGAGATGAGATAGTGAAGGTAATTTTTTTATAAATTCTACAATTTAACTTCATGTTTTATAACTTATTATATGTATTCTCTTATTTGCTCATTTTTCTAAATTACACAATATTTTCAATTTTGCAGTTTGTTAAGCCCTTGGTGGTTTTGTTGCGAGTTGCGGATGGAGATAAGCCCGCAATGGGCTATATATATGAGGGCATGGATAGGGCGAAGGAGGCCATCAGATTCATCTATCGAGCAAATGAGAGCAAGTATGGTCCCATTTGGGAGATCATTGATAGGAGATGGCATCATCAGCTTCATAGGCCCATCCATGCGGCAGCCTATTATCTAAATCCGGCATTCCGTTTTATCCCTTCTTTCAAGGCTGATGTGGAGGTCCTTAATGGGCTATATGCAATCATGGAGAAGATGGGACCTGCTAGTACTTCTCAAATAGACCTTTTTCGAGAGCTACAGATGTTCTCAGATGCACAAGGGGAGACCTTCTCTCGTCCTGTCGCCAAAGACGGTAGGACAACTATGATGCCAGGTAAAAATAAATTGTTAGGCTTAATTTTAGTTTTATTCGATACTATATTGTAACTTGTTAAATGAGTTCATGAGTGAGACTGATTTTATTTATTTTTCTCATTTCAAACTCAGATCATTGGTGGAACTTTTTTGGCCCAGAGACACGAAATATTCAGAAGTTGGCCATTCGCATCTTGAGCCTGTTTACCTCACTGGGTAAACAGGAAGAATACAGAATCTGAACAGCAATGCACAATGCAAATACCAAAGAAGTACCAGAATAAGCTTTCCATTAATGTCAAGAGATGTTCATATTATATTCTGTCGTCCACAATACATGTCCTCCAACACCCGGAGGTGGTACAATATATGACAGCCGAAGGGGTGCGACACAACCGTCGCGACTCCAACTACCTACCCGTCGGCTAACTGACTATCAATAATTAACATTACTAAACTATACATTTTTTCCGATAACATCATCCCCCCCAAAAAAGAAGTCGTCTCCGACGACTAACAACAAAATGGAGACAATGCATATATACACCCAAAACAAAGTCAAGGAGGGGGCTAAGGAAGCGTCCCTGAAGTCGAAGGCTGGGATGCTGGTGTCTGGGCCGCCAAGCGGGCGCAGAGGTCATAAACCTGCTGAGTGCGTGCTGCCACGTCCCGCTCCGCCACCAACACCTTCTCCAAAGCCGTCTTCACCATATGCGCATCTTCCAGCAACTCCTTCTCCTTGGTATCCGCGGACTCTGTCATACCGACCAACTGAGTCTGCAACAAACCCCGCTCTGCAGTGACAGCATCCAACTCCTGCTGCACAAGGCTCCACGCACTCTACTCTTCCGACAAGCAGATGTCAACCGCAACCTTCTCTGCACGGGCTGTCTCAAGTTGTGCTAACAACTACGTCCTCTCGGCTGCCCAGGAAGCTTGCTGTCTGGCGAGATCTCTCTCTATCTCTGTACGAGCAGCCTCGCGGACCACGGACTCATGCTGCGTCTGCCGCAGTGCATAGTAGGCATCCCTGTAAACCTGCTCAATCTGTCGAACGAGAGTAGTCACCCTACCCTCCACGACAGGCTGAGGCACACTCCAAGCCTCAAGCATTGCATCTATCTGAATAGCTGGCCACCCCTGTGACTCAAAGCATGTGGCAAAAGTTGTCGAACAGCCTACCCGCATAAACTGGAGGACCTGCTCTAATTCCTCCACAACCTGCTGCAAAGCTCGCGTCTGAGCCGTTGCCACCACTCGCCGACCCCTCGTCACCATATCTGCTAAGTAAGCCTCAATGTCCTCCCCATCCTGCCCCGAAGGCTGGGACCCCGATATAGGTGCAGGGGGCTCGAGTGGGATCAAAACTGCTGCATCCTGCTAGCACCAAGGTGTCTCCTCTACCCCCGCTTGCTCCTGGATAGCAGGGATGACTTCTCCTATCTCCTGCCCTACTATTGGTATCGATGTCTCACCCGATGAATCCTCCAAGTCTACCACCTCCGTCAGAGGCTCTCGCCGAGGTGAAAGTACAGCAGCTCCTACTGGTGGCATCACCATCATCTGAAATCGCCGGGTCAGCCAACTCCCCATAGCCACCACCGATGGATCCGTACTCAACACCTCCGGGCCTCTCTCCACCTCGAAAGTGTGTCTCTCCAGGGGCTCCTCCAACAAAGAGGCAGACACAGTCACTACTGCCTCGGATCCCACAACGTCCAGCCGCACCTGAGGCTCTGCGTCGACCACCTCCCTGTGCTCCTCTTCTGCCACTACTTGCTGCGGTGATCCACACGACTCCGCCGTGCCTTCTGTGTGTGCCTCTATGGCCGGAGGCGGTCCCGCGGGTGGCGCACTAGCCTGCGGAGGTGGTACGATGGAAGGTGATGCCACCTGCTGCATGGGCTCAAGTGCAACGGGCGTGCGGCCCTCCCAAATGCTGGAATCAACGTGCCTCCCACTCTCGCGGATGACCTCACAAGTGTGCCAAGTGGTAGTGAGGGTGGCGCAAACAAGACTCGCTCCCCCCGCGGGCTCCATCCTCCCTTCTTCTGTCGCCCTACTGCTACTATCCTCCTCCGAAACCTCTTCGCTGCTGGAAGTCTCTCTTCCACTATCAGGTTCTGCCGAGGGGGTCTCTACTATCCTTTTCCGTTTCGCGGAAGAATGGCCAATGTCAAGGTGTCTCCAATGCATGATAGGAGGCTCACCTACAGCCAATGGTCTCTGAGGCTGTATCTCCAATTCTGCCTCCGGTACTACTTCTCGCGTGGCCTCTAGAAACAATCCGATGGCATAGTGGGGCATGTAAAACATGCGCTGCTCCATCATCAAGAACTCACACATCCGTGCTGATAACAGTGTAGCCCAATCATAAATAACGCCATTCAGAAGTCCATTCATCAATATGATCTGCGGGAGAGCGATGTCGGATGCCCTACCAGACCCCGTCAACCTGCTCTTGATGACATCCATTATACACCGCCAGTGACCCTCTGCAACAAAGGTCCTACGTATCCCACGGTTTTTCGTGGCATCCACAATGCTATCCAATTCTGCCTGGGTCAAGTCGCGAGACACTAGTTTAATCCAATATTCTTTTTCGTCCCACGTCATCTTCTTAGCTTTCAATTCAACTTTCTTGCCATGTATGCCTGGGATGCCAAACACTCTAGTGAAATCTGCAGGTTTGAAGGATATTGTGATATCCTTCCCAAGGTACTCAAAAGTACTTGTCCGTGAATGGCTATCAAAGGTATCAACCATGAACCGTAATGCTCCCTCGTACTCACGGATAACAAACACAGGCATTCGGATGGCCCACTCCACTCCTGCTTTCCGTAGGCTCTTCTTCACCAAATCATCATCTGGTGTATCCTGCCACCACTTCCTGCATTCGGACCCATTCAATCCCTCAAAGGTGATATTATGCGGAGTCCATGTGTTCTTCCCTCTTGCGGCAGGCTGCTGTGGTGTCTTTTTCTTCTGCGTGCCGTCCATTGTGCTACCTGCTATGCGTACACCCGAAGGGAGAACTCGCTTATCCTTATTCATGTGGCTGCCCTCCTGCAACCGTTTTTTCCAATTCCTTTTTCCTGCAGACTCCATTATCTCCCTGTAACTGATTTGTTTAGGAAAACTTTACCCTTCGTAACGGTCTTCTCTTTTTTTTTTTTTGGCTGCCGCCGTGCGGCTGCTTGATCTACCTGTGGCTCTTATTCTTCCCTTGGCGGCTGCGCTTAACCCTTGCTATTGGGTCTACCTGTGGTGTGGCTGTGTGGGGTTGTGCGGACTTGGTCTGGCTGTGCGCTACTTGGTGGTCGGCCCGTGCGGTGCTTGTTGGTGCGACTACTGCGCGTTGCTGTGAAAAAACCCTGTTGTGCGTGGTGGCCGTGCGATACGTGGCGCCTTTCCCTTTACCCACGGCGTTGCGTGGTGTGCCTTCGGCGATGTGTGCCTTCTCCTTTACCCTTCGCGCCTCGTGGTGTCCGGTGCTGTGCGGTGTGCGGCGTGGTTTTTTCCTTGCGCGACGTGGTGGCTTCCTCAGTGTGCGGCGTTTTACACTTGCACGGTGTGGCGTGGTTTTTTCCTTGCGTGGCCTGGCGTGGTTTCCTCGGCTGCTTTGTGCGGCGTTTATATTTCCGCGGGCCTTCGATGGCTTCCACCGCACGGTGGCTCCACCGTCGGTGGTCCCACCACACGATGGTGCCACCGTCGGTGGTCCCACCGCAAGGTGGTGCCACCGCACGATGGTGCCACCGTCGGTGGTTCCACCGCACGGTGGTTCCATCATGCGGCGATGCCGCCTTCGGTGGGCCCACCGTACGGTGGCCACTTTTTTTACTTCTTTTTTTTTTTTTTTTTTTTTAATTTGTTGTCAAATTTTCTTTTATATATATTTTTTCAGATTTTCTTTTATATATATATATTTTTTTCGAATTTTCTACTTTTTAGCAGCGGCTGTCTGACTGGGGGTTCCTGGTTCCCTCCGTTCGTGATAGACCTTCAGTTTCGATCCATTGACTGCGTCTAGTATCTCCTTCCCGTCCAGCGTCCATAACTTTATCGCCCCGTTCATGTTGACCTCACGTATCCAGAAGGGCCCTAACCATCGGACTTTGAATTTCCCCGGCTTAATTTCGTTTCGTCCATTATATTTCAAGACTAACTGCCCCGGGGTGAACCTCGCCCGCCGAATGTGTTGGTCGTGCCAATGTTTCCTTCGTTGCTGGGCCACGTCTGTCACCCATTGTGCCATCAGCCTTCGTTCATCGAGTTTGTTTAGAGCATACAGGCGCTCCCTCAGGCTCTCCATATCGCCAAGTTTATTCTCCATTGCAATTCGAAGACTTGGCACCATGAACTCCATCGGTACTACCGCTTCCTGTCCGTACATTAATTGAAATGGTGTCTGGCCCGTCGTTACTTTGTAGGTGGTGCAGTATGCCCATAACACCGACGGTAGTCGCTCCTCCCAATCTTCCTTTTCTACCCCGCACGACTTATAGATGACCGAAACCAGAATCTTGTTGGTCGCCTCCGCTTGACCATTGGCCCTTAGGTAATACGGACTGGACAAGGAGTGAAAAATTTTGAACTCCGTCGTAAGGAGTCTCACCACATGGTTCACAAAATGGCCTCCTCTGTCACTGGTTATCTGGAGCGGAATTCCATATCTCGTGATAATTTGTTCGTAAATAAATCTGGCTGTACTCACCGCGGTGTTATCGGGTAGGGCCCGTGCTTCGACCCATTTTGTCAAGTATTCCGTAGCTACCACAATGTATGTACATCGCCGCGGTCTGCTAACTTTTAAAGGCCCCACAAAATCAAGCCCCCAACGTTCGAATAACTCTTGTGCCGCTGAAGGGTTTAATGGCATGAAGTCTCGTTTTAGTGGTTTTCCGGCCCTCTGGCATGTATCACAGCTTCCGACCCATTCTCTGGTGTCGCTGTGTAGCGTTGGCCACCATAGTCCGGCTAACAGTACTTTCCTGGCCGTCGTGTCCGGCCCCATATGACCTCCTGCGGGTCCTTCGTGTGCTTCCTTCAAAATCCCCGGTATCTCTTCCTCCATCACGCATCGGCGGAGTACTTGATCTGTCCCCATTTTGTAAAGGAGTCCATTGATCAGTTGGAACGTTCGGCTCCTTAGGACCAATTTGCGTCGTTCCCCTGGTGGCATGTCCCGAGGGAACTGGGACGTCGATAGGTACTCGCCAATACGAGTGTACCAGGATGGTAAAACCGCAATCCGGAATAAGTGTACATCCGGAAAATCATCATTCACCCCCTCCGCTCGTTCTCCCGACTTGATTCATGACAGTTGGTCAGCGATCACATGGCTCTTCCCTGGCCGTACTATAATGTTGAATGTGAATTCTTGCAGTAATAACAGCCACCGACTCACCCGTCCTTGAATACTAGGTTTATTCACCAAGTACATCAAAGCTTGGTGGTCTACATAGAAGGTGAAGGGTGTCGCCAACAAATAATGTCGGAACTTATGTACTGCGTAAACCATGCCGAGCGCTTCCCGTTCAGTTGTGCTGTAATTCCTCTCAGCTTTCGAGAGTAGTCTACTGGCGAAGTAGACCGGGTGATCCAACCCATGATTCCAAACTTGTGCTAATGTTGCACCTATTGCATAGTTGGAGGCGTCGACGTGCACATGAAATTCTCTGTCCCAGTTTGGGTAGGCCAATATTGGTGCCGCCAACAGTCGTGATTTCAGTTCCTCGAAGGATTCCGACTGCGCCGTTCCCCATACGTACGGTTCCCCTTTTCTTGTGAGGTTATCCAGGGGGTAAGATATCTAGGAGAAATTTTTTATAAACCTTCGGTAATATCCGATGTGTCCCAAAAAAGATTTTACCCCTGAGACATCCTGTGGGGGTTCCATCTCCACAATCACCCGAACTTTATCCGGGTCTGTTTTAAGTCCCGCTTTACACACTATGTGTCCGAGTAGTCTACCCTGAGGTACCAAGAATCTGCATTTCTTAGGGTTCAGTGCGAGTCGTGCCCTTCGGCACCTGTCCATACATTCTCCGAGTGCCTTCAGATGCGTCTCCTCCCCACTGTAGATGGACCAATCATCCAAGAACGCCTTGAAGTTACCCACGGACATCTTATCAAAAATGTGGAGAATTATTCGTTGGAACATTGCCGGAGCATTGCAGAGACCGAAGGGCATCCGGTTGTAAGCATATACTCCGTCCTCCACCACAAATGTCGTCTTCAGCGTATCTTCCTCCGCTATTGATATCTGATTATAGCCAAAATATCCATCCATAAATGAATAGATTTCATGGCCGGCCACCTCTTCAAGAATAGAGTCCGTGAACGGTATGGGAAATGGATCTTTGATGGTGACTTCATTGAGTCGCCGGAAGTCGACACAAATCCGGATCTCGTTACCATCCTTTTTGAGACATATTACGATGGGGGATACCCATTCGCTATTCTGCACCCTAAAGATAATCTTGGCCTCCAGCATTCGTTCAATCTCTTTTTGTACTTTTGCAGCATAGTTTTTATTCATCCTGTACGGTCGCTACCGTACTGGTACTGCGCCTGGTACCAACAGAATACGATGAACACATAACTCCAGTGGGACTCCCTTCAAATCCTTATAAGTCCATGCGAATACATCTCTGTACTCGGTGAAAATCTTGAATGCGGCCGTTTTCAGCACTGGGTTCCAGTCATCTCCTACCAGAATGATTTTCTTATCCGTCTCCGTACCTAGATTCAAAGGTTTCACCGTCGGTTCTTCATACTTCATGGCCTCCTTGTTTCTAAATTGATGTGCAGGTACGGTGTCCATTGTAGCTTCTTCTTCCTTATACTCCCCGTATTCTGGAGGATATTGATCTAGCTCCTCTCCTTCTCCTTCGACGCTTAATACGTTACAGGAGGGTGAGAACATCTCATAGTCCTCCTGCTGCCAATGGAACAATCCGTTTAGTGAATCTGTGTCATCCTCTGAACAGCAACCTCCGATTTTTAATATGCCTTCGGCATCTGGGTCCATCCCCTCTCTCCCTTCGTCTCGTGGGTCACTTTCCCTCTCGGATTCAGATCCCGAGGAAGAGGCAAGTTCCTCGCTCACCACTGCGTCCGGAGATCAATAGTGGATTTCTTGCCTCCGCTCTCCATCGAGGGTGTATTTCGTTTCCAGTTGTGGTTTGCTTTCGCTGCCACCAACCATCCTCTTCCAAGTATGGCGTCATACCCTTTCTGTTTCAAAGGAATGACCACGAAGTCAAGTACAAAAGGTTGTGCACCCACAGTGACTTGCTGTGCCATCAACATGCCGAGGGGTTTAATCCCGTGCTGGTCTGCACCTAGCAGATTAAACGTAGGTGGCCACAGAGTGGGCTTTCCTAGCTTTTTCCATGTGTCCTCCGGAAGGACATTTACTCCGGAACCGCCGTCTACTATAGTATCCGTCAGGATGGTGCCCAGGATACCCATCTCCACCACGGCTGGGTGTCGGCCATTGTTGACGGTAAGTACAACTGGATTTGTTGCCGAGTTTCCTAGTATGGGAGCGTCCATGTCTCTCGGTTTGGGTTTATCAACCTTTGTGCCCAACAACACTGTCCCCAATTGCGGTATGGTGTGTAGGAGGTCTTCCAGTTTCACAGGTACCTCCATTTGGAGCATCTGTCGTACAATGTTCCTCTCCGTGTCTATGCAGTAGGGTCCAGATGACTCGTGTGTCTCTCCCCGTTGGGCTTTCATGGCCCTTTCTATTTCCTCCCTTGCCTCCGTCATTCTCTGCTTCTCCGTGCGGGGATGGGGGTATCGGGCTTCCTTTGCCTGCCCTCGGGTACGAGCAAGGATGGCTTCTTTACCCCGTGTGTTGCCTTCGATATCAATCAGATTGGCCCCTATGCCAGACTTCGGACAATCGGCATCTTCATGGTCACCGGGGCCACACCACCGACATAGCTTTTGAGCGGTGTCATTGTTATTACACTCTCGTGCGTAATGACCCCATTGATTGCAAGCCCTACATTGAATCATCGGGCGTCCCTTTGCATCGTATTGGACCCTGTTTCTGGTGGAGTTATTATTATTCCCCCGTCTGCCTCGTCGGTTTCCTCGGTAGCCTCCGGAAGATGCATTATTGTTTGAATCCGATGTGGAGGGCTGCTCATGTGCAAAGAGCACTTGCTGGTTACGTGCCTTCAAATTGTATGGGCATTCCTTCGTAGAATGTCCCATGATCTGGCAGATGTCACAGAATGCCTTCTTGGGACAGGCACCCTTTGTGTGGCCGCTCTCCTTACAATCCGTGCACCACAGTTCATCATCCTTGCTTGTGGCCCCCTTCATTGTCTTAAACTCTTTTAACATCCGTTCCATATCCTTCTGAAGGGCCGTGACTTTCTTCTTCGGCTTCTCATCACTGCTACTCTCTTCTTCCGACGTATCATCTTCAAAGGATGATGAAGATCTATTCTTCTTCTTTTTGGCCGTCTTATTTTCACTTTCCAAGTCCATGGCCCGGTTGTATGCATCATCGTAGGATGTCGGAGGCACAATTTTCATCTTTCGTCGTAGCTTAGGGTTCAGACCCTCGACAAACCACCACTTCTTTAAGCCATCAGCCGATTGGCTTTCCATCTTTCCGACTAATTCCTTTAGCCGGCGGCCATATGCCCGTATGGTCTCCTTCTTTCCTTGCTTTGTTCCATAGATTTCTGAGACTATCTCATTATCATCTCGGAGAAGCCGAAATTCCTTCTCGAATGCTTTCTTCAATTCATCCCACGTAGTTACCCCGGTTTTATCCAAGTCTGAATACCAGTCAATAGCCACTCCTCTCAGTGTGGCGGGGAACTGCTTCATCCATTCATCCTGGTCAGTCACCCCGTTGGCTGTCCAAATGGTTTCGCAGGTACGGCAATGCCGTGCGGGATCATCTTTGCTATCCCCGTTGAATTTGGGCAACTTCTGTTTGGTCGCCATTGATGGGAGTCGTCCACTTGGAGGTGGTTGTGGCTGTGTCTGCCCTCCGGCGCTACTCCCTCCGATGCCGCTGATGTCTCTTGTGGTGGTGACCAAAGGTACGGTGTTTTGCCTTATACCTACCGTGCGGTTAGCTTCCCCTTCGCCGTCACCCGTGCCCGGCTCCCTTCGGTGATCCTCCCTTTGTGGCGTGAGAGATAAGTTTTTGAACCGATCTCGAGTCTCTTCAACTAGTTCTCTCCGTAACCTAGTTTCCTCCAGAAACTCTTCGAGGCTTCTCGCTCTACAGTAGTCTAGCGACGCGTAGAAATTCCCCTCGGCTTCTGCACCTTCCGTGACACCTCCTTGGTTCCCTTCGGGCAACCCTTCGGCAGGTCGTCCTTCGGCAAGTTGCCTCAGCCTCCGTCTACGTTCTACACGTTGTTCCAGAATCAAATCCTTCTGCGCAACCTCCCACTCGTCGGTTTCTAATTTCTTATTTCTGTCTTTATTCAATAAATTGGGCATTAATTGTGGTACAATTTCATGTTTCACAACACATAAACCAAAACACAACACGTCTTTATTAATTCATTCTTTTGTATACAATCAACATAATTCTTCTGCTTCTAACAGTGTTCTTTATTTCTCTCCCTTCACAATTTAAGGATTATTTGTCCTTCGTCGGTCTTCCCTACGTCCGTCATCCTGGCGCTCATGAAATTCTCGTAAGATTTGCTATCGTCGGTTCTCACGGTAGGTGTCTTCTCTGCGGTTTTGAAGAGCCAAAAATGCTTGAGCCAGAAGGTTAGGCAAATTGCTCATTAACTGATTCACCACCGGGCTTACACCAAGCGCGCTCCACACAGCATCCTCTGGAACAGCCTCAATGGTGGCTTCCCTCCGTACGTGTGTTTCGATGGCCGCTTGAAGGATGCAAGAGAAATCTTTTGAGTGCTCGTTCTCCTTCGAACAATTCTTGGTGATCCTCGTCAGGGTTACTGCTCGTCCCCTCGGGCAATGGTTGTCCCATTATCCCTGTGCCATGTAGTATGTTCCCGTCCCTCCCGAAATAATTTCGGCAACGGCGCCAAATGTTTACCTCACTGGGTAAACAGGAAGAATACAGAAACTGAACAGCAATGCACAATGCAAATACCAAAGAAGTACCAGAATAAGCTTTCCATTAATGTCAAGAGATGTTCATATTATATTCTGTCGTCCACATTACATGTCCTCCAACACCCGGAGGTGGTACAATATATGACAGCCGAAGGGGTGCGACACAACCGTCGCGACTCCAACTACCTACCCGTCGGCTAACTGACTA
This sequence comes from Cryptomeria japonica, assembly GCF_030272615.1. Lineage (NCBI taxonomy): Eukaryota > Viridiplantae > Streptophyta > Pinopsida > Cupressales > Cupressaceae > Cryptomeria > Cryptomeria japonica. Next base: position 474,825,835 of record NC_081409.1, on the reverse strand, counting down.
TCAATAATTAACATTACTAAACTATACATTTTTTCCGATAACAGAGCCAACCATGCAGCGCATCAGGTTGTGAGCGCAATTGGAGTATGTTTGAGCACATACACTCCAAGAGGCGCAATAGATTATCTGTGGAGAAGATGAATGATCTCGTCTTTGTTCACTACAACCTCCGCCTGAGAATGAGAAAGAATGCAATAGTTGACATGTCTCCTATCATTCTAGATGAGGTTGATCTTGAAGCAAAGTGGGCCAATGAGAATCAGACAGCTCCTGGGACTCCTACAGCCGTATTTAGTGATGATGACATTGATTGGATTGACCAGGTAGATATAGAGGCTGACGCTGTAGCCATGGCAGAGGAGGAGCAGAGAGCACGAGCAGAGACAGGAAATACTGAGACTTAGAGTGACACAGTTGTTCCTGATGTTGGCGAGCATGACACAGTTGTTCCTGATGTTGGTGAGCATGGCATGGTGTCACGGGGAGCGACTATGGCTGCTGAATCATCCAGGACCTACTTTAAATGCCTTCGCAGGGGGCTAGGGCGAGAGGGTGCAGTTGCACGGCCCTCTGAGCCATAGGCTTGTACACTTGTAGTTGTATTTAGTATTTACTATTTACCTTTGGTATTTGTATGAAACATTTGATGATGATCATATGATGACATAGATTTTTTAATCCATGAGTTTTGTAATATTGTATACATTTGACAATATTTATATATCTATGTTTGTTATTTTCTTCAGCTACAATTTGCGTTTATGCTTATGTGATTGATGTATACTTGTGTATGTAATCAAATGAGCCGAGTTTGATGATGTTTTTGTGTCTTTAAGGTGTATTCAATAAAGGGTGTCTGAAACAAGTTTTAAATCTTTAAAAATCTCTAAATTTCTTGAGTTTTTCACTTTCCCAAGTCCAGCCGAGTCTGGAGCCGAGTCTGACACCAAGTCCCGAGTCCGAGTCGGCCTTGCCGAGTCCGAGACTCGTTTCTTTGCTTGAAATAGACAAAGGGGATATGGACATGTTTCAATTTGCAAAAGAAAACATCACAAAAGGGGTCTCAAAAGATCGAGAAGAGAGCATTGTCTTAAAGGAAGAGGACAAAAAATTAAGTGCTTACATTGTCTTAGTATTTTAATTTGTCCATTTCAGGACAACTCAAGCTGGAACAATATGTGAGGAAATCCTCTCTTCAAATCTCCAAGGGAAGCTCCCTGATCTAATCTACTGCTAAAATCTAAAACAAATAACTAGACTGCTACTTATTCACATTGTAGGGTTTTTCAAGTAAACAAAATGATTGAAAACAATCTACACCTATCTTTTTGAACTGAGGTAGGTGCACAAGGCAAAGTGCTTTATCTCACTGCAAGATTTTATGTTTATGCAACTAGACAATAATACTATCTACCAATTAAAGCAGACATTAGCAGATTCATGTTAAAAAAATATTGGATTTGAATTAAAGAAACGGTATCAATGACAGCAATGAACAACGCATAAGATTGAAAAGGAACAATAATCCAAAAGTATACAAAGCTATGCAGGACAGAAGATGGATTGTGTGCAAAGTTAAACATGGATCTTCTTATACTTGACAAACTAAGAACACAATAATCCAACTTCAAAACTTGAATGAAAACTTCTACAGCATTATTCTAACACAAAGTCTCCATACATTCTATGTGCTCAAGGAACTTACTTATAAGTTCTCTAGGAGAAACTTCTAGTTAAAATAATAATAATCATGCTTTTAAATTTGCTTTAAAACCACACTAATCTTAATCCTCTGTAAAGGGCAATAACTTCAATACAGCCTGAAATAAGCTTATATCTGCTTCAGAACCTGTCTTCCTCCTTGAACAGGTCAACTAGGTCAAAGGACAGCTAAGAGTATACAGAAAACTAAAATTTCTGTTGTAAGTATGATAGGGAAGTTTATCTAGTCAATACCATCCAAAAAGCATGAGCTCCTTTGAGTGTTTGGGAGACATTGACTGCATGCAATCCTCTTAAGTTGTAGCCACTTCTGGGCATTGTTTTAAACTAGTTCTGCCACTTCAAAATGGCTCTTTATCACTTAAACTTTCATTTCTCCTTCTAGGTGCAGTTCTACGTTGTATTTGCAAATTTTGGCAAAACTTTTCAGCTGGCAGCACCACTTAAAAGTTGTGATTTCTCATTGCCGATCAAATGTTGCAATCCCATTTCATGTTGATCATGCTATTGCTCTCACTCTACCATCAAATTCACCATTTTTAACTCGCACAACCCTTGAAAAAGAGTGCCTCACTAAAACTTAGTCTTTATTTCTTCCTCTGACACAGTTTAGGCTTGTTTCTACCATCATTTGACCTTGTTAACTACTGATATTCTTCCTTCAAGTCTAAACCTTTGACATTTCATCATTTTCCTTCCTGTGCTGGAGCCCCCAAACCATTGAAAACTTGATCTCTGTCATTTAGCATTCCTTGATATGATAGAAATGATATTTTTACAAAAAATAATTTGACTACAGACAGTTTTATAGAGGTGCCAATATTAGCACTGACACAATTACATTTGCTCAATCCATTGGGTAAATCTAGTTCTTCTTCACCACACAAAGTTGCAGAGGGAACTCAAAGAAAACAATCAGGAGGTTTGGTTTCATGCAGAAGAGGTACACAATAGTGAATTAGCCGATTGTATGATAGAGGACAAAGACTACTTTGGTGAATTATATGAGCTGTTGAAGAACATCAAGGGAGCAAAAGAACAAGTTACAGAGTTAGAAAATGCCATGTGTACCGAACTTTTAGCTTGCATAAATCTTATCAGTCATTTGGAGCCTACTGCATCTATGGGCATGAAGGAGCTAATCAAATTGTAAGTAACTCTTCCTGACAATGGATACTAAGTGTGAGCCAAAACGTTGAGCACAAAAATACACAATTTAAACCAGTCTTCTTCCAAAATGAATAGTGGCATTTCAGTTGGTGATACTGTGATACAGCTCTAGGTGCCTGCAATTCAGGTAACCAGAGAACATATCAATAAATTGCAGACTGTGAGACAAGCTACTGTTAATTTTGGTTCACCTATTAATGGAGAATAATTTGGAAGAAAATTTGAATTTGATTAGTTGGTTTGAGAAAAACTTGGAAGCTCTTCTTTTGGTCCAGATAGTATGACAATGGATGAGTTAATGAACCTTGCAATGAAATTGTTCATAGAAGAAATGGAGACATCAGTTATCTATAATTTGATTAAGAAAGCAAGAGCATTGTACATAATCAGCTTGCCAGAGAAAGAGTCGTTTCCATGCCTTCAGATGATAGAAAGAAAAGCTTCATACAGAAATCTCAACCTGCTGAAGATAAGGACAAAACACTAGCTGCAAATTCTACAAATTCAAAAGAATTGTCATATTAGCTATTTATAGCTAATTCTATAACTAGAGGGATCATATTTTTGGGCAAGTTGTTCGGGAGCTTACTTTTAGGTTGCTTTAAGTGATGTGTTAATTAAGCGTTGTTAAGATTAATTTTATACTTAAAATTGCTTCATTGCCAGCTTTTTCAATAGTTTTTAGTGTACTAAATCAACCATGTCCTATAACCATAATCTCTTTTTTGGAGTTCAATTAACCAACAATTTGAAAAGAGGATAGATATAATCCATGTTCACATATATATTAAGACATGCAAGCATTATATAGCTTCTCAGGGTAAATTAATTCAAGTTTTGAACATAGTTGTTAGTCTTTTCTTGTTATTTGTACTTAGTTCCTATCAACCATGGGGAGTGGATAGTACTGGTAGGAAGTTTCAGTTAATGTGTCAAGATGAGATGAGATAACCAACTTCCCAACCAACCAACACCACTAGACAGCACTTCTAAATATATGCAGGCAACCTGTAATTTGACATTAAAATTGCTCTACATGATACCATAAGCAAGCTCTTTGAAAAGAAAGAATAACTGTAGCACCTGTAGCTTTATTCACTCATTAGGTTCTTAGGAATGATGGATCTATTATATATGCAATATAATCATCACCTTGTTACCTGCAAGAATGCTAAATATTCAAAAGTCCTAAAATAAAATCAGATGTGTAGTCACCAATAAGATGTACATTTTTATGAATGTATAGCCAAAAGGCACAAGGGAGTCACAGGTTATAGGAAACATTTTAAGGGTTAGATTACACTTAAAACATTTTTCCTATACACACACGCACAGGATTAAACTTAAAACCCTATATCACTACGTCTTAATATGGATCTGATATGCACCAAGAGATAACCAAAAGACAAATCTGAGCCAATCCTTATTTTTTATAGATGTTGTGGTGGCATTGTCACCTAGCTAGCGTATTTTGGATGGCTATCAATGTATGTCAGAACAACATTAAGATGAACCTGTGCTATTCACAGACTTTTCTTAGCTCCTTCACTGTTGCACTCCATGAGTCCGTAGAGATCATTGTAATGCAGTTACCTAAATTTTTGTGTAAGAACCCCTGCTTATTCTGCCCTTAATTTTCAGTTTTGATGGTTTGGCATTTTGTCAAACACTTGGCATGCCAACCTCTGAATTCTGATTTTTCTGGGTTTGATATGAATTTCTGAGTTTTGTTGTTTGAATTTTGGATTGATTGTGTTGCAATTACATGTACCAAATAAGAGAGAACATAACAAACAACTTAACAATACCAAAGGAACCCTTTATTGGTGAAATATGAGGTCTAATTACAAATAACTCAGGTATTTATTAGACTGTAACATCAAGTACAAACCCTAAGTATTTGAGTGTTCAACAATTACAACATACCCAGATGATGCATAACTCCAATGGCAATGAGATGAGCAATGTAGAAGACCATATGATAATGAAACAAACTCAAATCTAGACTCCAACATGTCTGAAATTTCTGCTGCAAACACTGTTCACGGCATTGTTCATGAACAGCTCGCATTACTGTTCATGGCACTGTTCACACATTGTTCATGTCACTGCAGATACGCCCAAACTAGGAAAGATCATATGGATTCATACAACCTCCAAACTGCACATTAGCTCCATCATTGAATCCAGAACTATGTGAATAAGCTCAAGTGAATTCTGAATGAATCCACCTCTCAAGTAGAGTTGGGTTTCCGTCCAAACTACAAATTCCCAAGGGTTTTAGTCCTCGAAATGGTGGTCACTGTCACACCAGCAACTATGGAGAAATTTCAAGAATCAAATGGTCACATATTATGAGTCTTGGAGAAGGACGAGGCTCCTTTATAAAGACTTTCCAAACCGTTTGTGAGCCTCCACTCTCAATGTGGGATTAAAAAATCACTTATTTTATATACTCCTTATAAAGTCACTTTATGACTTATTATCATTTTTATAAATAAGTCACTTCAATTTTATAATTTTATTTCATAACATAAAGTGACTTTATAACTTTATTATTATTTTTATAACTTAAGTCACTTTAATCTTTTTACAATTTCATTTTATAACATAAAGTGACTTTTCCCCTCCAAATATTAATATTAAACCCAATAAAATAATATTTTGCCTTGTTATTTCTCCACCAAAGAAAATTAATGACAAGTCCAGCTTATCACCCCTTATGTCTCCAAATTAGCCTATCGGGATGATGTGAAATAGGCTAATCAACTCATGTGTGATTTCTGAGGAAAAGGGGACATTACATTTTGAGCCTCCAATGGATCACCTTCTTCAAAAAGTTTGATTTCAGTACCAGATGCTTGTAGTATATTTTCTCATTTTAATTATTACCAAGAGTTACATATCTATTAAAGCATCAGCCGTAATATTCACCCCCTTTACCCCCAGCACACACACACACAACAAAATTCCAAGTTGATCTGGGGTTTAAAATGCACCTCTTGGCAGAAAACATCACCAAGAGCGAAAATGTTTATGACGAGAATTAAGATTGTTATGAAAAACATCATTCTAACAAAAGTAGTGGCAAAATCATTCTATTGAGAGACCGTGTTAATCTGATTGGCATGCATGCTAGGCATAAATATATTCCATGCATAACAAGTTCAATGATTCCTATAAACTTTATCAAAATGCTACCATATTCATTAAAAAGTATCATAGGTAATAAACAAACTGATTAGATGTTTGGTCAAACAATAATTCTTACCACAAATTGAATCGAAGAAGGAAGAGTCAAATATATTTTCAGCCTCCATACTGAACTTCACATTCAGTGCACGTACTTGGGCTGCAGGATTGATTTTTCGCAAAACCCTCGATGCTGAGGCTGTTTTCAGTCTCCCCAAGTCATCTATTTGGTATAATACCTGATTCGACAGGTTTGGCTTTGATACATTATCCATATCAGATACTGTTATGCTTCCATTTGGGCTGCAACCAATACCCATTAATACCAGATTTTTCATGACTTCACATCCAATCGCCCCTGCACCTACAACTAGCCACTAGAAGGGCATAACAAATCAACACTCGAGTATCAATATTCTATTTGTAAAATGTGCAATCATACACTAAAATCCAATTCACATCTTGTTGACAATTTTTAAGACTATAAAGTAGAATAATCTACATAAGAAAACTGAAAAGGTCTTAAGCTAATAGAGCCATCTGAAATTTAACATTGGTCAAAAATAAATAGACATCACAAGGAGCACAATTACAAAGATGTCATATCCACCATACTACTACTTGCCACAGAAAACAAAGATATAAGTGCAGAGGAACAGGCAGTTAACACAAATCAAATTATACTTTTAATCGCAAGGGCATCAGAATCTATCCAGTTTGATGCAACAACAGAATCTAGACGAAAAGATTGAAAACAAAGTTCCAACCCCCTTTGTTTTCAAGCACGGTGTTAAGACTTGGATTCAGCAAGCTGATTTTTGACTGACTCGGACATTGTCAAAAACTTGGCCAATACTCTGTTAAGCCTCAGAAAAGTTATTAATGGTTTTTTCGTATTTTTTATTGTTTTTTCAATTTTTTTCTTCTTTTTATTAAAAGACTCAGCAAGTACTAGCAGAGACTACCTGGACTCATGACTGACTAGTCGCCAATACATGCCTAGTCTCAATGCTATGGTTTTAACTTTTAGGTAACAAACCTACTAGTCCAAGCACAGGTGCACCTTTTCTGAAGTGATAAAAGTAAAGTTTCTCATCTTATCACTATATTTTGATACAATTTGTTTGTTGAATCTTTCATTGCAAAGTAGAGTTTCTCATCTTATCACTATATTTTGATACAATTTGTTTGTTGAATCTTTCATTGCTAACTAAAGATAACAACTGCAACTATCATATAGAAGTAGCTTCTGCTGCTCTATTTGATAATTAAAGATAAGTGACACCCACAAAAGGAAAGCATTACAACGCAATTAACCTTCATGATAAATTCTCTGTCTCTCAACTGAGAAGATGTCTGGTCTACATCGACTTTCAAAATAGAAATCAGATTTACATCAGTGTCATTTTAATGATTCTTGCTCCACACTTGGACTGATCTTTAGATTCTCAGTATGACTTGTCTTTCTCATCAGATAGTGTATTGCCCCTGATCTAATTTCTATAGATCAATGGTCAAACTTTGTAAATTATGCAGGGGCATCCATGTGTAGGAGGGGAATTGCAAGTTTGAAATTTCAATTTCCTTCTAGCAGGCAATAGACCTTGGGTGCTTATGCCTTCCGACCAGCTCATTAAAGACTCCCAAAATGGTAGTAGTGAGATTGGGAGTGGTTTTGAATTTTTGACTGATTTTGAACCATAGCTTAGACATCCTCCCAACCCATGCACAAAATGGAAGGGCATCGGTCATTTAAAAGACCAGTGGCAGATTATAACTGACACTTTTTGGCTGTGTTACCGGGTTCGCCTGTTTTGGTCCACACACCCGAACCAGGTTCGCCCGGGTTCGGGTTTGCGTGGGTTTCACCTTGGGTACATCCTAGGTACATAACCAAGCATTTGGGTTCGCCAGATACAAACCCAGGCACAAACCCGATTGTATCCAAAGGTGCTGAGCACCAAAACATAACAAAAACAGACATTTTTTGACCTTTTTTTGAAATTAAAAACCCTAAAAGCACCCCTTCTGTCGTTGAGTTTTCATCACGCATTGATCAATGATGAAGTAGCATACTATTAAATGTGTTTAGTTTTATAATTCTGAATTTTTTTTAAAATTTTTACATATAATACATAGATACATACATACAAATATATATATATATATATATGGACGAACCTGAACCACGAACCCAAACCCACGAACCAGGTTCGCTCGAGCCTGAGCCCGAACCCGAACCGATAACTTAGCATTTTTGTTAATAGATAGAGAAGGAATGAAGCATCGCAGGTGGTGGCAGTCACGTGATGGACTTCCCAATTTCATGTGTGATGACTACAGAGAAGAGCAACGCACAAGGAGAGAGGAAGTAAGAAAGGCATCGTAGGGGGCTGCACGTGAATGAGGGAAGAGTGCCTAAGCAAATGGGAATAATGGGCATCGACCAAGGAGGCAAGATTGGGTGTGTGGATGTAATGTCCCTTCTAGGATTATTGGCTAGTAAGAGACAATTAGAGACAATTACTTCAAATCTTTAAACTCATTATAGATTATAATATCAGATTTAAATTATGAATTATATAATCAATAGTATGGACACAAATATATATAGATATTGATACTTTCAATGGCACATGCTCTTCCTAATTGATACAATATATGAATGCCAAGTAAATGGAATGTCTTATAAACTTTCCCTTTCACCAATGTTGATGAGGGATATCGATTGGATAGAAAGCTGTCTCTGATCTGACCTTTGAAGTATATGCTGTTTGTAATCTTCCAACCTGCAACTTGACCCAATTGCTCTCTCAAATATGATGATAGAACTATACAATGAACTCCAAGATATACCCAACAAGATATACTGGACTGAAGGTATTGCTAGGAGCAAATACATTTGCTATATCTGATATGACAATGCAGTCATGCAAAATATGGTGTAATCGCTTATGAACGATGTTGCTCTTTCAGATTCGAATTTATGTGTTTGCAACTTGAGGGGCTGCTTCTGATTTGGAATCGATTTGGATTGTGCACCCGATATTGTGCCTACAGCATTTGCTCAATAAGAGCTATCCAAACTGGATAAGAAATAAGATATAAACTCCACGATGTCTCATGAAGTGAGATTAAGTATTGTTGTGACGTTTTCACACATCAGCCCATTGCAAATGGGGGACCTGTTGTGACCTTTTCACACATCGTGTAATGTCCCCACTTTGAAATATAATTTAATAATAAATAATTATAATAATATTAAAATACAAAAGAATAAGAAAAAAAATTTAAATTAAAATATAAAATAATATAGTTAAATATAATTAAAATTTAATTAAGTTAATGAATGGTCAAAAGACATGAAATGAAAAGTTGTGACTCCCTCAAACATGAGATATAAAAGGGAGAAGAGAACCTCATTTGAGGGGGATAATTTTGGGAATCAGAAGTGTAGACTAGATATGGTTTAAATAAGAAGTGCAGAACTGATTGTGAAAGGTTGTGCCCCTTTCAAAGGACAGAAATAATAAAGAGTCGCACTCTTTTAAAGGGTACTAAGGGTGAAGGGTGTGTCTCTTGCCAAAGGGCATACATGATGAAGAGGTGTGACTCTCCCTCACATTGGAGGATATAAAGTGGAGAAGTTTTCATTTGAGAAGTAGGGATCCATAGAATAGAAAAAAATATATGAAGCATTAGAAGCAGATTTAGGAGCAGACCTAAGTCAGAATTATAAGGAAATCTGGAAGAATGATATGAACATTTATCAAAGAGATCAGAACACAAATACAAATCTGCGAACAGTAATAAAGCTGGCATCGAAGGAAGAGAAGAGGAAATATTAAATCAATAACCAAAGAATCAGACTTGATAGAATAGAAAGGATTCTCTCACTCTCTCACACACACATATATATCTCTGAGTATAGGCAGCAGATCAAATTGATATAAACAGCAGACCTGTACATTTAAAGAGTGAAACAACATCAAACTAAATCTGTCCAAATTAGCACAACAGACTGAAAATAGACAACCTGCAATAATTCTACAAGTATATTGGGCAAAATTTAGTGTCCTCCCAAAAGGGGACATTACACATCGCCCCATTGCAAACGGGGACCCCCTCTTCTCCTGCTTTCCGCGTTGCTTAGTTTAGGGTTTTGGCAGCATAGTGGGCAATTGAGTTTCTCGTGCCCGAGTCTCGGAATTTTGATCATGCCTATTGTCCTTTAGGGTTTTTTTGAATTTATAGGATCAAGCACGTAAAGTTGAGATTTTAAATTATCCTAATTTTGTCTAAGTGTAGACCTTTTGAGCGTTAACATGTTTTGAACGTCCACGTCGGTGATTTTAAAGTGCTAAAGTGTTTTAGGACCTTTTGGAGTTGTTTTCTCGCTCCTAGGAAGATATTCAAGTTGATTTTGCACTTTATCCCGATAGGTTTCTTTTTGTTTCGCTCAAATTTTTGGTAAATTTGCCCAAGTCCAGATGAGTTTTATTGAGTTTTGAAGTTTCGTAGTGATTTTGAGTGGAAAAATCATCATTTTCCGGATGAAAATCCATATTCTAAGGGTTAAAAGGTCAAAATTCTACACAAGAGGTGCTTTTCCCCTCATATTCCAAACTACCCATGATTTTCCCCCACTCAAAATCCAAACTGGACATGGACTTCCCCTAGAATCCAGACATGCCTTGTTTTTCCCCCATTCAGATTCCCTACTAGGATCGATTTTCCCCCATAATGCTTTAATTTTGACTAAGTGTTGGGATTTTTTCCTGACTGCCTTCATTTTTCCACTGGGAGTATGGATAAGGTTGCACATGACTTTTGTGATAATTCCTAACATGGATCAATTTTCCACCAGGACATTTTGCGACGAGTTTTTGCGGATTTTTATGCGGATATTCATTCCAAACCTTAGGCGATTTTCCACTGAGAGTTATTTTGATGATTTTGTGTCCGGATGAATGTCCAGACAGGGATCGATTTTCCCCTAGACCCATTTTTGTGCAAGTTGGTGAAATTTTGATAGGGATTTTTATCCCTACCTGGATCGATTTTCCCCAAAGGGGATATTTTAATGATTTTTTATGATTTTTGTTGGAATTTTTATCCCAAGTTAAATCGATTTTCCCCATTGGTCATTTTTTATTTAAATTTTGAAATATTTTAAATGAAATGACCCACATTTAATTGTTTTTAATAAAATGCAACGATTATTAAAAAATAAAAAATAAAACAATTAATAAATGATTTGCAATGAACATTAAACGAATTTTACCTTCTAGAAGCAAATTGATTTTTTGCTAGGCAAGTATAAGAACAAGTTTTTAATCCCACATTGCTTGTGTGGTGAAAGTTGATGGTGAAAGCAAGTTTAAAAGGAGAGATCCCAACATTATTATATCATTATATTTGCCCAGTATGTGATTGCAAAGGGCCATTTTTCCTCCAGCGGCCAATTTTTAATGAAGTGTCAAGTTGACACCTTGGGTTGAAGATTGTTGTGTTGCTCATTTTTCTTCATTTCCAGCCCAAGGCGATTTTTATTTGCTGCCATTGGAGTGTTTGTCACAGATTTTTCAGACTTGGGCAATTTTTGTGAGGGTGACAATTTTCCAGAGGAGGGCGATTTTGTGTTTGGTAGGTTATACCTCCAATTTTGGGTGATATTCCTCCTTGGTGTGTGTCGCCATTGTTGCAAGCTTGCTGATATTTGTTCTCAGGGCTGATATATCCACCATTGCTGAAGATTTTTACCCCCATTGCTGGCTGGAAGTTCGATTTTCAGAAATATACTTTATTCCCAGCCCATTTGTGCCTAAGGCGATTTTGTCCGAAGGCTGATTGGAGACATTTTCAGTCAATTTTCAGAACTATTTTCAGTTGTTACAGGTCTGAAACTTCATTGGTAGGCAGTTGTCCTCAGAAAATCTTCATTTCTAGCCACCTACCCACTTTGGCGATTTTGCTTGGAGCTCATTTCTTTGTCTTTTTTTTATCATTTTCAAGGATTTTTACTACTTTGCAAGGTGCTGGTAAGTCTGAAACAATTCATTTTCAGACTTGTCCTCAGAAAACTTTATTTTTACCAGCCATACTTATATTCCTGGATATGATTGTTTTCACTATTGAGGTTGATTTTCATCAAGTTTGTGCACATTTGGATGATTGCAACATGTTTTTAGAGATTAATTTGTGAAGTTGCAAGTTGTCTTCAGATTTGCTGGCAGCCATTGTTGATTTCGGAAGGTGTCTTCAGACATAATTTTGTGTGAAAACACAACCTTTCACACCTTTCCTTAGTCATTGTTTGATCCGGTATACTCCTTTGCACTCTATTTTGGATAAATTTTGTAGGTATAAGGGGGTGTTTTCAGACTTTAGTCTGAAAATTGTTAATTTCAATGAACTTAATAAGGGTTTAATACCCTAACCTTGTCACATTTTTGGATTCAATTGTTAAAATCTATTGAAAATGTGGATCATTTTCCTGATTTCCATACCCAAATTAGTCTAAATCATTAGGAAATCAGAAGTTTTGTAAGGAATATTTTCCTAAGTTCTAACTTCTAGCTTCGTACAGGTACGATGTCGAAGTCTAGACTCAAGGAAAGGAGAGAGCAACAGAAGATAGTTGAGACAGGATTCTATCCAGAATCCAAGATGTCATCCAGATGGGAGGTTACAGACATGAACATGCATTTCCTGAACATGAGCCAGATGCGAAAGCGTATGTTCGTAATTGGGAGTCAAATTCCTTCCCCAGCTTATGTGAACATTATGAAGAGTAGCATTTATCAGGCCATTGGATTTCCGCAATCCATACAGTGTAGTGAGCTTATCCTGGAGTGTACACGATGTTATGATCCTCGCTCCCGAATGATCAAGACTCCTAAGGGTGCCATCATTGCCTACCTTGCTGAGGATGCGATTGCTGAGGTATTTGGAATTTCACAAGGAGTGGACATGAAAGATATAACTAAGGATGAATATGAAGACCAATTTAAGAAGAAGATGGATGCATGCAAGACCGTAGTAAACAAGGAGTGGATGATCGAGCCTAAGACTCATCATTCCAAGGCTCCCAAGACACTCATGTGCACAGACTTCAAAGAGGAATATAGCGATTTAGTATTCCTGCTTAACCAAGTGATGGAGATGTCGCAAGGTGCAATATACGATAGATGGATGTTCTATTTCATCCAGGATTGTCTAAAAGGAACATTGATAAATTGGTCTAGAATCATAAGTGACAATCTGAATTTTCAGCTGAGGAATGTGGAGCAGTCCAGGTCATTCGCCATCACTTCCTATTTGGTGTACCTGCTTGCACAATTTGTTACTTACAAGGGATTGATATGCAGAGATGAAGTCGGGAATGGACAAGGACAATTAAGGAGTTATGTATGCTATCCACAACTGAACATGTATCAAATTGAAGATTATAAGAGAGTGAATAATATATTCACAATGTACATAACGCGAATGTTGCAAGATGGAGTCCACAGGAGGTTGTCCAAGTAGGCAACAGAGTTGATAGAGAAATATGGATCGTGGTATATACAGTTTCCCACTTTCACATACCTTAGGATTCATGGGTTTCAATCCGAACCCTACAGGCTTCCTAGGTATCCTTTTGACAGAGCGATCTTGTTGGAAGTGGTGAGACAACTTTTGGAGTTTGATTCTATCTAGAAGGAAAGCACAGAACGGGCATGTCATTTCCTATTTCAGTTGGGAAGACATTGGAGGTTTGTCAGTCCGCCTTAGGAGCTAGCACGGCAAGTGAGGAACTTGCATTCTATCGATTTGCAACATACAAGAGACGAGGAAGATTTGATCCAGATAAGAAAGTTGGAAGGATCAGGGGAGAAAAGTTCATCCACAAGGTAGACATAGAAGATTATTGAGCCAACCTGATGGACGAGCAGGCAGTAAAGAGAAGAATCTGGTCCAGAATGTCAGTGGATTTCATGAGTAAGTGTGGACTTTTTCTCATTCTTGACCAAGTGTTAGATGACAAGGATCATACGCAACCACAATATGAAAATGAAATGAAGGCGGCGATTCTATTGCCTAATGGTCAGAATCAGAAGAAATAGATTTGAATGTATTGATGAGAGAGGTCTTGAGTTTCTCCCGAGCATGGGTGGATATTAAGATGAACAAGTTAGTTGATATGAGTGTTACCTTCGCTTATGAAAAGATGAAATCGGAGGAATCCTCTTCCGAAGATGATTAGAGGACTCTCAGTGATATCAGGATTCATGCAGATGAGGAGAGCCAAGCTCCCAAGAGAAAGAAGAACAGACCAGGAGAAGTCAAGGCTAGAGGGAAGAAGATTGAGGAGGTCAAGAAGAAGAAGCAAAAGACTATCATTCCTTCGCCTATCATTACTTCACCACCCCTCAGTGTCTCATCAATCAAGGAAGTTGAAATGCCAGAACAAAACAAGGGAACTAAGCAATGTTCCAACACAGTGCCAGAGAATATTCAGGATTTACATGCCACAGCGACATTTGCTCCACCTAATGAGGATGATGATCAGCTGGGATCCTCTACTGTCCTTTTGGAGGTTAGTTTGGGAAAAAATGTATGTGATTTGACTAGGAATGATCCTGATAATGATGATATGTTATCTCAGCATTAAGAGAGCTTAATCGAGAGATGTGTCTCGATGATGCTATGGAGATGGCCGCTATTCCTGATTGGTTGATGAGGAGTATGGAGAAAAGGAAGAAAATTATAAAGGAACGGCCTATTGATGACATTGATGACTACTTAGCTAGGAGCAATAAGGAGAAAGAGCCTAAGAGAGCTGAGATTTTGTTACACATAGCTAGAGATGAGACAGGAATGCGGATTGCGCAAATGGTTGTTCCTATTGCAGGTGTGACGGCAGACATTGCTACTCCTGTTAGCGGCAATATTGTAAACAAATAAAACTAGTTAATTAAGTTGTAAGTTGTAATTATCTTGGTTAGGGGCAACCGAGGGGTGGCAGTTGCGGTGCGGCGGTTGGCGCTCGCACCCCCTCGACATCTTTATATACTTCCAAATGTAACTTGTGAAGAATTATTATGAATGGAATAACATTTCTTATATTGCATCTGATATCTATGGCATTATTATTCTGCATTACGTGCTTTATCTGTATACTTTGAGTTATTCACCCGAGAGGGTAAACATTTGGCGCCGCTGCCTAGACGTACTCGGGAACGGAAGACGCGGATGGCGCACGGACACGATGGGCCTACCCGTTGGTGAGATAAACCCAGAGGCCGACGACGCGCAAACAGAGCTCTACAACGGGGAAGACACTGCAACGAGGGAATTTTCAATTCTGCTCCAGGTAGCCATCAAGACCTACGTCTGACGAGAGGCCACGGAGGCGGAAATCCCACCAAGTGCCATGTGGACAGCGATGGAGGTTAGCCCGGCAGTAAATCGGTTGATGAACCATCTTCCTCGGCTGCTTGCACAGGCATCGCTGGCACAGCAAGCTCGCCTAGAGGAGATTGCCCAGGAAGAGCAACGCCAACAAATTCTTCAACAATACGAAGAAAGCAGCCGTCAGGAAGCGGAGCGGGATGGCACAAGGCCAGGAAGGAATTGAACCCTGAATCCCATCGGGATAAAGGACTATCCTATATTTAAATAAAAGTGTCATAATATTGACACGAGTTGTATTGACGAAATGAATTAATAAAGGCGTGTTCTGGTTTATGTGTTGTGAATTATGGAAATGTATGGGAATTAATGCCCAGCCTATTAAATAAAGATAGAAATAAGAAAGCAAAAACGGACGAGTGGGAGGCCGCGCAGAGGGCCTTGATTCTGGAACAGCAAGTAGAACGTAGACACCGAAGGACGACCTGCCGAAGGGTGGCCCGAAGGGAACCAAGGAGGTGTCACGGAGGGTGCAGAAGCCGAGGGAAATTTCTACGCGTCGCCAGAACACCGTAGGGTGTGGAGCCACGAAGAGTTTCTAGAGGAAACAAGGTTATGGCAGGATCTAGTTGAAGAGACTCGGGATCAGTTTAGAAACTTATCCCTTACGCCACGAAGTGAGGATCACCAAAGGGAGCCAGGAGTGGGTGTGGGTGAGAACGGAGGGGAGGACAACCGTACAGTTGTTGGTGCCACATACGACAGGCAAAACACCGTACCTCCAGTCACCCACGCAGGACACACCACCGGCGCCGGAGGGAGCGGCGCACAGACACAACCACAGCCACCTCCAGGAAGACGACCCCCCTCGATGGCAGGCAAATAGAAGTTGCCTAAATTCAATGGAGATGGCAACAATGACCCCGTACGGCACTGTCGTACATGTGAGACAATATGGTCAGCCAACAGGGTAGTTGACAAAGTGGATTGGGTGGTGCAGTTCCCTGCCACCCTAAGAGGAGTAGCCATTGATTGGTACTCTGATGTGGACAAAACAAAGGTGGGAACATGGGATGACCTACAGAAAGCTTTTGAGAAGGAATTTCGACTCCTTCAAGATGATAATGAGATCGTGGCGGAAATACTAAGTACAAAGCAGGGAAAGCACGGAACAGTGCAAACATACAGCCGACGATTAAAGGAATTACTGGGGAAGATGGAGAACCAGCCGGCAGACGGACTAAAGAAGAGATGGTTCGTGGAAGGATTGCGGTCATCCTTGCGGAGGAAGATGAAAATTGTACCGCCCACTTCATACAATGACGCATACATCCGCGCAATGGATTTGGAAAGTGAAGACAAAACATCGCGAAAGAAAAAGGGCAAGTCCTCTAGAGAAGAGGAGTCCTCGGGAGAAAGTAGTAGTGACGAATCATCAAGTAAGAAGGTGCAAGCTCTTCAAAAGGATATGCATCGTATGTTGAAGGAATTTAAGAACATGAAAGGAAGCACGAGCAAAAACGAAGACGTGTGGTGCACTGATTGTAAGGAAGAAGGCCACACAAAGGGCATCTGCCTGAAGAGGGCATTTTGCGAAATTTGCCAGATGTTGGGACACCCCGTCAAAGAATGCCCCTACAACATGAAAACAAAAGGGAACCAAGTAATCTTCACCCAAGAGCAACCCTCACTGTCAGCAGGCTCCGCCCAGCCGCAAGCCGACACCACTGCATCATCCGGTGGTTACAGAGGTAACCGAAGAGGAGGGAGAGGCAACAACAATATGACGCTAAGGAGCGGCCAATAATCCAATGTCGGGCCTGCAACCAATGGGGGCACTTCGCTCGAAAGTGCCAGAATACTGAAACCCCCCAGAGCCTGTGTAGATGGTGCGGCCTCAAGGATCACGATGACACAAAATGCCCTAAACAGGGGGTCAATCTCCTCAATATTGAGAAGACGAGCGAAGTGTTGGCGATCACTCGCGCGCAGGCGAAGAAGGCAACGTATCCCGACCCCCGCACAGAGAAGGAGAGATTGCGAGAGGCGAAGGCCGACATTGAACGGGAGATGGCGGCAGAGGGACGGAAGAACACGGAGCCGATGAGTCCCTCAACCCACCTGAAAGCGGAGAAGAATATTATTGGGCAAGTTTTGCAGATGGAAGTACCGATAAAGGTAAAAGACCTTCTAGATTCCATGCCACATCTGAGGACTGCCATCCTCAACAATGTGTTAAGCACCGCACACGTACCTTCGAATGCACCACAGGTGGAGATTCCCGCCAGCCCTTCGACTGACCCGATGTTACTAACCTTGAACAGTGGTAGACACCCAGATGTGGTAGAAATGGGCATCCTGGGAACCGTTCTAAAGGACACCATTGTGGATGGAGGTGTTGGGGTGAATGTACTACCAGAAGAGACATGGAAGAGGCTGGAGAAACCCACCCTGTGGCCATCCACATTTAATCTGGTAGGAGCCGACCAAAACGGCATCAAGCCACTCGGCATATTGATGGCTCAGCAAGTGACAATTGGTACGCAGCCTTTCCGATTAGATTTTGTAGTTATTCCCTTGAAAAAGAAGGGCTATGACGCCATCCTAGGGAGAGGGTGGTTGATCACCGAAAGGGTAAATCACAACTAGAAGAAAAATACACTTTCCATGGAGAAGGGAGGGCGGAAATATACCATTGACCTACTAACCCAAGATGTCGGCGAAGAGCTCGCCTCTTCCGACTTGGACTCAAAGGACTCTTATAAAGGGGAAGGGGGTCCCGACGAAAGCAAGGGCAAGAACGCGATGGAGCCGAACAGTGAAGGGGTGCTCGATCAGGAGGGATGTTCTGAAGATGAGGTATGCTCACTCAACGGGCTCTTCCATTGGCAAATGGAGGACTACAAACTTTTTCACTGCAACATGTTGGAGATAGAGGAGCCTGCCGATCCGGAGGTCTTCCCTGTGAAATACAGAGAATATAAGGAGGGGGAAGCCCGAGTGGACGAGGCACCCGCGCATCAGTTCAAGAAAGACAAGCCAATTCAATTTGAAGAGTCCAAGCTAAAGGCAACAAACCTGGGAAAGGAGGAAGACCCACGGAATATATTAGTCGGGGATGACTCGGATCCCATGCTGAAGACAGCAGCCTTCAAAATATTACTGGAGTTTAAAGACGTCTTCGCATGGACATATAAAGACTTGAAGGGAGTACCTCCCGAACTGTGCGTGCACCGCATCCCGTTGGTACCCAGAGCCCGCCCTGTACGAAAGAGACCGTAAAGGATGAACCGCAACTATGCAGCGCGGGTGAACGATGAGATCGAGAAAATGCTGGAGGCTGGTATCATTTTTAAAGTATAGACAAGCGAATGGGTGTCGCCCATAGTCATCTCACTAAAGGAGGCTAACCAAATAAGGATTTGTGTGGACTTTCGGTGTCTCAACGCAGTTACGATTAAAGACCCCTTCCCAATCCCGTTTATGGACAGCATACTGGAGGAGGTGGCCGGCCATGAGATGTACTCGTTTTTGGATGGATTTTCCGAATATAACCAGATCTCAATCGCCGAGGAAGATAAACTAAAGACCACCTTCGTGGTCGAAGATGGTGTCTATGCATACAACCAGATGCCATTCGGCCTATGCAATGCACCTGCAACATTCCAGCGAATTATACTACACATATTTGACAAGATGTCGGTAGGGAATTTTAAAGCCTTCCTCGATGACTGGTCCATCTATAGCAGGCAAGATACGCACTTGGTAGCCCTTAGAGAGTGCCTGGAAAGATGTCGAAGGGCAAGGCTGGCCCTTAATCCAAAAAAATGTCGATTTATGGTGCCACATGGCAAATTGCTTGGGCACATCGTATGCAAAGCAGGTCTGAAGACAGACCCAGACAAAATACGGGTGATCGTGGAGATGGAGCCTCCTATGGATGTCACTGGGGTAAAGTCCTTCCCGGGTCACATCGGCTACTATAGAAGATTCATAAAAAACTTTGCACAAATATCCCACCCCTTGGACAAGCTCACTCGCAAGGGTGTGTCGTAGACCTGGGGGACCCCGGAGAGTGAAGCATTTGAGGAATTAAAGACGAGGCTGGTAGCTGCTCCCATCCTCGCTTACCCTAACTGGGACAGGGAGTTCCATGTCCATGTGGATGCCTCAAACTTTGCGATCGGTGCCACACTGGCCCAACTGGGAGATCATGGGTTGGATCATCCCGTCTATTTTGCCAGTAGACTGTTATCTAAAGCGGAGAAGAATTACAGCACAATAGAACGGGAGGCATTGGGGATGATCTATGCGGTACAACAATTCAGACACTATCTGTTGGCGACACCGTTCACATTCTATGTGGACCATCAAGCCCTCATGTACTTGGTCAACAAGCCGATAATTCAGGGAAGGATTAGTCGATGGCTACTCTTGCTACAGGAGTTTATGTGCACAATAATTGTACGGCTAGGCAAAAGCCATGTCATTGCTGACCAACTGTCCTGGATCAAGTTCGGAGAGCTGCCAGAAGGGGTAAATGACGACTTTCCAGACGCCCACCTATTCAAGATCGCAGTACTACCACCATGGTATACTGCCATCGGGGAATATCTCTCCACCTTTGTATTCCCCCAAGGCATGTCATCGGGAGAGCGAAGAAAGCTTGTGTTGAGAAGCCGCACATTCCAACTGATTAATGGTTTATTGTATAAAATGGGGCCCGACGAGGTGCTACGTCGGTGTGTGATGGAGGAAGAGGTGCCAAGCATCCTCAGGGAAGCACATGAGGGGCTCGCATGAGGCCATATGGGACCGGACACTACGGCAAGGAAGGTATTGCTAGCAGGCCTCTGGTGGCCCACATTGTATAATGATGTGAGAGAATGGGTAGTAGGTTGTGATACCTACCAGACAGCGGGGAGGCCGCCGAAAAGGGACTTCATGCCCCTCAACCCTTCGCATGCTCAAGAATTATTCAAACGCTGGGGGCTAGATTTTATCGGCCCGCTCAAGGTGAGCCGCGCTCGGAGGTGTCGCTACATTGTGGTAGCTACGGAGTATTTAACCAAGTGGGTTGAAGCGCGAGCCCTACCAGACAACTCGGCGGTTAGTACAGCACAATTCATCTACGAGCAAATTATTACGTGGTATGGGATCCCTATGCAGTTGACAAGCGACAGAGGTGGACATTTTGTGAACCACGTGATTAAACTATTTACTACAGAATTCAAGATTTTTCATTCACTATCTAGCCCCTATTACCCACGAGCCAACGAACAGGCCAAGGCTACCAACAAGATTATTGTGAGCGTGATATACAAGTCGTGCGGTGTCGAGGGAGAAGACTGGGAAGAAAAGTTACCTTCAGTCTTGTGGGCCTACCGTACAACCTACAAGGTGACCACAGGCCAGACTCCATTCCAACTCATGTATGGGCAAGAAGTTGTGGTGCCAGCGGAATTCATGGTGCCAAGCCTTCGCATTGCAATAGAGAACAGACTCTAAGATATGGAGAGCCTGAGGGAGAGACTGTATGCTTTAAACAAGTTGGACGAAAAAAGAATGCTAGCACAATGGGCCACAGAGGCAGCCCAACAAAGACGGAAGGTCTGGCACGACAAGCATCTTCGGTGAATGAAGTTTACTCTTGGGCAGTTAGTGCTGAAATTCAATGGGACTAACGAAATAAAACCCGGTAAATTTAAAGTGCGATGGCTAGGGCCATTCAAGGTACGCGAGGTCAATGCCAACGAGGCGATCAAGTTGTGGACGCTCGACGGGAAAGAGATACCAAACGCCGTCAATGGGTCGAAATTAAAGGTCTACCACGAACGGAGGGAACCTGGACCCTCCAATCAGAATGTTTGACAGTTTAGACTTGGGGTACAATAAAAAAAATTTAAAAAAACGTACGATCGTATAGTTAACCATACGGTTGAAATTGCAAAAAAAAAAAAAAACACGGTGGGACCACCAGCGATGGAACCACCATGCAGTGGTAACACCGACGGTGGGACCACCGTGCGGTGGCAACACTGACGGTGGACCACCGGCGGTGGACACCACCGTGCGGTGGCAACACCGGCGATGGACACCACCGGCGGTGGACACACCGACGGTGGACCACCGGTGGTGGACACCCGCACATAAAAGCCCCGCACAAGCCCGCAAACACACACGCAGCCCGCACAAGTCCGCAAAAAAACAACACGCAGCCGCACAAGTCCGCTCCACCGAAAAACAAAAATAACACGCAACCCAGCATAGCAAGGAACCGCGCAAGGAAGCGAAGAGTAAGGCAAGGCAACGGCACAGCATTACCGTACGGTTACACCGTACAGCTACAGCATTCCAGGGAGGGAGAAAGAGGCACGTGTTTATTATTTTAATCCTTTTTTTTTTGTTTAAAAATAGAGGGCACAAACGACAAAGGAAGTATTATTTAATGGACGCAAGTGGGAAAAATTGGCAAAAGCAGTTACGGCAGTTACCTGGTGCAGTACCGTCAACCTCAGGGAACAAGAGTGTGGTCAGGACTTTGCCTTCGGGTGTAAAGGTAAGAGGCAGCATGGCGGACAGCAGCCAAAAGAAAGGGAAGAAGGTACGCTCCAAAGTGCAACAGACGCCAGCAAACAGTGACGTGACGATGGACACAATTACTTTTGAGGGTTTGACTGGCACAGATTGCAGGAGATGGTGGAATGATACCCCGAATGATGACCCTCTAAAGATGCAACTGCGACTTGCACAGGTACAGTGGGCCATCCAGATGCCGATTTTTTGCATCAAGGACTTCGAGGTGGTGTTGCGCGCCATGATTGGTACTTACGACTCGCACAGGCGGCAATCAATGTTTGATTATGACCACCAGCAGCTTACAATATCGTTTGCTTCGACCGAATTGACCAGAGTTTTTGGTATTCCAAGGATGCACGAAAAGAAAGTGGATAAGGCACAAAAAATAGCCCCCGACTTCAAAGATAAACTTCTGAAACTAATGTGTCGCAACGACCTCACACAAGCAGAACTTGCTAGCCTTCAGCACGCAAGCAAGAGTCGCGGTCTGAAGAAGTTGTTTTTACGAGAAGGAATATGGTGATGCCTGGTGGATGTCGTGAAGAGCCGGTTGACGGGAGCAAGTCGAGCTTCGGATATTGCCATGGCACAGATGGTGCTCGTGAATGGCATCCATAACGGTATAGTATATGACTGGGCATCTGTATTAGCGAACAGAATGGAGGAATTCATGACTCTCCAACACAGGACTTTCTACATGCCCTACCACGCTATCGGGTTCTTTTTGGATGCAGTACGCCTTCGGGGCTCACGGGACAAGGACCAGTACTTGGCACCACAAGGTCGTGTACAACCTGGACAACCCCCAATATTTTATTGGATGCACCTGGACACCACGGCAAAAGCGGCGATATTCACTCTGCATGAAATGGAAGAGGAGGGTAGTGATTTCAGCATCGACAACAAAGTCTGAGTCTGGCAGTAGTGACCCGAGTGAGGAGGCGGAGGACTCCAGTGATTCTGCCACGGAGACTAGTTTTCGAATGGTGGGTCAGGGTGGGCCACATGGAGAGATCGACATGGGGGCAACATCCGCGACGGTCGTGCAGCCTCTAGATGGGCAAACGACTCCCGCAAGTACCATGTTGCCTCCTCCAGGTGCGGTAGTGATGGCAGTACCAGTTCTTGGTTTTGGGCAAGGTTGGACACCCGTGATTATGGCCCCCCCACCTGCGGCTGGGACATCGGTAGAGCCTCTGGTGGTGGACGAGAGCCATCCCACGACAGTAGTAGAGGTTGGAGGGAGAGCAGCGGGGGAGATGGCGGTACCACCAGAACCTTTTGGAGGGAGTGATCGCCCTTCTCAGCAGGACATGAATGCATGGTTGAGCCGGTTCAAGTTGGCACCAATGGCCCCCGTTGGAACAGTAGTCCTTTCTCCAAGGCGGGAGCCGAGTCCTCACAAGATTGTGGACTTAGTTGGAGATGGTTTGCCAGAGCCTACGAGGAGTGTACCGAGGGATCACTCACCCATCCGCCAGTTGATGTTGAGCCCTACGCAGGAGGAGTTCACCCCGAGTTTCCCTCAGCCTCCCCACGCGGCTATGGAGGAGCAGGATGTAGTAGCATCTTCGGGAGGGGATGGCGACAGGGAGTTAGAGCAGTTTTTGGCGGATATGGTTGTGGAAGCCAGAAGGGTAGTAACCTCCGTACGATCTAAGGGTGAGGCCCGGGCAGATGAGGAGTTGGCACGACTACTTGAGTTCATGAGGGACAGGTGCAGGACCCACTTTACTCAGTGCTTCGAGTTTGGTGGATGGCCTACCACAGAGACCTTGCAGATGTTGGAGAATTGGGGCCTTCGGGAGCAGGTTGGTGAAACCAACCGAGGGGCATTGTTGAGGCAGATAGAGCAGTCCTTCCGAGAAACTTGCTATGAGTTGCGAAGGACGCAGTATATTGCCGACAGTACAGAGACCCAGCACAGGGAGGCCATGTTGGCACGAGATGAGTTAGTTACTAGGCTCCAGCAGACGAAGGAACTCCACCGAGAGCAGTTGGCCCGAGCAACGGCCGCATGGGATGCAGAACGAGCTGCCTTGGAAACAATGTTAACCGAGGAGAGGACGACTAGGGGTGCCTTGGAGGCACGGTTGGAGGAAGTGCAGGACGACAGGACTATGTTGGCGAACCAACTGAGTGGCGTGTTGGAGCAAGTGGATCAGAAAGATAAGGAAGTTTTGGAGGCCGTATTGATGGTGAAAACAGCGATGGAACGCCAGATGGTGGCGGAGCGGGACCTCAAGTTGTAGATTGACCAGGTCTACGAGTTACACGCCTGCCTGAGCGCCGCCCCCTCTCCATCAGGGACGCTTCCTCCACCACCTTCTCAGTCCTGAGTTTTGTGTTGTAATCCTTCCATGTTGTTTGTCGTCCGGAGACGACCTTGTCTTTAAGTTATTCACCGGAGAGGGTAAACACTCCCATGGATTTCCAGATTACTTCAATTGCCCTTGGTCGTACTACAAGAGAGCGGGAATTTCTGGAGGTTGGTGATAACCTTAGGGAAATCAGTGCGAGATTGGATAGAGAAATTGAAGAAAAGGAGAAGTACAAAGAAGAGAATATCAGACTTAGAGAGTACATTGTAGGGATAAGACGTGAGAATCCCACCCTTATTTCCCCTATTGCAATTGATCGTGGACTACATTCACATTATGAGGCAGCAAGAGATACACTCTCGAAGGTGGAGAAATGGATTGAAAATACAAAGAGACAGGCGGATGATTTCCTTACTTAGTTTGTCCACGCATTTGACAAGACAACAGGGCTCATATTCAGAATACAGTAATTGGAGGGAGTTTGGGAAGAATTTTGACCTATTCAGGAGAAGACTAGTCCACGCCTCAGAGCTTT
The DNA here is from genome assembly GCF_030272615.1 of Cryptomeria japonica. Classification (NCBI taxonomy): domain Eukaryota; kingdom Viridiplantae; phylum Streptophyta; class Pinopsida; order Cupressales; family Cupressaceae; genus Cryptomeria; species Cryptomeria japonica. The sequence continues at coordinate 474,800,920 of NC_081409.1, read as the reverse complement.
GAAGAAGATTCCTAAGTCCACATTGGTTAGGGAGAATGTTGTGCACAATGGAAATAGACACGATTTCCATGGCTGGTATTTGTTCATTAGCCATGAAGAAATCAACTTATGAGAGCACACAACTGAGTTGTGCAGAGATTGAAGGATCAATTCATGATATTCAATTGAAGATCCTTGCCTCAATTGAGGAGTTATTGGGGGTTGATGTCAGTGAGGCCAGAGATTTACACTTAGCAGAATTAAGAGACAAAATGAAATTCATGTATTTCAATCAGTTGGACTCTTTGAAGAAGAGTCGGATAGATGATTTGGTCTCTTTGTTGATTCATGTTCATAATTCGCAGAAGCTTATGTCAAATTGGGAGAACACTTTGGATTCTTGCTTGGATGCATTGGACGTGATTGATATACAACAAGATACCTTACCCAGCATTTCCATGGAGTTAGATTCTGTATTGGCTAGATTCTTGGTGTATGCTAGGAGAGAGGGAGATGCAGGGAGGAATCTTCTAGAACATTCCCTATTTAATGACTACGTATCTTTCTATTGGGCCATATGTTGGTGGCTCCATTTTTTATGTAAACCCTAATTAGAGCAACTCTAGGGTTTTGTTGTAATGTTCTTGGCCCTTGATTTAGTTTTAATCTTGGCCATCCATTTTGTATGAGACTCTATATATACCCCAATGCCTCTCATTTGTACAGGAGAGTTTTTGTAGAATTGTTGGTATATGCTGCAACAATTTGAATATAAATCATTGTTCGACTTGATGGTGATTTTGTCTTTCAAGTGTTGTTTTGCATTCAAGGTTCTCAATTCCTCCAAGTTAGATTAGAATTTTAGATTAGAATTTGCTTTCAATGTTTGTTAGATTGAATGAAAGAGTTGTCGAGTATATTTGTGTGGAATCTATGAATCCATACCACTAGCCTCTTGCTGACAGTAAGTACATCGTGCATAGTCAACTAGAAATTTATGCAAACTTAACTTCGATTATTACATATCCATTGTTATGCATCAACTTGGATGGTCTCAATGCTTGATGGTAATAGTTTGAAAATCTATGAAGTATACCCTAGATGATTGCTCTAAGCTCGTGTCAAAATCTGTTCGATTTGATGGTGAGACCTTGCCTAGTTTGATTCTACTAAATTTGTTCATCATTTACTACATTCCTAGGCTTAGAATAGATTTCTTGAACCCTATTTCCTTTTGCCATTTTTTTTTAGAAAGTCTTGAGTCCAGAACTACATTGCCATATCCTAAGCTATTAGCACACCCATTCCACACATCGTGATAAACAATGTTAATTTGAACAATTGTGTAAGTCCCCAAGTGAAAACAGCAATTCACATCGACCATTGAGTTACCCACTCGTCAAGACCTGACTGTAGAAACCTTGGAATCATTTTAGTTGATCTTATCCTTAGCATCTAAGGTGATTTTGTTCAAGAGAAGGTAAAGTAGTTTGGTATTTTATTCTGAATGTTATGTGCATAAAACACACATCAACAGGACTCCCACTTTTTTAGCTTGGTAGCATAGTTGTCTTGGCTTAGTTGTCTATCTTGGCAATAGTTCAAGTCTAAAACCTCTTGCTTGTGAGGGGATGCGATGCTTTGTCATCAGGAGGTGATCAAGTCAGGCAATCTAGCAATAGTCGAGTGTTGCAATCCTCTATAGGCTGTATTTACTCTTGGCTTCTCTTGACAACGTAGGTGTGCACGACAGTGCATGGAGGTCTAGTCAGGCAATCTAGCAACAATCGGGTCTCCCTCTATACTAGTTTGGAGTCTTTGCAGCTCTAAGTGCTCAAGTGATAGATGAGAGTCAAGTGATAGGTGAGAGTTAGGGTAGTCTTTGGGTGATGCTTCACAACGCAACCTTCAGGTCAAGTTTGGATATGAATCTTAAGGGAGATGAGCAGTCAAGCAAGCAAATGGACTTCCTCAGGATAGAAATGGAGGCGAGGAACGATCAAAGAGAGATGATCAATCAATTGAGGTCAAATGCTTGATGAGGATCAACCAAGGTCTAGGTGATGATGAAAGAGAAAGAAAACACCAAGTCAACCTTATGAGCAAGTCATTCTACACAAGGTGAAAGCAATGAAGTGGTCAACTTGAGGTGGAAGCATGTGATTTTTCCTTGACTGCCTCAAATCCACAGCCATGGTAGAAATTTTCCCTCATGTGCTCAAATCCATGGCCAAGGTAGCATCTATTCCCTCACGCCCCGGCCTAGGATGTTTTTTTCCTTGACTTACTAAGATCCATGCCTTGTGGAGGTCAAATGCTTGAAGATTTTTGAAAGGCAATGATGAGTAATGCTATCTCAACACCTTGTTGAGTGATGACAAAGATGCCTTGTTGAATTGAGTGAGGAGATCTTGATGTTGAAGATGAACAACAATGAAGAATATTGATGACGTCAAAACCTTCCTTCACCCCCCAAAATCCACGGCCATCTTCATGACCTTCCTTCACCTCCCAAGATCCACGACCTTTCTCAAGTTCACCCCCTCATTGCCAAAAATCCACGGCAGTCATCAGCAAGTACTTCCTTCATTGCCTAAAATCCACAGCGATCATGACATTTTTCCTTGGTTGGTCAATATCCACAACCTTCCTTGCAACTTTCCCTTGCTGAAATCCAAGGCCAAGGAGTGATCTTTCCTTTACATGCTGAAATCCACGACCAAGGAGGAGTTTTTCCCTCACTCACCCAAATCCACGACCAAAGAAGAACTCATCCATGGATTGAGGAAATCCATACCTCAAGCATGAAAGATAGCAAGATTGATCCTTGAAAAAGTGAACATGAGACATTGAACTCGCCCAACCCTTGCTTGGAACAAATTGAAGGATGATCAACATCGATCAACTAAGTGCTTGAAGTCAGCAAGCTTGAACTAAAAAGGAAGATTTTATTCCTTCACAGCCTCAAATCCATGGCGATCATCACCGGCAGTCATCACAATCTTTCCATCACTGCCTCAAAACCACAGAAGTCATCAAGATTATTCCTTCGCTGCCTCAAATCCATGGCAGTCACCAACTTGTCCTTTACTTGCAAAGATCCATGACGAAGAGCAGATAAAGGTGAAATCAAACTAGCAAAATTGAGAAATTAGACCTATAAAGGATGAAAATCAGACCAAAAATAGCACCATTTCTAGACCTGAAACTTCAATTTATCAAGTGAAAATGTCATTTCCAGATCCTGAAGGGCTTCATGAAGTGATTTTGTGAGTATTTTGCATTTTAAATTAGGGTTTTGTTCACCATCATAATTCAGGGTTCTTTCCTTGAAAACAAGTTTGATACAAGAGAGGGATAGAGGACGTGGAGCATGGAATGAAGAACTTTTCCACCACATCAAGAGGGCAACACTTACAATATCAATTCATAGTTCAACATGGCTAACCAAGGAAGGAACATCTCAACATAGCAAGTGTGAGGATTATCATAAGGAAGGAATTTTACAACTTTGACAACCTTGAATTTCCTCCGGAAATCCAAGAATTGTTGCCAGTACAACAAGAAGGTAATCCAAGACAAAGGCTTCAAGTGAAGGGATTCAGGATCAAGGATAGGTGAAGGTGATCAAATTGAATAAATTGATGCAATTTGAGAATATCTCGCACCATCATCACCTCGAGCACTTGGAAATGTTGAGTATCAAGAGATATTGCTCAAATCACAAACACTTGTGATGAGTTACGTGGGGTAGTTGAGGTGGCACTTAGTCATCACCAACCCAATCGCATCATTCCAAGTCAAGACGTCCAAATTCAATACACTTGACTCATCCAACAAGGAGGACAACTACCATATGTGGAGGCACAAAGTTCGATGTACCTAACCTCATCAACCATTGGTCAACATTCAATGATGGACATGTGTCCAATTCAATGTAATTTTATCATTGGTCAAGCATTAAATGTTATGTAATGGGTATAACTAACCCTAATTAGGGTTTATCTCTTTCAACCTTGACCATTGATTTCGATTTGATCCAAGCCATTCATTTGTAATGAGCTCTCTATAAAAGGCTCACGCTCCTCATTTGTAAAGTGGTTAATAGATAATAGTTGATCAATAGATATTAGATTGCAAGTAGTTAGCAGTTAGTAGTTAGCGGTAGCAGTTAGTAGTTAGCAGTAGAGTACGAGGAGAAGGTAGAAATTGTTGCCAAGCATGTAAATAAACATACTTTTCATTGAATTTATGGTGAATGGTGGCATTTCTTTTGCATATATTATCGTTTCTTGTTGGTTCCTCATGTTATATGAAGTTCATTGATTGTGATGGAGTGATGTGCGGATGTTGATAATTCCTTGGTTCATACTATTTGTGGTTGGATGATTTTCAAGTTAGCCTAAACATCAAAACGTGCTAAGTTCAATTATGGATATGTTTATTCAAGTTATGCCAGTGTATTGGGTATTTGAATGAACGTTCATGATATGAAAATCTTTCATTTACCTTGGAAAATTGCATCGGTTTTGTGCAGTTGTTGGCAACATTGCAAAGCAGAGCTCATTTTAAAAAATGTGTCCATCCAAGCATGGTCCAGTGCTATCATTGATCTTAGGAGTAGATTAGACTTCTCTAAACCCTCAATCCCTTTTGTCTTTTTTTCAAATCAAGTGAATTTCAACATTCCAGCAGCATTCAAGCAAGAGTTCAAGTACAAACGTAAGTCCCCCTTGTGATTGCAGCAATATCAAATCAAACCATTGAACTTATCCACGCATTAAGACCTGACATTTGAAACCACCTCGTATGATCACATAGCTTAAGCATTCAAGAGGTCTTTGTTCAAGAGAGGATAAGATACCTTGGTATTTTATTCTATGTATAAAGTGCATAAAAAACACATCAACAAACACCTTATTATATCTTGGAAGAGGGATGATAAGTCATGCTATCAAAGGACATGTCTTATGACCATTCATTATTACCAGACCTTTCTATTGCCATTATGATTACCAATTAGACTTAATCACATCCCTTCATTAACATCAATTAATGATAGTCGGTTATCCTTAATCGGATTCCTGTAAACATTTCTTTATTACTCTCCAATTGATTATTATCCTACTTCCTCATAAATAATTTGGCAATGGATTAGAAGATAGTTAACGCCCTTTCCTTGAACAATATTATTAATCAGTATTTGTGATAGTTTGAATGATCGTTGTTTTGCATATGATACTCCATGCCTGGTCATAATCATTCTCTTCATGCCGGTCACTCTTAGGTTCTTTTAATGGTATGATTAAGGGATGTTCCTTATGTTATCAATCACTTGTCTATCCCAGACCATGTCTTCAATTATCACTGAATCCACAGATGCTGTTCTTAATTCTATCACCAACTTTCTTCAGAGTCAACCTTCATTGTGTTATATCGCTGCCAAATAAGTCACCTCTGAACTCATCAAGTTCATCGGCTTTGGTATGATGAATGATTGCAAGTCTTTCTTATTTACAATATGATGCTAACTATTTCATTGCAGGTATACAAAGAGCCATCAGTGAACCTCTTCTCCTTGGAAGTATTTAATGCTAACATTCTTCTCACCTTTATTTTGCTCCAATGGATAAGGAGGCTAGTGATAAGGAAACTGTTTTATTTATACAATTTCACGGTTTCTAATCTTTATTTCTAAACTATAACTGCCACTCCTGAACATATAATTATTAAAGTTAGCTTAAGACTAAGATGGTGACATCACAGTGGAGCTACGATAGAGAGGGGTCTGTGTGAGGAAGGACAAAGGCACAAACTGAATGAATGTGCGGTGTTTGTGCAGTAAAAAGAAGAAGTCAAGTTTAAAAGGCATCGAGGTTGAAGAGATTATAGAAGGGAAATAATAAAAATTAGACAATGGTGTGGTGGCAAACAGTGATGTGGTGCTAAAGCTGAAGAATAGATATGTAGCCAGCGTGGAAGGAAATTGTGATGAAATACAGGAAAAAGAGTATGGAGCTGTAACTATTTAAAGTTTGCAGAAAAATAAAACCAGAGAAGAGGAAAATAAAACATCGGAGGTATAAAACAAGAGCAAAGCAATAGAGATTGGTAGTGCATAGAAGAAAGTGAGATAGAGAGCAAGTTTGTATTGAGAGGCCAGTAAAATGCTGTTTCTGTAATGTATTCATAGTATTGCTTTCTTGAGTGAATTTCATTTGTGTTGCAATATGTTCGATGATTGTGAATTTAAATTGTGAACAAAGAGAATCTGCCTCTATGGGTTTTATGTTGAGTTTGTCGAATTGAAGCAAGGGGGAAAGTTTGCATTGCATCAGACGTATCGGAGCCAAAAGAATCTGAGTGTGCATGCCAATTCGTTGAAAGAAGGCAGTTTGCACCAGGACTGAGCTTGTGGGTGTTTACAAAAATGTATGCAAGAGGAGCCCCATGTGGTTGAGTAGAGGTGGAGTTAGAAGTGGAGGTAGAAATCCTCCATATGTTGTCCATGGTGATGATTTTAGAGCCTTGAGAAGGCAAGTTGAAGCTTTACAAGGAGAAATTAGAAAGGGATTTGCTCAAAGAAGAGAGCCAAAGAGTGATGATGAAGAAGAACCTTTAGAGGTTGCAAGCCAAACAAGTGATCAAAGAAATGCAGCAGCAGTAGTTAAAACAAATGCAGAAGCATATGGATTTCAAAGAATTGATTCATTAACAGAATGAGCAACACGCTCATAAATAATACAACAATATTTACAAGAATAGCAAGTTTCTAATAAGAAACTGCTGAGAAGATCGTAGACGATTTAACTAGAATAGAATATACACTATTGAGCATTAATACTAAATTTAACATTATTTTAATATTCTAATACCCTCCCTTAATGCTCAATCTATTAACTACACCTATAGACCCCCTGAATTTTACAAATTTATCAGGACCAAGGGGCTCGGTGAAGATGTCTGCTAGCTGCTCCGAGGTAGGAACATACAACAACTGGATGGATCCGTCTTCAACCAGCTGTCGAATATAATGACAATGAGTTTCCACATGCTTGGTTCTTTCATGGAAGACTGGATTCTTGGCGAGTTTGAGCACTCCCTGATTATCACAGAACAAGGGAGTAGGACCTGCCTGGGAGACATGCATATCCGCAAGCATTCGTCGAAGCCAAACCGCCTCACAAGATGCCTTAACTGCTCCCCGATACTCTGCTTCTGTCGAGGAGAGAGCCACTGCCTACTGCTTCTTACTAGTCCATGTGACAGCACCAGATCCCAAACTAAATACATACCCTGTTGTAGACTTACAGTCATCAACCGAACCCGCCTAGTCAGAATCTGTGTAGCCACTGAGTATAGGATCAGAACTTCGAGTGTACAGAAGTCCATAATCAGGAGTGCCACTCACATAACGCAGCACACGCTTCGCTGCTATCCAATGATCAGCCTTGGGAGCTGTCATGAAGCGTGAAATGTAGCTCACTGCAAAACTGATGTCAGGTCTAGTGGCAGCAAGATAGATGAGACTGCCCACTAGTTGCCTGAACAAAGATTCATCCACAACTGGTGAAGATGACTGAGTTGAAAGTTTGAGCCCAGGTTCCATAGGAGTAGAGGCAGGTTTGCAATCTTGCATTCTGAACCTGTCCACAAGACTTCTGGCATACTTGGACTGAGAGAGAAAGATAATGTTCTCAGTCTGCCAAACTTCAACTCCTAAGCAGTAATGTAGAAGTCCCAAATCTGTCATATCAAAGGTGCGGCACAAATCCTGTTTGATCCCAGTGATCAAATGTGCTGAACTGCCAGTAATGATTAAGTCATCCACATAGACAACCACAAACAGAACATCATTACTAGTATGCTTGATATACAGGTTTGCATCAGATGGACTCCGCTGAAAACCATGATCTGTTAGGTACTTATCAATTTTCATGTACCAAGCCCGAGGAGCTTGTTTCAGACCATAGAGTGCTTTGACTAGTCTACAGACCTTTTGTTCTTGACCAGCAACCTTGAATCCTAGGGGTTGCGTCATGTAGACTCTTCCTGTAAGTCACCATTCAGAAAAGCACTCTTGACGTCCATCTGATGGACTTTCCAACTGAACTGGGCTGCCAAGGCAAGAACGAGCCGTATGGTACTCAATTTGGCTGTAGGAGCAAAAGTCTCCTCGCAGTCAATGCCTTCTTTCTGTGAGAACCCACGAGCAACAAGACGAGCCTTATACTTGTCTAGGGTTCCATCAGCTTTGTATTTTACTTTGTACACCCATTTGCAGCTAATGGGCTTCTTCCCTGAAGGAAGATCAGAAAGGACCCAAGTGTGATTCTTCTGAAGACTCTGGAACTTAGCTTCCATAGCCTGTTCCCACTCAGGTATACCTTTAGCCTCTGAATATGTCTGAGGCTCAAAAACACTGTGTATGTTAGCCATGAGAGCAAAATTGACTGTATGCTGTTGTTTGCTCTTATTACGGGAGGTTCTACCCTCAATGAGCTCAGTATCCCTGAGATCACCAATGGTCTTGGCCCACCATTTAGGCCAGAGAGTAGAAGTGCTAACATCTGGAGGAGTTGGAAGAGGCTCAAGATTAGGAACAGGAGCAGCAGGAGGAGGATTATTCTCCGGAGGGAACTCAGGTAGTGCATCATCGAAAATAGATTCTGCATCATCCCTCCCATCAGGCGAACCTAATGGAATAAGAACACTGTGAGGTTGATCCTCAGAACTCTGCTCAGAAGAAGGGGACTGAAAGAATCCTCTGTCTTCATCAAATACAACATCACGACTGAAGATAAGACGTTCAGTGTCTATATCTATCAGTCTGTAGGCCTTATGGTGATCACTGTATCCTGTCATCATGAGTTTCTGACTTTTGGAATCCAACTTGGAGCGCTTAGCATCTGGAATCCAAACATAGGCAACATAGCCAAAAACCTTCAGGTGGCTGATCTTAGGCTTCCGACCAGACCAAACCTCTTCTGGAGTCTTCCCCTTAACAGCCTGAGTAGGGGAACGGTTAAGGAGGTAGACAACAGTAAACACTGCTTCAGCCCAATACTTATTCGGAACACTCCTGTGTTGTAACATAGAGCGAGCCATCTCAACAACCGTACGATTGCGACACTCGACAACACTGTTTTGCTGAGGAGTGTAGGGTGTAGTCAATTGGCGTTTGATGCCATGGGTATCACAGAAGTTGGAGAACGCAGAAGAACAAAATTCCCCCCCGTTATCTATCCTAAGAGTAATGATGCTAGATCCAGACTCTTTTTCAACAAAGGACTTAAACTTCTGAAAGATACTAAATACATCTGATTTGTGTTTAAGAAAGTACACCCACATCTTTCTACTAAAATCATCTACAATAAGCAAAAAGTATTTGCAACCAGTAACAGAAGATGTATTCATAGGACCACAAATATCAGCATGAAGTAATTGAAGTACCTTAGATGCGCGCCAAGACTTTCCATGTGTGAATGAAGTCCGATGCTGCTGCCAGCTTGACAGGCGCCACATACTCAAGATGCTGAGTCTGAATATCAGGTAACCCTGAAACAAGTCCCTCCCGAGATAGCTGAGAGAGATACTGAATGTTGAGATGTCCATATCTCTGATGCCACAAAGTGCTGAGAGGAGAAACACGAGCTGCCAGAGCCACTTCAGGAGAATAACCAGTGTCAAGAAGCCTATATAGGCCATGATCCTCTAGACCAACAGCAACAGTAAGACGAGTCTCCCGATCAATGATGGAACACTTGTGAGCACTGAACACCACATCTAGCTGAGGAGAATTCCTCATAATCTGACTGACAGAGAGCAAATTAAGTTCCATACCAGGAACATAGTACACATTCAGGAAAATGAGAGTCCTGCCACCAGACTGTATCTGAACAGTGCCTCTGCCAACAACTGTATACTCCTCACCTCCACCAAATACAACGGAATCACTGAAAGATGAGAAGTCTGTAAACCAGTCACGCCGATGAGAAAAGTGACGTGATGCACCAGAGTCGATGTACCAAGCAGAAGACCTGGCATGATCTGAAGACCTCTTAGCCATAAAGGCATAAAAGGCAGACTCCTTCTGCTCGGAATGTTCAGCAACATGCGCCTTCTGGTGTGACCCTCCCTGCTTCTTTTGTTCAGAAGCGAGCCTCTGACAGCAATCTTTCTTCATATGGCCGTACTTGTGACAGTAATTGCACTGCACATTCTTCTTCTTAGCACCATCCTGTGTCTGAGAAGAGCCTTTCTGCTGAGAAGACTGAGAGGACTGAAATTTGCCTTTATCCTTGTGAAAGGATTGGGCTGTGAAGGCATTTTCCGAGGAGGCTGACGTAGTACCACTACCAAACTGTTGTTTCCAGCGATCCTGTTGTATAAGTTTGGTGCACAATTCTGAAAACTTCAGATCAACATTAGTGGAAGTAATGTTGAGGGTCTCAATGAAGTGTTCATACGATTTCGGAAGACTTTTCAGAGTGATTACTACCATGTCTTCTTCCTCCATAGTCCGACCAATAGCCTCGAGCTGATCTCGAATGTCCTTAATCCTCGTGAGGTGTTCCTGTAAGGACATACGTTCGTCCATCATAATGGAGAACAGCTGATTCTTTAGAAAGAATGCGCGGCTCTTGTCGGATGTCTCATGCAATTCCTTCAGATGCTTCCAGATGTCGGAAGCTGTCTTGCCAGAAGGAATCTGCGGTAACTGATCATCAGTCACTGAGAGTTTGAGAAGCATAACTGCCTCCCGATTGCGTTCATCAAACTTATCTTGATCTGCACCAGGTGTACCAGGACTGAGCTCTTTTCCCAAAACTAGCTGGTCAAGACGCCTATATTAAAAAATGGTCAACATACGCTGTTTCCAGATGTTGTAATTGTGACCATTAAAGCGTTGACTGCCTTTCCCAATGTACTGAAAGATGAGAGAAAACCCAGAAGGAATCTGACAACCAAATTCAAATTCGTTGGCTCGAAAATCGAGGCACGAAAAATGATGCACCCAGAAAAATCGAGCAACTACCCAGATTAGGTTTTGAAAAACCCACCAAGAATCTGCAAGAAAAATGTATTTTCGATGGAAACTTTAAGGTAAACACCTTAATCGAAAAACTCAGAGGGTCGTGGAAGCCATGATATGCCCAGAAAATCTGCAGACAGAAGAAACTTCGCACAGGGAAAAAAAAACAGAAGTCGCGGTTGCAGGTCGCATCGTCGAGGGTGCAGGTTGCATCGCGTTGCAGACACACAGCGGTCGCAGACACACGAAGGTTGCGGACAGACGGAATGTCATGTCCCCTTTCTAGAGTGGACATCGGAGACGGAGGAGTTGGCCTATCATTGGAGTCTCGTAGGCTAGCAGAGGTTGATTGGGACTCATTCAATGCATATAGTGATTGGATTTTGGCTTTACAGGCAGTTTGGAGCCAGTTTGGAGCAGTTCCTAGATTTTAGGGGGTATCCCTAAATTTTAGGAGGTCGTGACAGTTGCCAGTCATGAGGTTATTCATGACCTTTTAGATGGTTTTAGTTTCAGGAGATTTGGGTGTGTTTCCTAGTTTCTAGGAGCATCCCTAGATTTTAGGGATGAGACTGCCAGTTGATCTATGATTTCCGACTTCAGTCACAGACAGGTGGCAAATTCCGTTTCAGGTTTTTGGAGTCATTTGAGCCTTCTACAGCTATTTGGGATATATTTTTAATATATTTAAATATTTCTTAAGTTAGCGTTTAATTATTTAAATAAGGCTATGTTTATAGCCATTTTGGAGTGATAAGGGGTTTTTGGCCTCATCTGGATGCGTATCCCTTGGTGTGATAGCTCGTTGGAAAGGTCTTGGACTTTTCTAAATATTTCTCTTTTGACTCAGATCCTTTCGGTGAACGGATTTCTTTATATTTGAAAAAAGGTCATTTTCTATGCACTTGACAACTTAAAATGAGAAATATAACATTTTAACCCTAAACGCCCCATTGAGTCACTTTTAGGGTTTGAGCTTAGTGGGAAGGTGTTATAAGGAAGTTGAGACCTAATTCTTATCATCTTTTACACATTTTACATCTGGGATTTGAGATTTGGCTCTGGAAGAGCTTTTCAGCATCTGGGACGCCAACCCCAATGCCTTGCCTGTTTGGGACGTAGCCCCCAATACAGTGGTTTGGATTTGTTTGCAGCTATTAGCATCTTGGAGATTGTACGGCATTCTTTCTGGAGGTTCAACAATTCTGACAGAGTTCAGCGTGGGGTTTGGGGTTTCTAACCAGTTGGGTGTACTTGGCAGCCGTACGGCTGTACCTGGCAGCCACTTTCCTTCCCACGTGCAGCACTTGGAGGGCTGGAATCTTGCCACAACTTCATTCCTAGTTATGTTACTCTTTCAGCATCCAGGTTGGAATTATTCCTGATTGTAATCTTCCTGAAATTATTGGAAATCTTCATCTGGTCAAATATTTGATTTTATATTCAGAAATCTGCCTTGAATCGAATTTGTTTTGGCTGTATATGAACTTCATTTTCAGTACTTTGTTCATGTACTTGTACTTCATTATTTACTTGTTGAAAAATCATCAAAATACAAAAAGAATTCAACCCTTCTGCAACTTCTGTCTATTTCTGAAAGAAAATATTAATAAGCAGGAAAAATCAATTTAAATAAATAAAAATTACAGCAGATTGGTAAAAGAGATCCATCAGGGATCTTTCACGGAACACCGAAGCAGAGGTCACGCGGGAGTTACAGAACAGAGATCTTGCAGGCACAAACACACAGAAAAGAAAACCTTGCAATAGCCCCCACACAAAAAAAACCGTGAATTATAGGTCCTCACACACAAACGTGTATTACAGATCCTCACACGAAAAATGTGAATTACAGGAAAAAAAATCCGCCCAAGATCACTACCGCTCTGATACCATAAAACAAATGCAGAAGCATATGGATTTCAAAGAATTGATTCATTAACAGAATGAGCAAGACACTCATAAATAATACAAGAATAGCAAGTTTCTAATAAGAAACTGCTGAGAAGATCGTAGACGATCTAACTAGAATAGAATATACACTATTGAGCATTAATACTAAATTTAACATTATTTTAATATTCTAATAGTAGTAGCCAATGATCCATTGTTAATTGCATTGTCAAGAATGGGAAAGACAAAAAATTGGTGTTCCTACATTCAGTGGGAACCTAAATGCAAAAGAATTGATTGACTAGATTAACAACATGGAAGAGTACTTTGATTTTGGGGATGTAGAAGACCCTAAAAATGTGAGATTTGCAAAAACTAGATTGAAGGGAAATGTCTCTATTTGGTGGAAAGAGGTGCAGCTTGAAAGAGGAAATGTCAACAAGATTTTAGACATTGTTACAAGAATCTGCCAGATTCGCCGATTCTCGAGGCGAGGCAACCTGGCAGAGTCCATGAGCCTCGAGACTCGGACTCTTCAAGTCTGGTTGAGGCTGGCAGAGTCTCAATAGACTCTCGAGTCTAATCGAGTCTAGTAGAGTCTCTGCAGATTCTCAAAGTTTGATGATCAATATGTGTTTGTACTTATGTGATCAATGTATACTTGTCAAAATCTTGGAATTTCTTCGGTTTTTCAATTTGCCGAGCTTTTGCCGAGTTTGGGCACCAAGTCCGAGACCGAGTCAGGGAACAGGAAGATCAGGTACAGGGTTTGGAAGAGGAAACTACAAAATAACTTGTTTTGAATGTGGAGAGGAAGGGTACAAATCTTATGAACATTCATAAAGTGGAAACATAAGGAGAAGCAATGAAGGAAAAGCAAGAGGTGCAAATGTTAATGAACAAGTTGAATCTTCACAATCAAAGGATGCTAAAAATGGATAAGTGCTAGTCACCAAGAGAGTCTTATTGAATGAACTAGTTCAAAGAAAGAACCTGTTTAGAACAAGATGCAAGTGTCAAGACAAGGTATCTAATGTTATCATAGATGGTGGAAGCGCAGACAATCTCATTTCTGAAGAGATAGCCAATGAATTATAGCTAGAGGGGAGAAAACAACTGCATTCGTATAGGATAGCTTGGCTACAAGATGACAAGAAGGTTTTGGTCAGTGAACAAAGCTTGGTAAAATTTAATATTGGAAAGAATTATGATGAAATAATGTGTGATATTATGCCTATGAATGTTTGTCGTGTTTTGTTAAGGAGGCCTTGGCAATCTGACAAGAGAGGAGTGCATGATGGGTATGCTAATACATACTCATTGATGAAGGATGGAGTGAAACATAAGTTGAAGCCATTGCAAGTAGTAATGGAAAAGGCATGCAAGAACATGTTTGTTTTGCTAAAACTAACCAAGAAGAAGCTAAGAAGGATGATTTGCTAATGAGTATTGAAGAAATTGACAAAGAATGAGGAGAGTTGATTTCAAGTGGAACAAAGGTTGCAGCAAAAGGTGAGTAAAATCAAATTTTCCTAGTTTCTTTGAAGCATTACAATTAACACATACCCCCTAAGTCATACAACTTCCTTCAAACAGAATAAATTGCATTGATAATGCAACAAATCAGATTTAAAAATATGCAACATGAACACTAGATTGTTCATTCAAAACCTCTTGCAAGCATTATATTCACTCTAAATTGAGATTACAAATTGTGCAGCCTCATGGGCTGATAATAATAGTCTCAAAACTGATATAGTACAACAACAGAATAATCTAAAGAAAACAACAGAATTCATCCCTTCAAATCTTCTACCAAAAACTATGAAACAAGCTCATCAAAAACTGCAATCTGCAACAACTCAATCATGGATTCCAAAATCCATTTGTTGCTATACCTTCGCCTCCAAACCTACACCAACAGGCCTCTCAACTGATTTTTCCTTCTCCATTCCCCCCTCACCTCCCCTCCAAAAACTTCCTTTAAATAAATGAAAACTTGCCATGTCATATTACCACTCCATAATGAAATGTAGTTTCATTATCCTTCATTTGTCTTTTCAAAATGCAACGCCTACCTTCATGAATGTCATTCAAATGTAATTTGAATTTGCATTTCATGTTCAATGGATGTTCTCTTACACCTTCTTACAATTTGCTAAAATTGGCCATCCTTGTCTTAGCACTAGATTCTTCGAGTGACTCCAAGATTGGCAAAACATGGGCACCTACTTTGCAGGTGCACTTTGTGACTCCAAGATTCTCTATCATAATGCTTTTAATGTTTGTCAGATGCTCATGCGTCACTCTTTGATGAGAATGAAAGTGAAGACAGAGAGAAAATTATTGCAGCAGTAGATAACTTTGATAAATTTGAATTTGAGGGGCATTGTGTGGAGGAATGAATGGTTTTCCAATGAATCTTCGTTTGAGAATAGCAAAGATGAAGGGCCCTTGAATAGTGATCTTGATTCCTTGTTAGGAAATGTGGAAATTGAGTCTCCTGATTGTAGTACTAATGCTATTTTGAGTGAACAAAATCAGATTGCAGCAATTATATGTTTTTCAAGTTTCAAAAGGCATTAAAACGGTGAATTTTCATGAAGGAGACAAGGTGGAAGACGACAGAAAAGGCAAAACAACAAAAGAGGAAGAGAAAAACAGTAAAATACTGGTAGACAAAGTAGAAAAGTGGATCCAAGACAAAAACAGAGCCTACAAATGTTTCCGACTTTCTTCAACCATGGGTGTATGGTGCAGGTGCATCCACGTGTAGGAGGGGAACTGCAAGTTTGAAATTTCAATTTCCTTCTAGCAGGCGTTAGACCTTGGGTAATGGCAATATAGGATTTTGAGCCTCTGCAGAAATTGCTTTAATATATCTTCCTCCTCAAACAAGCTCTTCCTCTTTTTAAACTTTTTTTAATAAGGTCAATCAAAAAACAGGACGGCACACCCCAAAGATATATACACAAGATTTAAAGAAAATACTGATATACAAAGGCTTATCAAAGTAGCAACAGCATCAAAAATGCTGGAAAAGTGATATTAATGTTATACAATGTGTCTTACATTACATACTTCAAAATGGCAGTGATAGGTTTGAAAATAACACCACTGAAAAGAATGACATAGCATTGTACCATTTAGATTCCACATAATAGCTTACAGCTCTAATGCCACCAAAAGGAATAGATTTTATTCTCAGCCTTAAATTTACTAACAATAACAATAATTAAAATGTTTGAATTATGAGAGAACAATATCTGAAAATTCCACACAAGAATATATGTTATCATTCTCCAATAGCGGGAAGAACTCAGATACCATATAGAGCAGATAAGAAAATAGCAAGATTGTAGTTTCGCTAATGGAAAATAAAGTACTAAAGACTCAAACCATTTCTGGAGCCTTCGGTTACAAACTTATCATGACTTACTAAATATTGCTTTCCCCCCAAAAAAACCCATGTCCCTTGTAGGGGGACCTTTCCGAGAGTTGGGTACTTGGGGTAAATGTCCACCCACGGCACCACCACCTCTATCAGGGATGCCACTGCGTCACTTGCTATATGGCACATGCCATTATATACTGATTGCAACATTTAACCTCATGAAAACTAGTTGGCCTTTCATGGGGCACTCATAGAGATGTTCTATTGCAGATTTTGCCTTGAAGATTTTAATTCACCTCTATTTTTATATCAGCACCACTCTGCCGCCATCCCCAAACCATCCCCCAAGTTAGGCCCTTGCTCCCCCCGTCAGGAAGCTCTATGGAATATTGCTAAAAGCAGGTTTTCTGAAAAGACTCTCAATTGGAAATTTGCGTAGATGAGCTTTCAGCTTTAGCTTTGGCTTTTAGCTTTTGGATTTTAGCATTTAAGTTAGCTTTTCACTTTTTGTTTGTTTCTCATGCTTGGCCTTATGGAGCCAGCAGATATCCTCATCATTGTAGATCTATTTATTCCACACTATTGAAAAGTGTAAACACACAGATCTGTAGTAAACGTCTCTTGTGTTCCCAGTTGTTCATGTAATGTGTAAGTGCACTACTTTGCAGCATACTACTCTCATATTCTCACTTGTTCTAGTATCAAAATTAGCAAAACAATAAATCCAGTCAATTATCAAAAAAATTCATAACCTTGCTGTGCAAAAATAGGATGTCTATTCACAATAGAAATATAAGTTATTACTTATTATACATATCACCATAAAGATATATATTGATTTTTATTTTTACTGTGCATTTTGAGTGGATTATGTCAGTTGGTCTCAGAGCCTGTAATCAAGCCTATTGGAGTTCTATGATTTTGGATTTTTCCTGAAATATTTTATTTGCATCTAAAATTCAACTCAAACCCCATCCTTGAGAAGCACGTCAGGATTAATGAAATATTCCCCTTAATTTTTTTCCATTTTTTTCCAGTTACAAGCACCACAAGTACTCGTTAGGGTTAGAAAATGATAATCAACAATATTGCTAAAAGTACCCTTCCACTTTCTGATCACCAAAAGCCCAATGTGGGAAGGTGAGAGCATACGGTGATAAGGGGATCATTAGCTCAATAATCAACTGGAAATTACAGAAGTACAATGCTAGGTGGCAAGCCATCCTCTTCCACTTATCCAGCAAGTGATAGAAACTTCCACAGCAGTTTGGCAATGCAACCAACCAATTACAAGATTACAAAGAACTGAAAATAGCAACAATCACTCGACCACTTATCCAGTGGGAAGACTAGAATGAAATTGCAATCTACTCAACCACTTATTCAGCGGGAGGACAATGTTACAATAATTAAAGAAAGGCGGCAAGTCAGCATCTTCCACTTATTCAGTCGGTCTGATGTTATAATCCAGAAAGAAGTAATTGTTAGTACTACTAATCAGCTTTACAGATAAGATCATGAGATTTTAGATTAAGAAGATCATTGTCCATTGATGCAAATGATAAGATATACACTCCCAAAACCAACACAGACCAACCACACCAAGAACACACTCCACACTAACAACTTCAAACTTTGAAATGCAAACCACACACTAGAAAAACGCAAACCAGCAACCTAACAAACTCACCAAAAAGCTCACAACTTTGCCCACACTCAACGGAATGACCCCAAAATAGTTGCAAATGAAAGATATAAGACAAGCGATTAAGCTAGACCCAACAAACTGCATCAAATACCCCCAAATAAATTCTTGCACACATTCCCAAGCAGACCAACATGGTACGGCTAGGGTAGAAGTATGATTTGCATTATAAAAATGAATACACAAAATTAAGCACTACAAACTTACAAGAATGATTGCCTGGGACATAGGAAGAGAACGAGCCACTACCCAGAATGAGCTGACACTCGGACAAAGAGTTATGAACGAAAACAAGCTACAGTCACACCAAAACCAGCAACCTAAAACACACTCACAGCACTCCAAAATCAAAAAACTCGAACACACACTTTGCAATGAATCCGTCCATTCTTCTAAGTGAAGAACAGTCTCAAATCTCAACTAGTCGCTATCTTTCAAGCGAGAAGCTAAGCATACAGTCTAGGAGGTAAGCATTCCTTGAAGTATTCCAACAACATTTCGGAAGCAACTTTGTTATAATATTCATCGATGATCCAAATGAGAGCCCCAAGCCTTTATTTATAACTTCTCACTAGGCCAAATTCAAATTCATTCCAAATGGCACCCAAACCAAATGCACTTTCATTTCATCCTCATTAGGCGTTGCATTTCATTTTACTCCCTTGGCATATGGCACCGAAAACATGACCCCCTTAAGTCACACTTTTTGGGATAACTTAAAGTTTATAAAATAATATTAATGAATTTACACTTTGGCGTCCAAAAAGAAGGTGAAATAATTCGCCAAAACACTTAGGATAAAATTAACATTTTCCTCCTCTATGTCGTCCTAAATCATTAAAATATAACTTCTCCAATAATTGTCATATTTGAACTAAAGCCAAGGTACCAAACTATACTTACAAAAATAGACATCTGAACTCAAAAACCGGAGCCAGCCAAAAGCACTGCCAAAAATAGCCACTGAATTGTGTTACAAAATCCCTACCAAAAATAGCACTACTATAAATAGCACTTACTAAAAATAGCATACTACTAAAAATAGTGTGTCAAAAGACATTTTCTCCACATTCTAAGCAATTTTCGCAAGTTCGGAAAAAGTCACTAGACTCAATTGCATGTTACATCACCACGAAGTTCTCAGAAAACCCAAAAAGATTCTGAAATCCAAACTGACAACTCCCTCAAATGCACCCCTGAAAACAACGAGTCCTCCTAGAAAATAGGAAACCCTAATTCTGCTCCCAACTAGCCTATGGGTCTTTGGAATAGGCTAATGGCCAACTGAACTGGCTATTGCTGAGAAGGGGACATTACAATTAACTTCCCATGTTTAGCTTAGGATTTTATCAATAGTTATACCTGAGTGCATAGATCACTCTAGGCTCCAAACAATGCTTATTTTATTTTTACAACCTTAAAAGATTTGCCAATATCTAAGTTGTCTGTTGTGCATGAAACTCCACTAGAAGAAAGATTTCACTATGAACAACTTCTCCTGCAACAAACACAAATTCAAAGTAAACAACACTTTTGATGGCCTTGAACTTAATAACAAAATATATGGTTAAAGCTAAACCTTTGGAAGGGGTGGATTTCATTATTCTTATTATCTTGCTGGAGACATAAATCGCTGCTAATTTATAATGATTATATATTCTTGAGCCGTTCATATTACATTGAAGAATGGCTTATCATATAAGCCAAGGAATTGAAGTAAGCATCCTATTATTAGAGAACAAACCCCCAACAACCTACAACCTACATTAAACAACTTATAAAAATGTGCTTATTATAAGACAATTGTGTTTTGAGGATTGTTGTACCAAGAAATTACTCCTGAACCAAGAATAAAAACATAACATGTTGTACACTTTCTAGTATCAACTGAGCCAGCCCAATCAGAACAGTATATCCAATTAGCATAAAGTCAACAGCTTGTTGATATAGAATGCTAGAGTCGAGGGACTCTTCGACATATCAAAGAATTCATTTTACAGCTTGCCAGTGTTCATCTTGAGGTTCAGACATGAATCGAGAAAGACAACCAACAGCAAAACATACATCTAATCTAGTGGCAATAAGATAAATCAAACTACCAACTCATTGTCAATACATTGTTTCATTGACTAGTGATAAAACAAAGTTAGTTGAGAACCTGATCCCAACTTTTGTGGGTGTTCCAAGTAGATTTAATCATATGAAATTTTTCTAAAAGAGATTGGTAAATTTAATTAGTGATACAAAAGTTTTGTGATCGGTTTGCCAAAATTCTACACCTAAACAATAGTGAAGTGGACCTACATCTATCATTTCAAAAACAAAACATTTGTCATGTTTCACCTATTCAATTAAAATAGCACCACTTTTGTTGATGGCAAAATCATCAATATAAACAAGCAAGACCACTATGTTACCAACACTGAGTTCGTATGTTCTTTGCCAACAACCTAAACCCTGCTAATGTATCGTATAAACCATAGTAGCTAAAATCGTTTAGGGAAAAAATCGGCAAACCAAAAGTATAAGATTTTTTGAAACAATCGGCAAAAAATCGGGAAAAAATCGGATTTAAAAAAACATTTAAAATTGTAGAGAAAGAGACAAAAACTATTTTTTTAAATAACTTCAAGGCATTTCCATAGCATATAGATATAAAGAGCAAATAAAATAGAGTTTAACCCGTGAATTGTAGAAAATAATTTTTTGTTGTTTATATTCATATTACTGATTACATAGGCAAATAACTTTTTAAGAGGGCAGTCACCAAATACACCAAATAGTTGTCTAAGTCAGATCAAATATTAACTAAGTCTATGAAGTAACTGAGATCAAAAGTTAACAAACAAATAGTAAAAGTGAAAGCCATTTTGAAGTGATCCAAGAATTTCATTGTGATTGAGGCAAGAAGTTTTGTAGGGTTAATTCAATATTTTAGAAAGCTTATCAAGTCATATTCCACAATTGCAATGCTTTATATCTTAGAAACAAAAATCATTTGGGGAAAATTCGGCAAACCAAAAGTATAAAATTTTTGAAAAATGGGTAAGAAAATGGATTTTAAAAAATCATAAAAATTTGTAGAAAAATAGACACAAACTACTTTTTTTTAGCATAAAGATATAGAGAGTAAATAAAATAGAGTTTAACCCATGAATTGTAGAAAATAGATTTTGTTGTTTATATTCATATTGCTGATTACATAGGCAAATATTCATTTAACTTTTTTAAAAGGCAGTCACCAAATAGTTGTCTAAGTCTGAGATCAAAGATTAGCTAAGTCTATGAAGGGCTAAGATCAAAATTTATTAGACTTTCATTTTGATTGAGGCAAGGAGTTTTCTAGGGGTACTAGCTAAGTTTATGAAGTAGCTGAGATCAAAATTTATCAGACAGAGATCCAACTATTATTAGGAACTTAGTAGAAGTGGAAGCCATTTTGAAGTGATCCAAGACTTTCATTGTGATTGAGACAACGAGTTTAACCCATGAATTGTAGAAAATAGATTTTTGTTGTTTATATTCATAGGCAAATATTCATTTAACTTTTTAAAAGGGTGGTCACCAAACACACCAAATAGTTATCCAAGTCTGAGATCAAAGATTAGCTAAGTCTATGAAGTAGTTGAGATTCAAAATTTATCAGACAAAGATCCAACAATTGTTAGGAATTTAGTAAAAGTGGAAGCCATTTTGAAGTGATCCAAGACTTTCATTGTGATTGAGGCAAGGAGTTTTCTAGGGTAAGTTCAATATTTGAGAAAGCTTATCAAATCATATTCCATAGTTGCAATGCTTTATATTCTCTATGGCAATTGGTAAGTCTTTTATATGGGGTAGAATTCAACAAAAGGCATTTGTTTAGTTGAAGTAAAAGATTAGCAAGCCACTGGTTTTGGCAATACCTAGCTTGCAACTACTATTTTAGGTAGAGACAAATTTTAATGATTGTGTGTTGGAGGCTCTTTTATTACAACTATGTAAGCTTGTTTGTTGTCATTCGGATTTATTTCGTGGAGCAAACAATAACTATATCAATTAAAAATTAAAAATCATATATCTATATCTACATATATTAAATATGTCTTTGAACGTTTAGTGTTGTGGTAGAAAAACTCCATTGGTGAGGTAGCCACCAAGGTTCAAACCCCTACTGGGCCATTGAATGTCTTTGTTTGAGCAAACAATAACTATATCAATTAAAAATTAAAAATCATATAATGAATAATATGTCTTTGTTTGAGCAAACAATAACTATATCAATTAAAAATTAAAAATCATATTGCTCACATAATGAATTGTATGTCTTTGTTTGAGCAAACAATAACTATATCAATTAAAAATTAAAAATCATATATCTATATCTACATATATTAAATATGTCTTTGAACGTTTGGTGTTGTGGTAGAAAAACTCCATTGGTGAGGTAGCCACCAAGGTTCAAACCCCTATTGGGCCATTGAACCTATGGGTTTGAACAAGTGAAGTGTCAGGAATGATGAACCCCCCGAAAATGGACAAAATAACAAACTTTTTCAACGTTGATTCCACATTGACTCTGATTTTGTCTCAGACCAACCCTATTTCTAAGCAATTCAATAATTTCATACGTTTT
Source organism: Cryptomeria japonica (assembly GCF_030272615.1). NCBI lineage: Eukaryota > Viridiplantae > Streptophyta > Pinopsida > Cupressales > Cupressaceae > Cryptomeria > Cryptomeria japonica. The sequence continues at coordinate 474,778,299 of NC_081409.1, read as the reverse complement.
TCTAGGGTTTTGCAAGTTTTTACAATGATTTTTTTCACTTTTTTGCCATTTTGGGTCTTTTTAACATGATTTAAATGCAAAAAATCTTTGAAAATTGGGTCAACACTTGGTCAACGATTTTTTCATGAATCGGGATTTTTTCGAAGAATAAATCGTCTAGCTCTAGGATTGAAGATTAATCAGGTATAATCGCGATTTTTTGCAGACTTTTGCTTCATTGGTATAAACCTCTTCCTCCAAGTCTCAATTCAAAAAGGCACTTTCAACCATAGATGGACTACTCATCGAGTATTCGACTAGTTAAAAATCCACAAGTTTTTTGGCCTGGCAAGTAAATTTGCCATTTACTCGCCAGAAAAACTCGCAGAGTTTTTGGTGAGTTTTTTGGCAAAAACTTAGTGAGTCCGTGCCAAAAACTCGTAGACGCAGAAACAAAAGGCTGAAATGTAATAAAAGAGATTCAGTTTTTCATTTTGAGTGTTGTAATTTGCTGCTAAGAAGAAAAACACCCTCCCAAGCATTTCCAACCTGATTTCCATCAATTTTAGTCAATTATAAGCGGATTTGGAGCAGATTTAAACTGGTTTTCAAAACAAAATCAGATTCCCAGGTAGGTTTTCTGATTTTTTTCTATGTTATTTTAAACATTTATTTCTTTTTTGTTACATCTAGGTTAATAGAAAATCAACAATGGCCTTTCCTAGGTAGTCTAAATTGATTTAGAGTTCAATGAACAAGAATTAACACCATTTTTTGATAATTTTTTCATTGTTTTTTCAAGAATCTCTAATTTTTCAAAAAAATCAAAACCTAACAATTTTTTTTTTTTTTCAACTTTCAATGATGTCTAAAAATCATTTAAACTAATTTTGTTAGTTTGCTAAAAAATTTAACTAAAATATTAACTTTGTGTTTTCACTTTATATGTGTAGGTTAACCGTTAACCATTAATTTATAATGGCAAATACAGTTGGTTCAGCTTCAAGGTCTACCCCGTTAGTAGATGCAATCCCATTTGAATATGTAGGCACTTGTCCTAAAGGTGCTAGAGACTGGACTTGGAAGTATGCCTTTGAAGGACGGCAACCTGGGTTGATAATATGCATTAAACATGAAAGAGTATTTCGTGGAGGCATAAACCACCTCAAATACCACCTTGAAGGCTGTAATAGGCTGGCCTATCTGACGAAGAATAGTGTCTGATTTTTTTATTTTTTTTTACTGTGGACTGTGGTTAAGCTGAACCTGGTGCGTTTTTGGTCTTTTGCATTCAATCATTTCACATATTCATATGCAAAGTAGTTTAACAGCCAATAATTTTAAAAGAACAATGATTTACAACTAACAAACGATACTGTTGTACTTAAATCAGATCACTAAATCAGTATTAAATAATGATAATGATTTATTAATTCACAGCAGTTCACAAGTCTCTCTGTCTCTTCCTGAGTAACACTAAACAATGATTTTTTCGCATAATCCAATCACAGTTAATATAAGAGTGCATGAAGAACCTGGGGCGTAACTTGTTGAGGGAGTATTTATTTTCCACGACCAGCCAATTCCTTCACCATCCAAAGTCTCTACTGCAGCCTCCTGAATTTCGCATCTCCAGCGCAGTAGTTAATTGTCTACCACATTAGACCACACAGCGAATGCCCAACCACGCACAAGCAAAAGTCACCAGAAAGTTTTTGGAATTCTCAGTCTCCACAATGTGGATAGTTCGCGCCCAGCCTCATGTATCAACTCCCAGCCAATATCGTGAGCAACGTCCAACAAAGAACTAGACATTTTCAGCAGTGAATGTATAGCGGCCAGTCTCGGTGTATTCAGCTCTACACGTATCCATTATCGGTATTCACACCCTCAGCATATTCCCTATACCATTTGCCAGTTGTGTAGAGATATGTTTCCAGAAAATCTCACCAAACAAAGATACAATTTGGAGCAGCACTTAGTAATCTCCCTGAAGTTGTCGTAAATCTGAGAATGACTTACACCCCAAACAATACATTTCGACCCCTTACTAGCTGAAATATTAAACCAATGAGCTGAAAATAGATTTTGAATATCGGTAATGATCTCTGCGACTACTATCAGCTGGATTCCAAAACCCAACTGTTATTCTCCTTCCCTTCCAATCACCAATGTCTCTTGTATTAAATGAATTTTTCCGAAACCTGGTCTTTCACAGGCAAGAGAAAAGCCACACTTGAGGGATTTCATCCCCAAATGCCAAGACTCCTGAAAAACTCCAGAAATCCCCAATTTCAAATTATCACCATTCCGAAGATAGTGTTTCCAGCATTAAATGCTTCTATTTATTACTTATTTTGGGCTCCAATCTCAATGCACCACCAATGTGGGATAAAAGCAAAATAGAATAAAATATTATTATCCCCTTATGTCTCCACAAAAAAGGGGTACTTTTAATATTTCTTTTTTATAACATTAGCTTCAGCATTAAATAACCCCTTGAGTTAAATAATTGAGTTCAACTTTAGAAACTTTTGATTTTTGCCTAAATAATTAATTCTCCTTTTTAAAATGCAATCCAGGCGAATAAATAAATGCACCAAAATGAAGTCAACCAAAATCACTCCAAATTCACCCGACACTGTGCCTGAACTAACTTACTTCCTAGAAACCCTGACAAAACAACTCCGATTGGCCTTAAACTGAATTTGCCTCAGCCAAATCCATCACTGATCCCTGTAAAATACCGGTTAGCCATCAGGACCAAGGCAAAAAGGGCTAACGACAAATCGCTAGATAACTGCTAGAAAGGGGACATTACAATCCGCCCCCCTTGAAATTGCTTATCCTCAAGCAATCTCAGCTTTGGATGTTGTAAGACCTGCTCACCCTCCCAAGTAGAATCCTCTACTGACAAGTTCTTCCACTTCACCAAATACTCCCTGATGACCCGTCTCCGACAAGTACGCTCCCTAGTCTCAAGAATGGCCTCAAGAACCAAAATAAGCTTCCCCTCATCATCAAGAGGAGGTAACTCTGTTGAAGGTACCACATTATGACCCAACGCCTTTTTAAGGTGTGACACATGAAACACATAGTGTACCTTGTTGTTTGCCGGCAACTCAAGTTCATAAGCCACCTCACCAACCCTCCTAACAACTCTGAAAGGTCCATAGTAGCATGGCTTCAACTTCTCTGTGCCACTCCTTCTGAGAGTGGACTGTCGATAAGGCTGCAGCATAAGATAAAACATGTCACCGACCTCAAAATCTCTCTGCCCTGTGCTAATTTGTATACTGTTTCTGTTGATTCTGAGCCTTCTACATGTTTTCCTTCAATGATCTCATGATATCCTGGCTCTCTTGTAAGAGATCCTTAGCCTTAGGTACTCGGCTATCTCCAAAAAGCAAATCCAAGAAGCTCGGAGCCTCATAACCATAAAGGGTTGTAAAGGGTGACATTTGTATGGAAATATGATATGTGGTGCTATAACAATACTTTCCTAAATGCAACCACTTCACCCTCGCCCTCTGTTGCCCTGCAATATAATTGCGGAGGTATCCTTCCACCCACTTATTCACAATCTCTGACTATCAGAGTTACCCGGGGACGCGTCCCCGACCTGAAAACCCCTGTCCCCATCCCAAGGACGTTTCGGGGACTTGGGGACAGCCAAGGGACGTTTCCCCCTGTCCCCAAATTGCCCTGTTTTTTTAGGGGACGTCCCCGAAACAGGGGGACGCCTGCCCTAGCTCTGGGGGACGTCCGTACGTCTCGGGGACGACTGGGGATGGCTGGGACGTCCCCAATCCGTCTCAGGGACGGCCAGACGTCCCCCATTCTAAGGCCCTTAAAAAACATTAAAAAAATTTAAAAAGTTGTAATTTTTTATTTTTTATTTAAATTTTCTAATAGAGGCCCCTTATTAATTCAAATTGTTATTAAAAATTAAAAAAATTAAAAGATAGCATTAATTAAATTTTAAATTTATTAATTTAATTCATAATTTTGACAATGAAACTATATGGCAGCAGTGTAGCCTTTGGGCATTTTGACACAGAGATTAGAAAATCTCCAAACTCGGCGAGTCAATAGAAAAATAACACCCGACACCTTTATTAAAGAATAAGTTTTTTTAACACCTGCTGCCCCTTGACCCCACCTTGGGGGCGCTGCCCCCAAACCCCCGTTGAAAAATATGGGGGGAAACTGCGTCGATAGAAGTAGGGAAAATTTAACCTCCGAGTCTATATATATGCATATTGACAATGTGAATGAATTGAAATTCTGATTTATGAATGCATAATTGCATATTGTCTATTGAGTATTAACAATGTTGTATGTTCAGAATTTACATTCTAAAATGTTTTCAACTTTTCATAGTATCATACACATGCTATATCCATGTTTTATTGTTTTCATATGAATATAATGTACGTATGCATGCTTTATCCATGTTTTCATATGAACATTTAGAATTTTGAAATTTTCCTATATATTTTATATAGCCATTCCCTTTGCCGTCCCCCGCCATCCCCAAATTTGGCAAAAAAATTTGTCGTCCCGGAAACACGTTCGGTCGTCCTCGTCCCGGAAACTCGGGGTAACTTTGATGACTATGCATCTGTCTGCGGGTGATAACTGGTGTTCGGAGTAAGCTCTGTCCCACACAACCTGAAGAGCTCCTACCAAAAATTACTCATGAACCTGTTGTCCCTATCACTCACAATGCTCTGTAGCAATCCGTGTAACCTAAATACCTCTCTGAAAAACAATTCCATCGTCTGCATTGTTGTATAGGTGGATGAAATAGTGAAGAAATGAGCAAACTTCGTCAACCAATTCACCACAACATATATGCAATCCCTGCCTTGGGCCTTGCGTAGGCCCGTAATGAAATCCATTGACACAATCTCCCACTTCCTCTCAAGAATGGGTAGGGGCTGCAGTAAATCACCTGAGAAAGAGTGCTCATGCTTATTTTGCTGACACACTGGGCACTCCCTCACATACTGTAATACTTCTGACTTGAACGCTTTCCAATTAAAGCGCTCTCTCACCTGCCTGTAGGTTTTGAAATACCCTGGATGTCCTGCTAACGGTGAGTCATGGAAAGCTCTCAAGTTCTTTGGCTTCATAGCAGATCCTGGCACTAAATAAATCCTCTCCTTGTAAATGATCAAATCATTTTCCACTGTATACCTGTCATCCTGGATAGTGCCATCAATGATACCAGTAGCCCACTTGTCCTTCGCGTACTCTGCTGAAATCAATTCCCTCCAGTCATCCTTCAACACTCCCAAAGCACACAAATGTGGCCTCCTGGATAAGGTGTCAACAACTATGTTTTTCTTGCCATTGACGAAAACTATATCAAAGTCATAAACCTGCAATTTGCTGACCCATTTCCATTGCCTGTCATTCAGATCCTTCTGCCCAAGTTAATGCCTCAAACTGTTATGATTTGTCTTGACTGTAAACTTACTGCCCACCAAATACTGTCTGAATTTAGCCAAGGCATGCATGATCGCTAACATTTCCTTGTCATATATGTTGTAACTCCTCTCAAGCCCCCTCAATTTCCTGCTCTCGAAAGCAATGGGGTCTCTATCCTGCATCAATACCACACCAAGGCCTTCACCCGAGGCATTACAATGTAACTCAAAAGGCCTACTGAAATCTCGAATGGCCAACACTAGACATGTGCTCATCAACTCCTTGAATCTATCAAAACACTGTTGAGCTCTGTCTAACCACTCAAAAGCATCTTTCCTAGTCAAATCGGTCAGGGGTACGACAGTCTGAGAAAAACCCCTCACAAAGCGGCGGTAGAATCCACACAACCCAAGGAATCCCTTCGGCTGAGATATATTCTTTGGTGGCAGCCAATCCATAATAGCCCTGATCTTATCTGGATCCACACGAACACCCTCAACACTAATGATGTGCCCCAAATACAACAACTCTGTCATCCCAAAAGCACATATAGACATCTTCGCATACAGGGATTCACGCTCAAGAATACTCAACACAATATCTATGTGTTTCAAATGCTCCTCCCAAGTCTTACTGTAAATTAGTATGTCATCAAAGAATATCAACACAAACCTCCTCAACTGATCTTTGAATGTCTTGTTCATACAGGACTGGAAGGTAGCTGGTGCATTAGTCAAGCCAAAGGGCATGACTAAGAACTCGAAGTGACCATAATGACACCTGAAAGTTGTCTTCTCCACATCATCCTCCCTGACCCGAATCTGATGATAGCCGGATCTCAAATCTATTTTGGAGAGGTAGCAAGCACCATGTAACTCATCTATGAGTTCATCAATACGGGGAATCGAATATCTGTTTTTTATCGTTTTTTTGTTCAACTCCTTGTAATCAATGCACATCCTGAAAGTACCATCCTTTTTAACCAGCACCATTGAAGAAGAAAACGGACTCTTATTAGGTCTGATGTGCCCCATCTCGAGAAGCTCTTTGATAGCCTTCTCAATCTCATCCTTATACCTCTTTGGATGCCTGTAGGGTGTAGTGATAACAAGTTTTGCTCCCTCCTCTAATTCAATAACATGCTCAATGCCCCTATCAAGAGGTCTACCTGGAGGTATATCACCAAACACTTTGGAGTGTTTGGTCAACAGTGACTGAACCTATGGTGGATAATCCTGCTTCTGCTGTCCCATTCCCTCTGGCATCACTAAAATCTCAGCTCCCCACTGCACCTGGTCATGACAAATCAACCTCTCCATTCGTCTAAGTGATATTGTTCTAAGACCACCATCTGACAAACCACGAAGTACCACTTTCCTGCCCTGATGCTCAAATCTCATTTCAACTCTCTCCAAATTAAATGTAAACTCAACCAGAGAAGTCATCCAAGTCATGCCTAGTATGACATCATAGTCTCCCATGTCTACAACATAAAAAAATCAACCAATTCATGATCTCCAATCCTCATGTGCAAATTAGAAATTTTTTGCGTACATAGGAGTTTATGCCCACTAGCCACCATAACTATGAATCCATCATGCTCCTTTGTCTGTAATCCCCGTTTCGCCACAACCTGAGCATCAATGAAATTATGCATAGCACTAGTGTCAATCAAAGATATCACTCGCTGCCTCTGAATCACACCACGCACCTTAAAGGTAATAGATTTTTGAGTGCCTGTCAAGCGTGCTATAACCCTGTCATCATTGCTATTCCCACTAGCGGCTGATATCTATCGCTGTCCCCTGAAGATGATGAACTATCTAAACTCTCAGAGGTTGTCTCCTCAGCTGAAAAGTACTCAATCTACTTAGCCTTAGCCTTAAGGGGACATTTGTGAGAAGGATCCAAGGCTCCCTACAGTGGAAACATAATTTCTTCCTTTTGAGTTCATTCAACTGGTCATTATCAATTTTCTTATTACCCTCATGTGGTTGATGTGAATCCTTATGAAACGTTTTCTTATCTTTGTCCTTGTAGTGAGAGTCCTTAGACTTGAATTTGCTCTTGTAGGATGAAGGTGCTAAATCCTTTGCCTTTTTGATGGCCTTCTGCAATGTCAAAGAATCATGACACTTGACCCAACCCCGTAAAGGATCTAAAAGTCCATCCATAAATAAGACAACAAGTCTCGTCTTTGAAATATCCATCACTAGCACTGCTAACTGCTGAAATTCTGAAATGTAAACATCTACTAACCCCCATTGTTTGAATTGCACTAGCTCTTTGAAATGCAATTCAAGATCCTTAAGTGTCAAACCTCTCGATCAATTATTCTGTGAACTCAACATCAGAAGTAATTTGACCATGTCCCATAGTAACCATATCGTGGTGCCACCACTCATGAGCAACTCCATCAAGGTGTATAGCAGCATACTTAATAGCTTCCTCCTCAATCATAGGATTTAGCTGAAGGTACGTGTCAACCTTTTGGACCCAAGATCGTGTTGTAGCCTTACCAGAAGCATCAAAATAAGGTAAAGACAATTTTCCCACTTTCTTCCTAAGCTCGTAGCTTTGGTTCCTATCACCTGCATGAGGCATGTGTCTCATCCTCACATCAATGTAGTCCCGAAGAGTTATTGCTACCTGAAAGTCCTAGCCACCACTCTCCCAATCTCTCTGAAACTAATCTTGTAAGTCAACAATCTAGGGTTCAACAACTACCTGTACTAGAACTCTAGGTGTAAAGGTGGGTATGAGAGGTCTAGAACTCGTCCTAGTGGCTGTGGTGCATGGCGAAAATTATCTACCATTTGTCCTCCTCCATTTCCGTTGTGCCAATCATTTTGACCATTATTTCCCCCTTGCTGATTGTTTCCAGCATTACCACCACCAAGGTTATCCACGTTTATGCCCATTCGTCTAGCTATCATCTGTGTCAATAAATCCAACCGCTGATTCTGTTGTTGTGCCCTTTGTTCAGCTAACTACTGCCCTTGTACCAGCGTGTCTAATAGCTATATAAACCTTTCCTCGCCCGGATCTCATCTTTCACCCATATTTTCTGTTGAGAATGAATCACTTCTTCAAGAACAGTACGTTCATTTGGGTAGGTGATTATGGGAATAGAATCTCCCTGTTGTGAAGAGGACTAATACCCAAAACACCTGATGTTGTTTGACCTTCAAGAACTAATGGTGGTTGCCACTCTTTTCTCAGTTCTCACTAATAATATCTCCTTTCTTTTTCACTCATTAACCCTCACGGGTTAGCAGGCCTTAAATCTCTGATACCATTGTAATAGGCTGGCCTATCTGACAAAGAATAGTGTCTGATTTTTTTCGTTTTTTTACTGTGGACTATGGTTAAGCTGAACCTGGTGCGTTTTTGGTCTTTTGCATTCAATCATTTCACATATTCATATGCAAAGTACTTTAACAACCAATAATTTTTCAAGAACAATGATTTACAACTAACAAACAATACTGTTGTACTTAAATCAAAGCACTAAATCAGTATTAAATAATGATAATGATTTATTAATTCAAAGCAGTTCGCAAGTCTCTGTCTCTTCCTGAGTAACACTAAACAATGATTTGTTCGCATAATCCAAACACAGTTAATATAAGAGTGCATGAAGAACCTGGGGCATAACTTGTTGAGGAAATATTTATTTTCCACGACCAGCCAAAACCTTCACCATCCAAAGCCTCTACTGCAACCTCCTGAACTTCGCATCTCCAGCGATGTAGTTAATTGTCTACCACATTAGAACACACAGCGAATGCCCAACCACGCACAAGCAGAAGTTATGGAAAGTTTTTGGAATTCTCAGTCTGCACAATGTGGATAGTTTGCGCCCAGCCTCATGTATCAACGCCCAGCCAATATCGTGAGCAACGTCCAGCAAAGAACTAGACACTTTCAGCAGCGAATGTATAGCGGCCAGTCTCAGTGTATTCATCTTTGCACCTATCAATTATCGGCATTCACACCCTCTGCAGATTCCCTATACCATTTGCCAGTTGCATAGACATATGTTGTTGGCGGCAATATTGTACATGAAAATAAAACTAGTTAATTAAGTTGTAATTGTCTTGGTTAGTTGGCAATCGAGGGGTGGCAGTTGCGGTGCGACGGTTGGCGCTCGCACCCCCTCGGTATCTTTATATACTTCCAAATGTAACTTGTGACGGGGGAACAATTAGGAATGGAATAACATCTCATATATTGCATCTGATATCTATGGCATTATTATTCTGCGTTATCTGTGTACTTTAAGTTATTCACCCGAGAGGGCAAACATTTGACATCGTTGCCTAGACGTACTCGGGAACGGAAGACGCGGATGGCGCACGGACACGATGGGCCTACCCGTCAGTGAGATTAACCCAGAGGCCGACGACACGCAAACGGAACAATCGTCGTGGGACGCAGAGCGTGATGGCAAGAGGCAAAGGGGAAATTGAACCCTATAATAATCTCGGCACAACGTTGAGATAAATTGTGGCCGAAAGGAAAAATAATAAAAGTTTTTTTTGTGTACATGGCGTGTGCTTGCTATGTATGAAGTGATTTATGCCCAATGTATTAAATAAAGATAGAAATAAAAAAGCAGAAACGGACGAGTGGGAGGCCACGCAGAGGGCCTTGATTCTGGAGCAACAAGTAGAACGTAAACGGAGGCTGAGGCAACTTGCCGAAGGACAACCTACCGAAGGGTGGCCCGAGGGGAACCAAGGAGGTGTCACGGAGGGTGCAGAAGCCGACGGAAATTTCTACGCATCGCCAGAACACCGTAGGGTGCGGAGCCACAAAGAGTTTCTGGAGGAAACAAGGTTAAGGAGAGATCTAGTCGAAGAGACCCGGGATCGGTTCAGAAACTTATCCCTTACACCACAAAGTGAAGATCACCAAAGGGAGCCAGGAGTGGGCGCGAGTGACAACGAAGGGGAGGATAACCGTACCGTAGGTGCCACGCTCGGCAGGCAAAACACCGTACCTCCAGTCACCCACGCAGGACACACCACCGGCACCGGAGGGAGCGGCGCAGGGACCCAGACATAGTCACAACCACCTCCAGGAAGACGACCCCCATCGATGGGGAGTAAACAGAAACTATCGAAGTTCAATGGCGACAGGAAGGAAGATCCCATCCGCCATTGTCGAACATGTGAAACCATATGGTCAGCGAACGGTGTTACCAACCAAGACAAATGGGTAACACAATTCCCAGCAACCTTGAGAGGAGTGGCCATAGACTGGTACTCAGATATGGACAAGGCCAAAGTCGGCACATGGCCCGATCTTAAGGAGTTTGGGATAGAGTTCCGCCTCCTGAGAGATGACAACGAAATAGTCGCCGAGATCTATGGAACGAAGCAGAATAAGAACGAGACAGTGCGAGCTTATAGTCGGCGGCTGAAGGAACTACTGGGAAAAATGGAGAGTCAACCAGCAGATGGGTTGAAAAAGCGATGGTTCGTGGAGGGACTAAAGCATCCCTCCGAAAGAAGATGAAAATTGTTCCACCTACATCGTACGAAGACGCATACAATAGAGTGATGGATCTTGAGAGCGAGACCAAGACATCGAAGAAGAAGAAGGATAGCTCGTCCGAGGAGGATGACTCGTCACAGGAAAGCAGCAGCGACAGTGAGGTTGGCAAACGGGTGCAAGCGCTCCAGTAAGACATGGAGCGAATGAGGAGGGAATTCAAAACAATGAGAAGCACCGGTCGGACCGAAGGGGACATATGGTGCACTGAGTGCAAGGAGGAGGGGTACACAAAGGGTACTTGCCCAAAGAAGGCATTCTGCGAGATTTGCCAAGTGATGGGACACTCCACCAAGGAGCGCCCATACAACATGAAAACCCGGAATACGCAAATGAACCAGGTGTTGTTCACGGAGCAGGCCACAACGTCCGCACCAGCAGGTACGGGCCAACAAGCGAACAACAATGCAACCTCGGGAGGCTACCGAGATAGCCAATGGGGAGTACGAAACAACAATAACAACACAAGGAGCCGGATCCAATACGACTCCAAAGGTCGATCGATGGTACAATGCAGAGCGTGCAGCCAGTGGGGGCACTTCGCCCGAGACTGCCCAAAGGGAGAGGCCACACAATATTTGTGCAAATGGTGTGGACCAAGAGACCACGAAGACGCCACCTGCCCGAAGTCCGGCGTCAACTTGCTCAATGTCGAGGAAACCAAAGAAGAGGAAGTGTTGGCCGTAACCCGCGCCCAAGCCAAACACGCAATGTGCCCAGACCCGGAGATGGAGAAGCGAAGGGCACGGGAAGCACGAGAAGAAATTGAGAAAGAGATACGAGAAAGGGCGAAGGCGAAAGGTAGGGCAAGTACTTCCAGCCGACCGAAGGCGGAGGATGCTATACAAAATCAAATTTTAAAATTAAAATTGGAGGTGCCTATGAAGGTACATGACCTCCTCCAGACGATGCCTCAATTGCGAACGGCGTTGCTAAATAATCTCTCCCAACCACACACCAATACCAACCACCACACAGATGTTCCTGGGGGGTCTACAATAGACCCCATGCTACTGGCAATTCAACACTGGAAGGAACCCGGCCATTGTGGAGATGGGTATCCTTGGCACCATTCTAACCGATACCATCGTCGATGGTGGATTAGGAGTGAATGTTCTTCCAGAAGAAACCTGGCGAAAGCTGGGGAAGCCGACGCTGTGGCCATCTACATTCAATCTACTCGGAGCAGATCAGCATGGAATCAAACCCATCGGGACACTGATGGGCCAACAAGTCACCATCGAGACGCAACCCTTCATACTGGACTTCGTGGTAATCCCACTAAAAAAAAAAGGGTATGATGCGATCTTAGGGAGAGGGTGGCTGGTGGTAGCCAAGGCCACCCACAACTGGAAGAAGAACACTCTGTCTATGGAGAATGGAGGAAGTTTGTTTATCATAGACCTCGGGACACAGTTGGTTAGTGAGGAACTGGCATCATCTTCAGAATTGGAGGGTGAAGGAGAAGGCAACCTGAGGAACGAAGGACACGGCTTCAGGGAGCCCAACGACGAAGGGATTCTCAAACTAGGAGAGTGCTCTGAGGATGAGACGGGGTCATTGAACGGGCTCTTCCACTAGCAGATGGAGGATTATGAAATGTTCCAGAGCTACAGGCTCGAAGTAGAGGTGCCAGAGCAAGTAACAGAGGAGGTGTACCTGCTAGAATACATAGAATATTGGAAGGGAGACGCCCCAAACCTCGGTGACGTAGATAATCCGAAGATCAATTGTGTCGGCAACGATTGGAACCCTGTGTGGAAGGCCGCAACTTTCAAAATCTTTATTATTCTTCTTCTTCTTATGTACGAGAAGGAGACCGTGGTCCCTGTAGAATTTATGGTTCCAGGTCTTCGGATGGCCATTGAAAATAGACTTGCCACCAATGGATCCAAATTGAAACCCTACCACGCGAAGCGCGCAGGAGACCCGAGAGGCCGGAAGGACACCCGAGAGGCCGGAGGGGGACCCGAGAGGATGGAAGGGGACTCGAGAGGTCGAGCAGGCGACTTGAGAGGCACGGGACCAACGCGGGAGACGCTTGGGCGAGGAGAACCGAGAAGGATGAAAGGCGATCCCAGAGACAGGGGGCCTGAGCCGAAGACTCTCTAGACAACTAAATTAGGAAATTGAAAAAAAAAAATTACGATCGTACGGGTCCGTACGGCAGTTGACCGTACGACTTGAAAAAAAAAAATTTAAAAACAAAAAAAAAGAGAAGAAAGCCACGGTGGCAACACCGACAGTGGGACCACCGGCGATGAAACCACTGAACGGTAGCACCACCATGCGGTGGCAACACCGACGGTGGCACCACCGTGCGGTGGCAACACTGTGCGGTGGAACCATCGTACGGCAGCACCACCGACAGTGTAACCATCGTACAGTAGCACCACCATGCGGTGGCAACACCAACAATGGAACCACCGTGCGGTAGAAACCACCGCTGCTGCAAGGAATAAAGGCGCGGAGCGCAGAGACATAAACGCAACCCCCGCACAAACAAACACAGCCGTACGATGGAGGGGTGTTGACGGCACGGGAAGGTTGCCGTACGATTGGAGATGCCAGTGCTATTGTTGACCGTACGGGGAGGTTGTATGGCCGGGGTGCCATTGGGGACATTACAGTGCCGAAAAAAGAAAAAAAAACGACGACCGGATTGAAAAATCATTCAATGACATGTGGAGCCAGAACGCTGAAAATATTAGAGTGGAGAAGAAGGGTTTTGACATCTTAAATATCACAGAAATGATGCGCTACCCCCGGACCCCGCGAGGGGCGCTGCCCCTCGACCCCGCTGGGGCGCTACCCCCAGACCCTAGTTTATTTTTGAGCTACAATACACTTGTTGGAGTTGGGCAAAGGCATTGGAGATGTCACCAATAAGTGTTGTGGTTGTCCGTACTGTGAGAAAGAAGCCTGCAGCTAAGCATTGGCAGGGAAGCCATAAGCCGTAGAGGGAGACGGATTTGGAGGTTGGGAACAAACAGAGTTTGAGGGAAGGCATTGCAGGTCCGCGCAGTTGTATGACACCAGGGAGTTATTCAGTTCAGTTATTAGCCTTTGGGGAGTGTGATGGAGGATTTGAGGTGTCTCTTAGCCTTTGTGCCAACGGACTGTGGCCACCTCCAGGAAGGAATGGTACACTTTGAGGAACTTGGAGTATGTCTCGACTGGACGTGAGGTTGCCTTGGTGGATGCAGAGAGGGCTTGAGAGGAGCTGACCACCAGGTTGGAGGCAGTACTAGCGTGAGACTTACCTCAGCGTACCCAGGAGTTGGATGCCAAGAGGACAATGTCGGTGGCTATCGAGGACAAATTGGCTAGGGAGACAGTGTCATTTGAGTAGCAGTTGGTGGAGGCTGAGACCGAAAAGCATGTTTTGCAAACAAGTTTGGTTTAGGCACAGGAGGATTGTGATGTCGAAGGAAGCACTAATGGTGAAATCCGCACTTGAGCATCGGATGGTAGCAAAAAAGGGTTTTCAGGCGAGGACGTAGCAGGTGTATAAGTTCCAGGCTCGACTAGCGTTAGCAATTCTATTTAATGTCATCTCTATTTTGTATTAAGTCGTCTAGAGACAACTTTTCTTTTGGGGGGGATGATGTTGGCGGCAATATTGTACATGAAAATAAAACTAGTTAATTAAGTTGTAATTGTCTTGGTTAGTTGGCAACCGAGGGGTGGCAGTTGCGGTGCGACGATTGGCGCTCGCACCCCCTCGGTATCTTTATATACTTCCGAATGTAACTTGTGACAGGGGAACAATTAGGAATGGAATAACATCTCATATATTGCATCTGATATCTATGGCATTATTATTCTGCGTTATCTGTGTACTTTAAGTTATTCACCCGAGAGGGCAAACATATGTTTCCATAAAATCACACCAAACAGAGATACAGTTCGGATCAGCACTTAGTAATCTCCCTGAAGTTTTCGTAAATCTGAGAATGACTTACAAGTTACACCCCAAACAATACATTTCAACCCCTTACTAGCTAAGATATTAAACCAATGAGCTGAAAATCGATCTTGAATACCGGTAATGATCTCTGTGACTACTATCAGTTGGAATCCATAACCCAACTGTTATTCTCCTTACCTTCCAATCACCCATGTCTCTTGTATTTAATGAATTTTTCCGAAACCTGGTCTTTCACAGGCAAGAGAAAAGCCACTTGAGGGATTTCGTCCCCAAATGCCAAGACTCTTGAAAAACTCCAGAAATAACCAATTTCAGATTATCACCATTCCCAAAATTGTGTTTCCAGCATTAAATGCTTCTATTTATTACTTCTTTTCGGCTCTAATTCCAATGCATCACCAATGTGGGATGAAAGCAAAATAGAATAAAATATTATTATCCCCTTATGTCTCCGTAAAGAAGGGGTACTTTTAATATTTCTTTTTTTTAACATTAGCTTCAGCAATAAATAACCACTGAAGTTAAATCATAGATGGCACACTCGCAGAGTACTCGGCGAGTTTTTGAGCTCTGCAAGTTTTTATGACTTTAACTCGCAGCAAAAACTCGCCGAGTTTTTGCAAAAAAACTCGCCGAGTAATCGCCGATTTTTTTGCAAAAAATCAGCTAGACTAAAAAAAGAGGCCCAAATATGTCGAAAAATATAGGGGGAAACTGCGCTAATGGAAGCAGGGAAAATTTAACCTCCGAGTCTGATTAGGCTCAATATAACAACATAATTAGCATTGAGGAAATCTTGGTATTATACATTTTAGAGTTGAAAGTTTGAAACTATCAGTATGAATGATGAAATTTCAAATATTGCGCGTTTGTAGATCTCCACCAAGATCTAGACCTATCTATCTACCCCTCTTTTTCTCACCCTCAGAACTGGGAAGATCTCCACTGGGAAGAGGAAGAGGAATAGTAAATAGTTTTAGCTAGAGCTGGGAAGAGGAAGTTGTAATTGTAATTTGTAATGATGTATTTACTTTTGGTTTTACAAAAACTATTTACTATTTTGCTTCCAGCCATCAGCATTCCTCATGAGGATGCGATTTTGTAGACACTTTGCATTTAAATATATCTAGAATCAGCTTGTTTCTTTGTGTTATCATTTATTGACTCATTGGATGCATCTTCTCATTAAATTTTGCAAAAAAAATGCATTTTTTATTAATATTAAGTGTGTTTTTACGTTGCCAAGTTTTTCGCCGAGTTTTTCCGAGTTTTTCCGAGTTTTTCCCGAGTTTTTGCTGAGTTTTTTTCTCAGGGGCTTGGCGAGTCGAGCCGAGTCACGAGTAGTCCAACTATGAGTTAAATAATTGAATTTAGCTTTAGAAACTTTTGATTTTTGCCTGAATAATTAATTCTCCTTTTTAAAATACAATCCAGGCGAATAAATAAACTCCAAAATTCACCCGACATTGTGCCCGAACTGACTTACTATAAATAGTAAGTTCCTAGAAACCCTGACAAAACAACTCCGATTGGCCTAAAACTGAATTTGCCTAGGCCAAATCCCTGCAAAATCCTGGTTAGCCCCCAGGACCAAGGCAAAAAGGGCCAATGAGAAATCGCTAGATAACTGCTAAAAAGGGGACATTACACAGGCATCACTAAGCATGATGCTAGGGAATGTCCTAGGGCCACAAAGGAAATAAAAAGAGAAATGAATGCCATACTTGCAATTGGGAAAGTGAAAAAGTTGCAAAGGGAGAGGGCAAAACTAGCCATGAGAGAATCTCAAGGTGCTTCAATCGACTTTGAAGAAGAAGCAACACTTTAGGGTATACTGGGCTCTCTTCGTGACCCACATATCCGCAAATCCAACACTGCCTTGTCCACCACTTCAACTACTTCTAGTAGAGCACCTGTTGCATCTCCATCAGTGGGTCTCTCACGACCGAAACCAGCAAGATCAAAGAAGGTTTCCACCCTCAATAACACCTAGAAGAACTCCTTTATTCATTTTGACAACATCTCGTTAACTGTACAAACTTGGAATGAGAGAAATGAGAGCCAAAACTCCAAAAAAATTGAGTTTGGAAGGAAATAGGGCATTTAGAAATGCAAATATTTTATTTTCCCTCGAAAAACCCTCATAACGATTTAAAACAACTTATGTCCCCCACATCACCTAGGCATGCAACTTGGGGAACAAAAAACACCTTTTTAATATTTAAACACTAAAGTGAATAATAAAATGTCACTTTAATACTTTAGTGCGAATATTAAAATAATATCAACCACCTTATTAAAAACTCGCCAAGACACTGAAAACGGAAATCGATCGTTCTAGAACATAACTGATGCTTAAGGATGATGATTGGTGCCGAAAGGAGCACTTACCATAAATAGCAGTGCTCTCCAAGGTCTGGGGAGAACAAACCCAAAAAAACCTAGAATGCTACAATGAGCGTTATCACCAACTATCATCACACAATTGTTGGAAGCAAAGAAACTGCAAATGAGGTCACCAAAAAAAACAAGAGTCGCCTAACCAATACCAAATAGCTTACGAGAACCTAATAACAAGCTAATAGGAAACCATCGCTGAATAGGTTAGAAAAGGGACATTACACACAAAATTATCTTAGAAACAATAAACCAATGCTTCCCTTACAACCATGTTTAGTCTTTTTTAAATGCTAACACAAAGGAATATGATGTTGTGCAAGCAAGTGGCACAACAACAATTAGGGAAATAACCCACGCCACTTTTTGACTCTAAATTAATATAAATAAAATTGAATTTTTTACAATATATCTGAATCATTTATAGATTAACATTAAACTCTTCAACAATACCAAAAATCTGACAAACTAGAAATCACACTGAGAAAATCAACTACAATACTAAAAATCTTCACAATCTGAAAATATTATGAAACCACAACCAAATCTTGAATTCAAACAAAAAGTACCAAATACCAAGAAACTAGATGCATTCAACACTTTTGTTATCTGTAAATGAAATCACTTGTATGGCCAAGAGGTATTTCGTCCCCAAAACCATATCATCAAAATGGTTTTTGTCCTCGAGCAATAGAAAAAGAACTCGTGTTCATTCTCCAAAAGAAAAAATTTATAAAATGAGCAAGCAACCCTTTTCTTGAGACAAAATCTCTTTTTTTTAATACTCACTTTTAGGACCTCGGTTTGTAACAACACTTTATAATTCACTTATAACCACTTTTTTTAAATAATTAAATATAAGTCACCTTTTGAAAATATAACATAGAATTATTTTTTGACAGCTTAAATTTAATTATTTAATTATTCCCATAGTTTTGAGAAAAGGCACGTGACAATTTCAGCTTTTAGTCTTACTCTTTGCTTTTAAGTTTGTTGTTTTTGCTTGATCTTATGCAGATAGTAAACACCAATGTCCATCTATATGCACGTGCGCGCACATGTGTGTGTGTGTATGTGTGTGAATGCATGTATACTGGATGTACTCCATGCTCTTACCTATTTCAATTACCTCCCAACACATCTTGAAAGCCAGAAGGTGGTTCTGATTCATTCATTGAGCTATTGATTCAGTTCTGAATGTACTAAATAATCTTGCCAGTTTCAATTTCCTCCCAGATAATCTTGAAAGCCACAATGAATCTTTGATTTGCCTATTCAGATTGGGTAGAATTTCCTCTAAGCACATAGAAAATGTGGCAATTCAATCTTTTATATCATGTATTTATATTTAAACTTTTAGGCTTACTTTCTACGTTTCATTTTGTTGCTCATAGTTGGCATTATGCAGCTAACACACAGTTGCATCACTATACGTGTGTGTGTGTGAATGTTCATATGTACGTGTGTCTGTATAATAGTATATATGTACACATGTATATGCGTATGCACATTCATTTATCCTTTGGACACAGGCACTCATATAGGTTGCCTCACCATTCAAAATTCTTAGATTCATATTTGTTACAATTTCACTTTTGATAAGTGAAGGAACTAACCAGCATTTATAACCACTATAAATTGCTATTGTTGACTGTTAATATACTACCCAGACATTTTCAAACACTCTAATAGGCCACATGAATAAATGCTGTAATTCATAAGATATAATATAGAAACCATATTTACCTGTCCATGACCAAGCTTCTTTTGAAGATCCTTCCCAAATATTGCTACATAAGAATCATAACGGGAATCAGAAGCAGACCTTTCTTGAAAACTAGGTGCTACTGGTGGAAGGCATTCTATGGCATCTATGTAAAGCCATTGGTGAACTGGAAAAAATACTCCTGTTACAGCCTGCAATTTGTACAATACCAAACAAACGAGTTAAAAAATCTAGTTTTCTATGGTTTTTCATATGTTTGCCCAATGCTTTTCATCAATTATCCATAAATTATTTCTACAACAATTACATTAATCTAATCATGCAAAAAGAAATGTGTTCTTGGTGCAATTTTCATTTATGGCTCATATTATGACAATAAAATTGTGGATCATTTTGCATATTTGGCTTGACTCAGAAATTCTATGTTTGCAGCATAAAATCTAACAAAACAAAGGAAAAAAAATACAATTTTCAAATGTTTGGCGAAAAAAATTATCACGTAAAATTTTTCACATGGAAGTCCATTTTGTAAAACTTATTATTCTTGTCAGTTTGACATGGATAGTTGTCAAGTGTCATAGTTACCCTTTTGTCATTCTCATGTGCTATAGGTGCAGTCCATCATTCTAGGAATATATTGATTGTTTTGTCAAGTCACTGGACAAGGGTAGGATCTAGAAGTCAAGATCTAAAGCAGAAAATTTGTCTAATGCATGTGAAAATGACTAAATATCCAAAATGGTAAACTGACTCCTAGGGCACACCTTGCCAGAGACGAAATTGACTAGGTGCCAATAGTGGTGATTATAATCTCAAAAGCATACACTTTGTGAGTTTAAGAAGTGCCTCGAGGAATGTGCTTTTGATTATTTTCCCAAAAACTGAACAATAGGCTAAGTAATGAAAGGTGGTAAGAACCCTATGAGCACAAAATTTTCCAATTAGAACCTAAGTGTCAAGTCACAATAGCCTCCCAAGTACATATTTTCACTTGGCAAGCCTCCTCAAAATGAGCGCTTTTCACAAAAATTGACTAAGTGGCAATCAATCTCAAATCACACACTTTTCATATCATGAGCAAACTTGAGTGGTTAAATGAACGGAAGGGTGAGTTTTTCCTTTTGGTGCTAATTTAAGACTCGACGTTATCATCACAAAGCATGCGAGTCAAGTGGTTAATCCCAGCAAGATGCACACCTACCACCTATCCACCACTTAAAAGCAAAAAAAAAACATAAAGAACAACGTAAAACAACTCACTCCAAAAATGTGTGCGGCCTGAAGTGCTATAAAACTGCAAAAAAGGAAGATTTTGTTTGTCATTTGCATTTGAAGCATCCAAATGCAAAGAGGAGGGTGTGAAGCATTGAAAGGCAAGAAGGTTACAGACCTTCCAAGGGTTAGCAGGCACTGCAATAGCAGTTTTGAGCATCTTCAAGGGAAGCACTATTGTTGAAAATTTCTTTTATGCAAAAATTGGTGCAGTGGTCCTTCAATTCAAATAAAATTGCTAGGGTTTGAAGAGCAAAAATTTTCCAGTTTTCCAGAGCTTTGTGTAGTTTGGAATCTTGTTAGGATCAGTCTAGAACAATAGTTTCAGATTCCTTTACGAATGAGGCAGCAAGAGTTTTGTAAATGAATGGAATTCCAAGGGCATGTCATGCCTCAAGTCTGATTTTTGGAAGAGTCGAGTGGCAATGGTAGTAGAATCAACTACCCAAAAGATTACAAAAGGTGTTAAGTGACTAAAGTGACCTTATGGCATGCATATGTGACCTTTGGTGAAATGGATTACACAAAAGCACACATAGGAAGGAGAACAAACTCTTAAGACAAAGTGACTTGAAAGACCAAAAGAAGTACCTAAGACGTGTTTCAAGTTACAACACTAACCCAAATGTGTGCTTTAGCAGTTATAGATGTCTTTCAAGTGTCAAAGATGGGTGAAATAGGTGCCTTGGCAGCCTAACAAATACTGAAGTGGTAAATGTGATTTAATGGCATGCCTAAGTGAGGATAAGTAAAAGAAGTGTTGCTAGGGTGCACCTAGAACGTAGTATATATTTTTAAGTGACAAATGTGATCGAAATAGGCATCTAGCAGGTTTTGATTGTCACGAGTAGTTGAAAAAGGCACCTAACTCTAGTTCAAGGTGATCCACCAAACTCACCAACATCCAAAATGTCGCTACTAAGTCATCAACCACTACATGAAGAGCTTGGGCAATGATCCAAGTGCAGAGAAATACTAAAAGTAGTTTTCCCTACAAAAATTGGAGCATTGTGCATAGAAAGGCAAGTGAATTCCAAAAGTGGAAGAACTCCCCCATGTGCACAACCAAGAAGAATGTCACTTCCCACAATGCACAAAGGTTCTAGTGGATTGGAACTACAAGGGGTAACATTAGCTACCTTATTGGAAATCTACCACAATGCTGGCTTGTTTGAGGACAAGCAAGTCATGTAGTCTAGAAGGACGTTGAACTAGGAGAATGGCATTGGAGAGTAAGGTAGTTAAGTGATGGTAGTGTCAGCAATGTCACAAAAACCTTTGTTGAGTGAGCATCACAGTCTTTACAATGTCTTGGGCAATGTATACCCATGGAGAGGCATGGGCAACACATGGTGGAAGAAGAAAAGATGGGCATTCAAAAATTTGCCCAAACAATAAAAAGGACCTCTAGAAGAGAAGCCAGTTATTCTACTTGTAAGTGTCATGGATGGCCATGTAGAAAGGCAATTGTAAAAGAATAAGCAAGATCAACAACCAAGAAAATTAGATAGATTGTGACCCTTGATCTAAGCAAATCGTGACCAAGCAATCAAAATGCATATGAAATACAAGATGGTGAGAGAATAGAGGTATGCTAACCAAAGGGCAAATGGTAATGAAAGTAGAAGAATAACTACAAGAATATGACCTAGAGAATTGTTAACACTACAATAACAGTACAATAACTAATGTCTAGAAAAAATGACCAATAGAGAAATAGAGATAGATAGACATGTCAAAAATTAATTAGGAGAAAAAGGAAAGAAATGTATGTAGTTTGTTCACTCTAAGCATCTTCACGCAAAGTCATGTTGACCAATGTAAAGGCTATTTTAAATTGAATAGAAGATGTTTTACACCAACAAATGTGTGTCTTTATTGATGAATCAAACAATTGGTGATAGTCAACTAGAACAAGCTAAGTATAGCTAAGTTAGCACATATGACTACCTTTTGTTCTTACAATTGTTCATGTGAAAACAATATCCCCAAGCTTCTCAAGTACATGTTGTAGCAAGGGCTCCCAAGAAGTTTTGCACTTTGGCATTTCCCACCTACTTGGGATTGCCATCTAACTTCACAAGTCAAAAAGGTGGTTGCCTATGTGCTTGCATCAAAACAAAGGCCAAACACTAGTAACCCAAATTTATGTTGTGTACTTTCAAGAACAATGGTGATGTATTAGTTGCAAAGAATCTCCTTGGGACTATCCTATGATGTGAGTCGACCCAGAACCTTTAGCATGCCTTATATTAAAGCACTAAATAAGGTAGAAACCTACTCTATGAACTTTATGTACATAATTTTGTTGTTCCACATGACACAAAGTAGAACCCAAATACCTTTGTGGAAAGATGTGGAATTAAAGGCCTTTCCATCCTTTTTTCCAATAGACGAACAAAGGGAGATCTGGAAGTGGATATATTTAGCCATGCATAGAAATGTTTCACCTATGGTAAGGGGAGACTTCTCTAACTCGGATATCGTTATTAAAGAATTGATGAAAATGCTAGGGAATGATAAAATTGCACAAGCAATGCCACTGCAAAATGTGGCAATGAAACAAATTCAAACAATGCTCCTACAGCCTGCCCAAGATGCCTTTCGACTCGTAAAGAAAGCTAGCTAGAGCTTCCCCTATAACTCCAAAGAAGAGAACCACTATCATACCATAACTTCAGACTAGCCTTGGCAAAGGTAAAATATTTTCTAAAGGTAGAAAAGCAAATATATGTTTTGGATTGGGTTGAGGTTCCATATTCTCATTTTGTGGAATCTAATTCCTAAATAGAGGCATGAAGCACAAGCAAACCTTGAAGAAATCATAGAGCGTATCAATGAGTTCCCAAAGCCAAGAGACTTTTCTACTATCACTTATTACAGGTACCAAGATCCTTACAATTTCAACCAATGTAATGTCTCATGCTAGATTTAGGGTAAATAGTTTTCAATAGATTCAAAATATTAAATGCTAACTATACAAACCCTAAAATGCATAACAATGTTTACCTGCAGCCATAACCTTATAAAACCATATAAAATATCAATATTCGCAAACTAATGTTATACACACAAATGTGCTTCAAACTTCCTTAATTTAACCCTAAAACAATAAACCCTAACTTACAAACCAACTATAAGACAACAAAAAATTTACAACACAATTGTATGAAAACAATAAACCCACAATAGATTCTTTGCATCTGTGCTTTTACATGTGATGCTCAAATAACAAACTATGCTTGCAAACGGAGATCAACAATAATAATGTATTAATTAATGGACATGAGATACCCTTACAAAACATTGCTATGATCACAACAAAGATCGTTAATGGAAATAATCACAAACCCTAATTACATGGAAGCTTTGATTAAAAAATATCTCTCAAAAGAACATAGCTATCTAGTATTACATTGACCATATCTTACCTTAATGGTGGTTACAATACAAAACTTACACAATATAACTAGAAGTGTCATGCATATTCGTTGTCATTGTTATCGACCACCATGAAAGCTCGAACATGGCCTCTGCATGATTCCAACTTGATAGTTGAAGGGGTTTTGTCCTTAAACACGAGATCTATGAGTTTTCATCCCTCAAACTCCCAAATCCACTAGTTTTCATTCTCAAACCTAGAGTCTAGAACAAGTGCTCACTACAATTTTTGGATTAGGGTGTTTGGTGGTGTTGTGACCTTTTTCACACATCGCCCCATTGCAAATGGGGACCCTCTCTTTTCCGTCTTTCTAGGGGTTTTGTTAGTGTCTTGTGACCTTTTTGCTGCAGTTTCACCAAGCCTTGTCCAGTTCAGAGCATTTCAGGCCCTGATGATTGAAGTTAGTTTTTGCAAGTTATGTGATTCCGAAATGCAAACACCACCAGAGTGCTTAGAGAGGCCAAAGGACGAAGATCGCAATTGATTTGGACAAATTTGGACAACTTTCTATTTTTAGAAAGTTTGCTTTTTTGCTTTTTCCTATTTTTTAGGAAGTTTTGTTTTTGGCATTTTAGCCCAATCCCCGGTATGGCTATTTTTAGAAAGTTTTCCCTATTTTTTAGGGATGTCTGTTTTTTGCTTTTTCGGAATGGGAACCTAGGGTTTGCACTTGCACCACTGACCAGCTTCGACCGGGACTCAAAAATTCCAAGTTTTGACCTAAAAAGCTAAATCCCTAGATTTTAGGCTTTTTGCTTTTTCGGGATGCAAACCTAAGGTTTACACTTGCACCACTGACCAGATTCGACCGGAACTCGAAAATTCCAAGTTTTGACCTAAAAAAGCTAAATCCCTAGATTTTAGGCTTTTTGCTTTTTCGGGATGCAAACCTAGGGTTTACACTTGTACCACTGACCTGCTTCGACCGCGATCCAAAATTTTCAAGTTTTGACCCAAAAAGCTAAGTTCCTATATTTTAGGGGGTCATTGCACCTTCAAAGGATAATCAGCTCAAAAAATCATCCTGATCCTCAAATGTCCTGAAATTTGGCTAAGTCTGGAATGTCATCCTGATCATGAAATTTGACTAAGTCTGGAAAATTGGAGAATCCTCCAAAAACTAGATTTTGCATTATAAGTCCTAGAGACCTGAAACCACTCTCAAACATCCTGACAATATATATGAAATATAACTTAAAGTATAAGAAAGAGAAAAGCTTATACTTAAATGTTATATTTCATATATAGTCCGCCCTCTTGAGAGCCTCCAAAAGTCCGCCTTGAAGAGCAAAGGT
Organism: Cryptomeria japonica; assembly: GCF_030272615.1. Taxonomy (NCBI): domain Eukaryota; kingdom Viridiplantae; phylum Streptophyta; class Pinopsida; order Cupressales; family Cupressaceae; genus Cryptomeria; species Cryptomeria japonica. The sequence goes on along the minus strand of NC_081409.1, from coordinate 474,753,262 downwards.
CTAGAAGTCCGCCCATGTTGGAGATATCTAAAAGTCCGCCATGTTGGGAGGTAGACCAAAAGTCCGCCATGTTGAGAGGTGTCCAAAGTCCGCCATGCATGTTGGAGAGGCTATGAAGAGGGAGCATAGAACTCCACCCTCAAGGAGACCTTCCTAAAGTCCGCCTTGAGAGGCTTCAAAACTCCGCCATGTCTTGTGGACTCTCCAAAGTCCGCCCAAACTTGTTGGTGAAGATGGTAAGGACATCAAAACTCCGCCCAAGCATGTCAATTGGTGGTCATGCCTCTTAAACTCCGCCCTATGCCTTGTGGAGTGAGAAAAGTAATGAAGGAACACTCACCAAAGTCCGCCCAAGAAGAGAGGTCATGTGGGAGCTAACTTCAAAGTCCGCCCCATGCCTTAGTCAAATTACACCTTGATGGAGGCCATGAAGGAGCAATGTCTAAACTCCGCCCTACCCTAGCAAAATGATGCAAAGGTCTAGAAGTCCGCCCATGTTGGAGATGTCTTAGAAGTCCGCCTAGGGGGTGTGTTCCAAAGTCCGCCCTATGCCTTAGCTAAAAATTCGCCTTGATTGAGCTTTGCTCAAAGTCCGCCCTCCATGTTGAAGGGACCCTTCAAAACTCGGCCCAAGGAAATAGATGCTAAGTATGATAGGGGAAGGCCCTCTAAACTCCGCCATACCTTGGAGAGGTAAGCAAAGTCCGCCAAAACTTGAAGAAGATGAAGATAAACTTCCAAAAAGTCCACCTACACATAAAAGTCAAACAGAATCAACGAAAATACAAAATGATGTCATGAAAATCCTTCAAGATATCGAACTTAAATCCAAAATAGAAAGTTTTCAAAAGGAGAATATTGGAAGATTAATAAATATTTCGAACTTATAGCCAAATTGGAAACTTTTGGAATATATTTTCTTCGAATTTGGAAACATGACAACACTTTCCTAAAGAATGAAGTTAAAATTGGAAACATGAGTTGGACGATTTTAAGGGTTTCTGATTGAGGGTTTAACTTTATTTACAAATACTTAGTTGTAAACTTCATTTCTACACCAAGAAGTTCGAGTTACTAACGAGAGCTTAGTAAAGTATTTTCGGTTTGAAGATCATCTGGAGAAAGTTTTGAACAGTGTTGGAGGTTGGATAAACTTTTTTGACAAAAGTTTCATAGAATTTTTTTTGAGAAAGACTACCAGCATAAGGAAGAGTTATTGAATCGTTCTAGAATTTCCTGAGTGTTCTTGAGAAAATCCAGCCTTACTTCCATCCATTCAAAGGTGAAATGGAATTCATGACGCAGATTTATGAATTTTCTAAGTATTTTTCAGAGTTTAAGAAATGATTTTTAGTAAACTTAATCGAAAATTTTGGAGAAAGAAAATCATTTTTTTTGGCTAAGTATGAAATTTTTTTGAAAGTTTTAACACTTGATGGTGACTTCAACCGACCTCAAGGCTGAGGGTCTGGAGGTGAAAATTCAATTTTTGTGGCTAAGTATGAGAGTGAAAAATGGAAAATTTTCCAACACTTGGCCATTTCGCGGCCCCGTTATTTTTTTTCGAAATTTTGCAGAAATTTTCTAACTTAAAGTTTTCATCATTCATCTACAGGTCTTTATCATCTTTAGACTTTGTTTATCGGTTTATATTCTATGAATTGTCAACTTATATGTGGCATTGCTTTTTACTTCAATAAGAAGTCGACCTTTCTCTCCACCGACAAAAGGATCAACTTTCACTCAATATATTGGCACAGGATCTATATCTCCAACTACTGGGACTGTAATTTATATATATATGATCAGACTATATAGTATGTATGATCGCTCATAATTTGATTGCTGTTCCAGAACCTAATCTCTTTATTTTCTTCAATCACTAACTTGCTGATTCAGAGTCTTCTTTATCTCAATGCTATGTTACCATAAGTCTTTGATTACTGTCGCTGATTAGTCATGTATTCTGTCACACATTAGTCACTGATTGTCATCTTCCATGTAGTCGATTATCTCAGTCGACTTATCATTATCACCATCTTTGTCTACAAATGCACAATACTTCCTTAAAGAGTTAACCTTGTCAAATATGCCCCTTTATTATATTTTTGTAGACTGTTGGCATGAAAATATTTCTTTAATGTTATCATTAATTACTGTTCAAAGACATAGTCGACTAACACATGCCCACAAAATCTGTCATATGCTATGTTTATGCTGTTAGACATCAACCATTAACTCATTATGGTTGCTGTTATGTAAATCAGATGTACACCATTCTGACACTGCTCATTGTCTAATTTTCTGTCATTACCATGCTCACAGCTTTGTACAGATCTGCTCAATACTTCTCAAATATGCTTATATAGTCTAATGATAATGCCTTCAGATTTTCTGTCATTACCATGCTCACAGCTTTGTACAGATCTGCTCAATACTTCTCAGATATGCTTATATGGTCTGATAATAATGCCTTCAGATATGCTTTATATTATACAAATCCACTTGACATTCTTATGGAATCAACCGACATATTCTGATCTTCTTTCTGACGTGTATGCTGACTTGTCATAACAACTTCATCTTTTATGAATCGCACATATACTCATATACATTGTGAATGTCTTCTTGCATCTTTGACATCAATGACAATATTTCCATCAGTATGAGCAATAAAGTAGAGAGTTATCATTTGATGGAATAAAATACTTTTTATCTGCCACCATGGTGAAGAAATAGTAATTACAATTGATTCATTGAAGGCACAAATAGTAAAGAGAAAACTAAATCTCATCAGCAAGCTCATAAGGGATAGAAATTTTGAAGAGGTCAATAACACATACCAAAATGTCAAAATAACATGGTCAACTAAATTGGTCATCAAAGTTCATCAACGAGAATATCAAAAAGTTTCATTTCGGCTGTTTTGTTTGATTTGTTAAAAACTAAAAAATTTACAATGACGAATTAGCCTTTTTCATTTGTAACTTTCCAACTTCAAAAATAAACTCCCATCGGTGTTTCAAGTACTTTAAACATTCTTATCAGCTATTTTATAAAGTTCATAAAGTATTTTTAAATGCCAACATTGACAAGAACATAGAAATCTTTGACAATACAAAGGGGAATTAACAAGTCTGCATACATTTCTAAAAGGACCGACATAAATATGTATTTATATAACAAGCAAGTTGGCCTAGTTGTTTAACATGTCAATAACAATATTGCTTTGACTGGTCCTTAAAACGGTTTAAAAAGCCGATAGTAAGGGGTAAAAATATTGTCTATCGATCACTTTACATAGTGCATCAGATATTTCAAAATACCCTAGTTGGCTAGTTGCCAAATTGCGTTCAAAAACTGTATCATCAAGTGAAGATAGGATTTTTGGTAACAAATTAGATATCGGCAAGTTTACGTGCATGGAAAAGCAGTCGATAAACAAGGGCTATTGGTCGCATAGTTTAGCAAGGGCTATTGGTCGCATAGTTTAGCACTCTTTAAAGTACAGATATCGGCTCTTATATCAGGATACTAACATGTTTTCCATGTCAATGGCTGCGATTTGAGAGATGTAAGGTGTTGGCAATCTCAGCAGATTGTTTGTGTTAACAAAATTACCGATAATGAAAGTTAGTTATTAGAACAAACTTAAAAACTTGCCGCCATTTCAGGATATGCGAGCGCTACGGATTGTTTTTATTTAATGCTTCTCTGTCATTACTGCACTAAAGTATGTCCTTACTGTCACAATTTTGTGCCATAGTGTAACGGGTAACCAGCAATCTTTCTACTACGCAATATTAAATATTCTCCAAGAAACTTCAATTTTTAATCTCAACATTGTATTGGGACTTTGAATAGGTCCACACATCAATTATTGTAATCAGTTTCCTCATTGTAAATTATTATATGTTTTGTAATGTCCCCATTTTCGTGAGCATCAAAGTTCGCGGGGTTAGCCTATTATTTTGACCCTCGTAGGCTAGTATGGTGGATTAGAGGGTCTAGTTTGAGAGTTTTGGAGCTCTTCAAGTGGCCGTTGTAAGTGTTTATATCACCAGATCTTTCATTTGTTCTAAGGTGTTAGAGAGGGACCCTTACTATTTTTAGAAAGGCATCCAAATCGACAATGCGAGCAGTAAGCTAGCCAGTGATGAAGTCAGAATCATTAAATAATTGTTATTAATGGAGTTATGACATTTAATTATTATTAAAGTGTTACTTTAATATTAATTAATTATTTTAAGGGAAAATTATATTGACTTCATGTGACTTTATAATTAAAGGGTATTTAATATCATAAAGTCAAATTATAAAGTGAGAGCATTTAATGACTTTATTTGACTTTATTATAAAGGGACATTTAATGATTATAAAGTGCATATGAGGAATTATAAAGTACCAATTTCAAGGGAGATATAAGTGATTATTAATATATATACTTTATATTATTTGCACCAAATGAAGGGATCGACCCTTTTGAAAAGTTATTATAGCGTTTTATTAAAACCCTAAAGTGGATTTCAAAAGGGAATTAAAGGCATTTAAGAGTTGATATAAAGGGTTTCAAAAAGCAAATCAAACTCATTATTGATGATCATTTGTCTTTGCCTTTGGGTGTTGTGGATTGAGACCTAGGGTTTCACGCAACTTCAGCATTGGAGAACGAAATCTCTTCAGTGTTTATGCAATCTTGAGGCTGTGAAGGAGCAGCTGAATCATTGCTTGACTGTGGGCTTCATATAGAGGTCCAGTTGGTGCTTTATTGGATAAGATTTACATTTCTTTCAGAAACTTCAAGGGGTTTTCAAAGAATATCTTTTGAAGATTTTATTACATTGAAAGAAGACATTGTTGAAGATATTCATTAATGTTGCTACGACTTTACATCAGAAGTTCATGCTAGAACAGGGACGGCTGCATGAGAGGCACAATTTGGCTTCAAAGAGACTCCATTCTTCGCACAAGGATCTGCCACATATTCATTAACCAAAGAACTTCTTTACATCAGGTTCTTTCATGTTTTTCTAGTGTACTTGGCATCATTTTTATAGTTGTATTGGTCGCTGTTCTTAAGCAGCTGTAGATGCACATTTATATCAGTTTGGTACTTGCATTGGATGCATCATTGTAAGCCAAGAGTCTTGGCCTTTTGCGTGTCATTTCAGTTTGTAAGCAATCTCATTGCATTCTAATATCATTGTAGTCAGAAGGAGTTTGAATGTCAAGAGTTGTCTCTCTCATATTTAGTTTGCATGCCAACTGTTTGTATTAATGTCTAGCTGTTGTAGGTGCATATTTACATTGTGTGGGTCATCTATATGCATTCAAAAAGACAAAAAGATTTGCATTTAAATTATGGTTCTTTGCCTATTCTTAGTAGCCATTTGAAAGCATTTAAATCACATTTGACATCATTTCAAGCAATCATTATCAGACTGAAACATAGAAACAGCAAGTAAAGAGGTTGTATGCAAAGTGTTTGACGATATTCCTTGAGCCTCTAATCAGCATTTTGAGGTCAGAATTGGCAAGGGATACTACATGTTCTTAGGCCAAAGGGACATATTTTAGTACTCCATGCCAATATTTAAATTGTGTGCCATATGAATTCTAGTATATTTGGATATTGGTCCCATGGAGGTTCATAAAGGAAGCATCATCAAGTTTCAAACCTTATATCTTGCCACAAATGGCAATGTGTCATGATTGGTCAATATTACTTCATTTCACTAAGAACTCTCTATAAAAGGAAAAACAATTTTCATTGAGAAGGCAAAAATGAGGAAGGGGTAAATAAAACATGTAAGAGGATCTGAGCTCCAAATGTGGTGATCTTGGCTTACCTTTTGTTCACATGTATGTTCCTGGATTTTTGTGGACTTTTATCGTATCAAAGGATTATATAAAATACCGGGTTTGTGCCATCCTTTTCTTGTAAATATCATTTCTAAGAATTTCAACTTCTATTATGCACTCTTGCATTGAGTTTCCTACTTTTGCGCTTGGGCTACATGAATAGACTATCTTTGATTAGACTCCCTATTCATGACTGCATCAATTGGTACCAAAACGTAAGGTTAGCGCTAACACCCATAGCAGAATCTTGCATACATGTTGCACTACAAGTTAAAAACCAGAAAAGATGGCTAATAAAAGAAGAGGTAAAAGAAATCAGAGAGGAGAACATGATGATGAGCATTGGGAAGCATAACTTTATAATGCAAATCGTACCTTTCAGCTTAGACATACTTCTTTGGGGTGTGCATTGGGAAGCGTGTTGTTGGTTTGAGGTCATGTTGATGTTGTCTTCCAGTTTGTATTTGGTCACTTAATGTATATTGTTAGTTTGGGTGTGTTGCGGGGTGATTTGAGTGAGTTAGGAGCATTTTGGTGTGGATTGGTGTTGCTGGTTATGCATTTCCAGCCTGCTGTCTTATATATCAGATTTTCGAAAGTTGGATTTTGGGTGTGTTTTTGAGAGTGTGAGTTGATTGAGTTGTTAAAGGATGTTTGGAGGTCTTGTTGCAGCTGTCAATTCTTAATCAGCACTTGGTTGTCAAATTCTGTATTCATTGTAATGTTGGTTAGTAGTACTAACAGCAACATTTTGGCTTTTTGTTGTCCCACTGCATAAGTGGAAGAGGTTGGTTTAGCCGCCTACCTTAGATTAGCAATATTTCTTAAATTCTGAAATCTCTGTAATGAATTGTAAAGCTGGTTAGTAGTACTGACAGCTATCCTCTCAGATTTCTTATTTGCCCCCATTGCGTAAGTGGAAGAGGCTGACTTAGCCGCCTATCTTGAAATTGTAATATTGTCCTCCCGCTGCATAAGCGGTTGAGTTGATTGTAATGTTGTCCTCCCACTGAATAAGCGGTGGGGTTGATATTAATTTCCATTTCTAGTCCTCCCGCTGCACAAGCGGTTGAGTGATTGCATTCTTCAGCTCTTTGGCTTGTCCTTGGCTGTTTTACCGCCAAGTGATTGCATTGTTCCCAATATCCCGCTGTATAAGCGAAAGGGGCTAGCCTGCCGCCCAAGTATTGTAATCATTTTCAGTTATTGGCATCTACCGATCCCCTCAACACTAAATGCTCTCACCCTCCCAGATTGGGCTCTAGGTGATCAAAAGGTGGAAGGGTTCCTTTCAGTTGGTTTGGATTGCATTATTCTAACCCTAACGGATGTTTGGTGTGTTGAAAACTATTAAAAAATCAAAAACAATTGTTGGGGATATTACAGTGGTATCAGAGCTGGTTTTCCTACTAGCCTGTGAGTTCAGAATGATCAGAGTTCTCCCTGAGTGACAGAGACATCCGATACTACAACAAAGAACGAAGAAGACAACAGTATCAGATTCCCGTAGTGCCAGTTGAAGAGACTTTTTCAAAGGTAGCAGTTGATTCAGTTGATTCTATGGCAGAGAGAACAGCAAAACAAAAAGAAACCCCTGATGCCAGAGCAGAGAGAAAGTTTGATGCCATGATGGATATGATGTCACAGTTGTTGTCCAAACTTAATCAGAATTATGGTGGGACTCCTAATCAGCCAACTAATGGCCCTGAAGCTAGCACTTATAATAACCCTGGAGGAAATGGAAACGGGAGTAACCATGGAAGCAACAATGGAGGAACACCTAGAGGGTCAGCATCAAGACCTTTGCAACCCCTCTTCCTACCCAAGGAAGTACGTCAAGCTGAAATTGAGATACCAACAGTGGATGAAATAAGGAATAGTTACATGGAGTATGCTTCTCTCCCTGTAAAGATCCAGAATATCCTCACCTTGGACCAGTTTATGAACCAAAAGAAGAGAGGTGGAAGATATGATAACCGCCCTTATGCTCCACGAGATTATCAGCAAGCCCTTGGAAAGGTTACTCTAGCCCACTTTGACGGGAGTGATAAGTGTT